>NC_139992.1:21277493-21714629 GCF_964263955.1 Coregonus lavaretus
GGATGGGAGTTAACCCTTAACCCCATGGGAATAGCAGCCAAGCTCAAAGCTTGTTTAGCCCACAACACCCCCATCTAGGCCTATACACCCCTCTACATCTCCACCCCCCAGCTACACACAACCCCTCTCTTCCTCACTCCCTCACTCTCCATGCCTCTCTCTCTCTTTTTATCTGCATCTCCATTTCCCCTTCTCTCTCCCACTACAAGTCTCTCTCTCTCTCTTCATACAAGTACAACAATACCATATTGTTGTGCGTGTGTATTACATCAGGCCAGACAGTAATGTATACTAAGTCTCTGCCAGCCGTAAATCCTGTAAATCAATTTATTACCATGCAGATTAGCCAGAATCAACAACCAGACACTCATTACATTACACATTCCCTTTACCAATACTTCATTAATACCACATGAATACTGCATTAATAATTCATGTGTCTGGCTCCCCTCAATGGGCTCTCCATATCAGAGGCTTTCCCTGTGCGCTGGGCTGTGTGTGTGTGTGTGTCAGCAAAGACAAAAGTTCCCCTCTGAATCCTCTATGCTCTTCATCCTTCAAACTGGAGCAGCCACACACACTCACACAGTCACACACACATACACACAGTCACACACACACACACTAAATGAGATTCCTGCTCCTTAATAAATGTTGATGGTGTCTTTGCCAGAGTGTGAGTGTTCAGAGGAATAAAGCACAGCTACGGCTGGCTGTCTAGTCTGTAGGAGACATCTTAAACTAACAGAGAGAGAGAGAGCGAGAGAGAGAGAGAGAGAGAGAGAGAGAGAGAGAGAGAGAGAGAGAGAGAGAGAGAGAGAGAGAGAGAGAGAGAGAGAGATGGTAAGCGTCTGTTAAAATGGCATATTATATTATTATGGTTGCCTCGGAGCATTCCATTCATCCATGATCAGTGTTTAGATTCTACTGCTTCTGCTGGTGGCTCTGACAGGCCTGCTGGCTGCACCCCACCACACACCCTGTTTCTCAGTCCTGGACTGTCCTTATGTTCAATAGTCACCCTGCTCCCCTTCAGAGAACTGGGACATATGAGACGAAGTAACACTGGTATGTCAAAGAGGATTGAGAGTTACATTTTGTATACCATGTACACTACATGGGCAAAGACATGACCTTTTCAAACAAACATACATAATGGACCCTAACATCCGATATCATATAGGATACTGTTAATCAAACTAGGCTGTGTATAAGGTGGAACCCCAACACCCAACCATGTCATTGTTCTGGCTGCTATGTTCAGTCTATGTTATGAAACATGCTATACTGCTGCAGCTCTAGACTACACAGCCAGCCACTGAGGTAACTAAACCATCTATGGCTACACCTGGCTTGTCTGTCTAGCAACAACACGATGAAGGACTCAGCTGAAGGACTCTCTCTCTCTCCTCTCCATTAGTTTTATTTTATGTATTTTTATTTTATTTACACATTGGGGTGCTTGCTTTTCTTCCTGGTGTCAAATTACATTTCCCAAAAAGATTCCCAGGTATAATGCACTATCACCCCCCACACATGTTTACAGCAACTCTGTTCTGGAGAACTCCAGCCAAGGAACATTCTGTACAGCAAGTTGGCAGCCAACCAGCCCAAATACGACGTCCGATTAGATCGTAGCAGAGCCACGTACCTTGACCGGGGGGCTCCGTGTGGCCACCGGCAGGTCCCTGATCCCACTGCCCGGGGGAGAGGCGCTGATCCCGGCTGCACAGCCCAGCGAACGCCCGCCTCCCACCAGCGACAGCCTGGTACTGCCTCCATTCCGTGGCCGCTGTTTGATCCCGTCCAGCAGGCGGACCAGCAAGATATTCGCGGGGAGGTCATCCACATCACAGCCGACTAGGATTCGACATTCTGGGCATCTCAGTTCGTTCCTGGAGCTGACTATGTTCTCCAAGCAGCGGCGACAGAAGGTGTGTTGGCAAGGCAGGACTTTAGCTGTAGTGTCCAGCCTCTCCAAACACACTGAACACTCCAATAGATCCAACAGAGACGACTCGTCCATCTCACACTGCTTTATTATTGACGTTAACCGAGTGGGTGTTGGTTTCTTGTAGCGCGTGTAATGCACCAGAAACTGAAGAATACATATCGGCGTAAGGCTGTTTAAAAGCACAATCTGCTATGCAATTTCCCACAACCGAGCCCGTGCAGGGAACCAGGCAGCCCCTCTCGCTCTCTCTTCTATCTCTCCTAGCTCTCTTGCTCCCTCGCGCAGCTGTGCAGAATGCAGTGAGGTCATGCTCTGCTGTGCAATTTCCCACAACTGAGCCCATGCATGCAACCAGGCAGCCCCTCTCGCTCTCTCTTCTTTCTTTCTTTCTTTCTTTCTTTCTTTCTTTCTTTCTTTCTTTCTTTCTTTCTTTCTTTCTTTCTTTCTTTCTTTCTTTCTTTCTTTCTTTCTTTCTTTCTTTCTTTCGCTCTCTCTCTCTCTCTCTCTCTCCTGTGTTTGTGTGTGTGTGTGTGAGTGTGATAATGTTACTGTTATTCTATTGGGATGAACAAAGTGGCATAATGCAACACAGATTATCCCCAAAACCTGTCACCATCTGTGATGTGCTAGTAGTGTGGACACAGGCTTATCTTTATAAATAATGTGTCAAGTCAATAAGCAAACTGAACCAGATATTTGGTGGACTCCATTAGGAGAGTAGGTAATTCTACCACAGAATAACCAACACCAGTGGCGGTCGGTGACGTTTAAGATGAGGGAGGACGATTTTATTTTTTAATGAGCATGGCTTTATTTCTATTACAGCCTATTGGATGACTGTCATTCATATTCCATTCACCCAGTTCAATGTAACAGCGATAGGTTTAGGCTACTACATGATTCTCAGGTGTACCCTATACTCATCATGTCAGTTCATGCTGCAATAGTTCTGATTGGTTGGAGGACGTCCTCCGGAAGTTGTCATAATTACTGCGTAAGTCTATGGAAGTGGGTGAGAACCATGAGCCTCATAGGTTTTGTATTGAAGTCAATGTACCCAGAGGAGGACGGAAGCTAGCTGTCCTCCGGTTACACTATGGTGCTACCCTACAGAGTGCTGTTGAGGCTACTGTAGCCCTTCATTGCAAAACAGTGTGTTTTAATCAATTATTGGTGATGTGAATACATTTAGTATAGTTTCATTTAAAACTGATAACTTTTTAAATGTTACAAAAATATATTTTTATGAAATTCACTGAGGAGGATGGTCCTCAGAATTTTTTTTCTTGCTACAGTCGGCTATATCGGTCCGCTAATACAGGACTTGTAAAGGCCCAGTGCACTACTTTTGTGATTAATATTAATATCTGTTTTAATTCTGATATTTCAGGGGGTGCTGCAGCCCCCTCAGCACCCCACTTCTTGCGGCTATGCATCAGTCAGACAGATGTGTGATGATACTGCCACCCTGCTGACTTGTCTTGTGGACAGTAGATAGCATTGTATTGATGGTAACAGAGGGGTTCTAGCGCCGTCTGCTGGTGAAATGTTGAACTGACCGATAACCCAGATGTTTGTTGAACTGACCGATAACCCAGATGTTTTGATGAAAAGTATTAACTGCTTGAGCCTGTCCTGTAAGATCTAAGAGGTTTCTCTTGGACTGAACACACACACACACACACACATTCCTAGTTGCCACCCAAACCATGTTTCTAAATATGAGCAAATCTGGTCTGAAATGGCACCATAGTGCACTCCTATTTCCCAGGGCCTTATAGGGAATAGAGTGCCACTTCAGATGCAAGTTCCTGTTCCTGTTCCTGTTAGAGCCTTATGGCTGAGGAAGGAGAAGGTATGTCAGCTGCACAGTACAGTCTGTCTCTGTCTCTACCTGTTTCTCCCTGGCCTGTTCTCACGTTTAACTCCTGCCCCGGGGGAAGGCTGTGTGTGTGTGTGTGTGTGTGTATGTTTGTGTGTGTAGTTATTAAGTGGCAGGCTGTGAGTTGAGTTCCACAGATCTGACATCCTCCCTGGCTAAGGGGCGGCACTGTTCTCTACCACCCACAGAGACGAGCACATGGCCTAAACCTCCTGACGTACAGGTATTGTTGTGTGTTTGTGTGTGTGTGTGTGTGTGTGTGTGTGTGTGTGTGTGTGTGTGTGTGTGTGTGTGCAGTGCTGCCTCTAGCCTTTTGGGGGGCCTAAGTGAGATTTGGTTGGGGGGCCCCGCCACCTCACAGGCAAAATGTTTTAGTGTCCCCCTCTTGGTAATAGATAAAAATGTTGGCAGTGTTGAAGTACATTTCCTGCAATTCTACATATTTTGCCATGGGGTGGTGAGAAGCTTTTGCAGTTTTAAAGCTAATTTCCTGCAATTCTACAAACTTTGCCATGACTTATGCCATGTTCATTTGATATCTGTGTGAGAGTGACTAACAAAATCAAAAGGGGGCCCCCTGGAAGTCAGGACCCCTGAGCACATGCATTTTGCCCGGTCGGTCATTTGGTGATGATTAGGCCTACCACAAGGTTTAGATAGCTGGCTAGAATACTTTACATAGCAATACAAAATGTTTTCCTGGCATGGGCTAATTGAGTGACTGACATAACAAGTGGAAAACTGCTGATGCACTACCAAATTAAAACATTGCACCTTGTGTATTCTACTTTTCTAACTCACTTAGTTCCTAAAAAACACACACATTTGTATTACATTTTTTGGGGTCGGGGGGGCCCCTAGCAGCGCGTAGTCTGCGTATAGGAAGAGGCGGGTCTGTGTTTGTTCACCTACACCCCCAGTCAGAGACTTCACATGCCCTGTCTGCAACAGACAATGTGGGTCAAGGATTGGACTTTACAGTCACACAAATGAAATGAAAGGTCATCATCGATACGATAGACTACCATGAGCAAGCAAGTAAGTCTGTCGTGTGTGTGGACGTGTTTAACTATTATTGTGGGGACCAGATGTCCCCACAAGAATAGTAAATGAACAAAAATGTTACCAACTGGGGACATTTTGTTAGTCCCCACGAGGTCAAATGCTATTTCTAGGGGGTTTAGGGTTAAGGTTAGAATTAGTGTTATGGTTAGAATTACGTTAAGGGTTAGGGTTAGGAGCTAGGGTTTGTTTTAGGGTTAGCGTTAGGAGCTAGGGTTAGGGTTAGGGTTAAGCTTAGGTTTTTGGGTTACGGTTAGAGTTAAGGTTAGGGTTAGGGTAAAAGTACGGGTTAGGGTTAGGGTTAGGTTTAGGGTTAGGGGTTAAGGAAAATAGGATTTTGAATGGGACTGAATTGTGTGTCCCCACAAGGTTAGCTGTACAATACTTTGTGTGTGTCTGTGTCTGTGTGTGTGTGTGTGTGGAACCAGTACCCCCCCCCCCTCTCTCTCCTGCCCACATGTTATTTGTGTTTCATGTAACCATCCCAAATGCAATTCACCACTGAAAATCTGGGTCTGAGTAATGTAAAGAAAACAGTTGTGAAGTTCTTATATTTAAAAATTATTGTACATCAATAATGTTACCTATGTCCTTCCACCATGGAAACTAGGTTAGCTGATACTGCAGTCACCATGGTAACATAATCTGCTCTCCTGTTAAGGAGTACAGTGGTTAGAGGACAGCATACACTTGTGTGTGCACGTGCATGTGTGTGTGTTGTGTGTATGAGGATGTGTAGTTACAGGAGAGGATAGAATATTCCCACCTTTACAGAGTACCCATCATGCAAAGCGTCAGGAGCCTGGAACTCCTGTGACTTACATGGATGGCTAAATATACCATTTAAACTTTAAATAGAGAGAAGAAGTATGTGATATTTGTTTTGGCTTCAGTAGCTAGATAACTTCCTCCTACCCCTGCTGTCTTTATTAAAGAGCTGATATTGGCCTTATCGCTGTTGGCTTTAGAAGACAGCTGACTGGGGTTCTGTTTGCTCTGGCTGTGGTCCTGTGGTAATAGTCATCTGGAGTAATGTAATATGATAGGTGTTTTCATCCCAGTGATGCTCTGTTGCTCTCTACTGGTCTCGTTGTTTGTCAGTCTGTCGGTCAGGAAGGAAGGAAGCTGCTCCTGTGAGGATCAGAGATGAGAGGATGAGAGGGCCACCGGGCTCAGGGCTGCCAGAGAGAGAGAGAGAGAGAGAGAGAGGAGTGAGAGGAGAGAGAGAGAGAGAGAGAAAGGGAGAGGGGGGGGGGGGCAGAAAGGTATAATTATAGGACTTACAGGAGTAAGCTCTTCAAACACACCTCTCTCTCCTCAGAAGCTCTAAGCACCTCTTTTATCTGCTCTTTCCTGCGGAGGAGCGGAGAGGAAGGGGAGAGGGAGACCGGGCAGAGCGAGGAGAGAAGACAGACAGAGAGACAGAGTGGTGGAGTCTCTTTGGTCAGTTCTAGTGCCTCAGGGAAAGTCCAGGGTTCGGTCCATCCCAAACAACTGGCGCCGACTGGTAAACAAATAAATAAACATCACATCAATAACTCAACACTCATAAACCAGAAGAAACATTTGAAATCTTAGACACATGAACCACAGTCTGAAGCCTTCATGTTCTTTAAAGGTACAAAGTATTAAGTTTGATGCTCCCCTTTTATTTATGGAACAACAACACTGATACCGGATACAAACACATCCCCCTCCTCTCCCTCCTGCTCTCTCTCAATTAGCTTGATGGCACACTGATGAAAGGATAGATGCGGATAAATGTGAGGATATTTATTGAATGGGCTCTATCTCACCACATCAGTAGCCTAACAGTAGCTAGAATACATGAATCCAATAGATTACCAAGAGGAGATGTATTGTTTGGGGTTCACCACTAGATGTCGTAGTGGAGTTGTGGAGCCACATATATACCATTCGTCTCTACCTGCATCAGGTTGATCCTCATCTTCTGGGGCGGAGAAAACTTATATTTTTCTCTGTGAGGAGGAGCTACTCTGGATCACCGGCCATGCACACGGTGGGTTGAAGACAGAGAGATTAACGGAGGATTTGTTTACAGCTGTTTAAATATCGGTGATGCCTGTCAGACTGTTCAATACAGTCTGATCATTAAGCTACATCAGTCCGCGAAGAGAGATAGGCTACACGCCGACAGACCTGACCTGTCTCAAACCCGCTCTACACGCAGGTAAAGTGCTCTGGAATGTAATGCGGGATTGCTGCAAGATTTGGGGAAATTCCTGGAGCATTTATGCTGCAGACACATGTAGCCTACTTAACTGTAATTTTAACTTTAGAAAATAACTGCATGCATTACATTGTTTGTTTGTCGAAAATGTAGCAAATATTCAGAAAAGTTAGCCACTGTTGGAAAGATATAAATGGACAAATGTCAAATGTTCTCCAGATTTAAATAGGCCTGTTTTTCTGCCTTAAAGATCTGTTAATCTAGCCTAGTAATTGCTCTAAACCGGAGGTTCGTTGTTTTTTCTCATACTGGTATATCAGTTTATATTAGACCTGTAGTTAATTGCAAGATAATAGAGCGCAGTGTGTGAGTGTGTGTGGTCGTTAAGTGGTGTTGAAAAGGAATGACGTTTAGGCCACAAGGTTTATTACTGATCCATTAGGGCTGTAGCCTACCATCTTGGAGGTAATTGTTACATTAAAAGAGCATGGGCTCATAGTTCACCTCTCATCTCCCGAGAGAGACAGCGGGTTCTGAGACAGCGACGGGTCCTGGTCGGTCCCGGTCCCGGTGTGTGCTTTGCTCTCCTCTCAATCCTCTCCTCATAATTGTTTTGACGGTGCCGCCTGGTTGTCGCCCTCCCCGGGCCCTGGGGGAAGTCCTGGCCGCAGACAGGCAGCCTAACCCGGGCCCGACATGCTGGGTCCTGACGCTCTCTGAAGTCTGGAGCTTTGAACTACGGCTGCAGCGCTGAGGGTGGAAATCAATCCCTCTCTCTCTCTCGGTCCCTCTCCCTCTCTCCCCCCAGCACACCGCCGCAGTTTTTCATGTTTGAGGGAGAAAGGATAAAGAAAGAAGAAACGTCAGAAAGAAAAAGTGTAACTCATCTTCAAAAGCGTTAGTATGGCGCCGCAGGATTAAATGGATGAAAGGAAATACTGATCATAATAACAACAAAAGCAGCAATGATAATATTAATATTTGCGTAGTAATAATTCTGATAGGCTAATAGCTTTTTTAGTAGCCTAGTAAAGAATTTAGCTGTATCACTGAAATTCTGCTGATAACATTTACAAATTTTTTTAAAAGTGATTTTTATATATTTTTAAAGAAATCATATGTTCTTTTGAAGGTCTAGATTATTCTGTTTAAGGACAATGGTGACGTGTGCCTGACCAGCCTGCACTATAGACCTAATAGGCTATATTAAGTTTACAAATTAATGCAGATTTCTGGGGAACAAACACATGCAATCAGCTGATTTGAATATCCTGTCTCCAGATACATGGCAGAAAGTTCTCATATTATGTCAGATAATATTAAATTCAAACAATATGTATCCTAATATAGATTCAAATTTAACACTCAAGCTTTTAATCAGTTTCCAAGATATCTCCCTGTAAAGTGATTGAGCTCGTCTCAGTTTCTAGCCTATCACCACAGGAGGAGAGAGTTTCTGAATTCATTGATCTCAGATCATAGAGGATTTTGAACTCCTTATCATTAAATGTGTAAATAGATAACGATACGAGCTGACCTGTAACAGATGTTGTTCTAACTTCCAAAATACACTGTAATCTAAGCAGATCCAATGTCCATATATTAACATGGTGTGTAATTGAAGGAGTGTATCCTCCATGCATCAATTCACTTTCAGTAATAATTGTGTTATAACCTAATGTGTTTTAGGAGAGCAGAGGGAGAAAAGGCAGAAGGATGGGTCACTGCTCTCTCTCTCTTCTACTGTATGTCTTGCTGTTTGAGGGTACAGAGACGTTGTCAGTCCGTCAGACCAAAGCCCAGGGTCCCATAGCCCACTGCTCGGAGTCCTCTACACACTAGAGCCCAGCCCCACTCAGACCCCTCTACAGACACCATAATCATCCCACACTAAACACAAATAGACTGACAGACAGAGAGTCAGCCGTTCTGCTGTCATGCTAAAAAAGAAGGAACAGAGAGACACAGACAGAAACTGTTTTGCCCACCTACTAGATAGACAGAGACACAGTAAATGGCCTCGCCCACCTACAGTAATGCTCAATAGACAAAGAGAGAGACGAAGGAGATATGGAGGGAGAGACGTTCTGCCCCAGTGGAGGTAAAGAAGAAGTGAAGGATCAGGGAGAGGCAACGATGAAAGACAGATCACTGTAAGACAGAAATCAAAGGGACTACTGAGTGGAGCGGCTGGAGGTGTGTGTGTGTGTGTGTGTGTGTGTGTTTGTTGCGGCTCCTTTTAATGTGCATTAAGAGTTTGTTTTTCCTGCTCTCTGAAAGGGGACAGTCAGTCTGTAATTAAAACAATCAAAGATGAAGAGAGATGAAGAGACTACACCAGATACACAAACACACACACACACACACACACACACACACACACACACACATGCATGCATGCATGAACACACACATGCATGCACACAGTTGTATCAGTACAGCCTTTTTTTTTTTTACAGTGTAGTCTTTCAGGAAATAAATGTATCTCTATCCTTTCAATCCCTTCCTCTCCCACCTACTCACTTCCAACTGCTGGTAATACGTGGGTGTATTTTAATGTGTATTTAAATGTGTATTTAATACTTGTGCTGTTTGTTGGCTGGAAAGTATTGAGTTATAATGAGAACAAACTGTCTTCAGTACCCAATGTGTTCCCTTCCCCCAGTCCTGTTTATGATGTTTCTGCATGGAGGTTGGTTGTAGTGGTAACATGTGTTTGAGATCTGCAAGGATTTGGCAGGTCTGTCTGTATTAAAGAGGAATAATTGGCTTTTAGAGGAGAAATCCTCCAGTATCTGACTGATTGTGTTTAGGAGTTGTTCATGAGTTGGAAGCAGCAGGATGGTGTGTTGTGTGTGTGTGTTCGTACGTTTGTGAGAGAGGAGATAGCAAAATGTGGAGAGGAAAGTACAGGAGAAAAGAAGAGAGGAGAGAAGGCTTTAGAATGGAACACATACATTGACTACAGAAGGTGGAGACTAATGCCAAGAGTCCAGAACTTCACTTCATTCAAGTGTTTGTTTAATTGTCATCAGAACTAAACCACAGGCATATAAAACACATAGCGCTTTGTGTTTGTGCATGCGCATGTATGCACGCATGTGTAGTTGTGTGTGTGTTTGTGTATGTGCGTGAATATGCACGTGTCTGTGTGAGAAAGGGTTTAATTGGGTTCTTGGCTTCATCTCCTCCCTGATTGCTTTGTTAGAGAAGCCACTTCCTAATCTGACAGAGTCATTATTGACTCACAGTAAATATCCATTACGGGGTTAAACAGTCATTTCCGTTACATCCTTTAGATGATAGATCACATCTGTTACCACAGAGACAGATTAGGGACCGAGGGGTTAGGGTTAGAGAGAGATAGAATTAATGTAGAGGAAGGGAGCTTGGGATAAGGCCCGGGGTACAGGGTTAGGGAACAAGTTGGGGAACAGAAAAAAACAACAACAACAAATGTACTAAGCCATGGGCCCTATTTAATCAATTCTGTTTACCAGGTTTACAGAAATAACTCCAAAACATATTTTGATGCGTGAACATTAGGATTCACATAGAAAGTTAAACTAGACTGGATATCTAGGATCATTCTGAACATTCTGTCACTTTATGGTAAGAATGGAGTATCTGTCTGATCCTGTGGTATTGGTAGAATATTTCCCAGGGTTCCCAATAAAGTCTCTAGCTGTCACTCTGTTCTGACAAAGACAGACATAGCTCCACACACAGACAATATATCAGGTTCTATATATATTGCTCCATAGCTGTCAATCACTGTCAATCACTGTTACATCCATTTGAATTCAATCACTGTCTGAGAGCAGCATCCCTTTGACAGCATCCCTTTTTATTTAAACAAAACTTTCCATACATGTTTGCCCAGGGAAGAAGTGAATGCCAAAACATTCAGGAGATAAAGGTGGTCAAAGTTTACCCAGTTTGCATACCCCGCCCTACCATGAAAAATCCATGTCTTCATCACTGGAAAATATAAATGGTTGAGTTTAATATTATTTAAAAGCTTACAAACAGTGTTGTCATCCTGTTCCATTCTGCTGATTAGTGATGGTTATTGATGAGAGAGAGAGAGAGAGAGAGAGAGAGAGAGAGAGAGAGAGAGAGAGCGCGAGAGAGAGCAGTGACCCCTGTATAATCGTATCTGTGTGTGAGCACCTCTGTAAGCTGTAGGGTCTAGTAGAGTATTATAAGCCATGCCCGAGGTGTAGGTCTGTAGAAAGTATTTCTTTGTGCCCGGGGTGTGGGTCTGTCAGCCCGTTAATGACACAGATAATGACTCTCAGTGTGTTTATGTGAGATTAACTCTCGTTAGAAGATGAATTCCCTGCGGCCTGGGGAGACTGAGGTTGGCTTTCAACACAGACATGTCCCGACAGAGCGAGAGGGAGGGAGAGAGGGGGGACAGACAGAGGGAGAGGTGGGGGACAGACAGAGGGAGAGGTGGGGCACAGACAGAGGGAGAGGGGGAGCACAGACAGAGGGAGAGGTGGGGGACAGACAGAGGGAGAGGTGGGGGACAGACAGAGGGAGAGGGGGAGCACAGACAGAGGGAGAGGGGGAGCACAGACAGAGGGAGAGGGGGAGCACAGACAGAGGGAGAGGGGGAGCACAGACAGAGGGAGAGGTGGAGGACAGACAGAGGGAGAGGTGGAGGACAGACAGAGGGAGAGGGGGAGCACAGACAGAGGGAGAGGGGGAGCACAGACAGAGGGAGAGGGGGAGCACAGACAGAGGGAGAGGTGGAGGACAGACAGAGGGAGAGGGGGAGCACAGACAGAGGGAGAGGGGGAGCACAGACAGAGGGAGAGGGGGAGCACAGACAGAGGGAGAGGGGGAGCACAGACAGAGGGAGAGGGGGAGCACAGACAGAGGGAGAGGGGGAGCACAGACAGAGGGAGAGGTGGAGCACAGACAGAGGGAGAGGGGGAGCACAGACAGAGGGAGAGGGGGAGCACAGACAGAGGGAGAGGTGGAGGACAGACAGAGGGAGAGGGGGAGCACAGACAGAGGGAGAGGTGGGGGACAGACAGGGAAAGGAAATGAGTGCGAGAGAAGCAGAGAGAGGAAGGGAGAGAGAGAGAAAAGGGAAAGAGTGAGACGGAGCAAGAGGGATAGAGAAGAGAGAGGGAGGATAAGAGAGAGGGAGGATAGAGAAGAGAAAGGGAGGGAGGGATAGAGAAGAGAGAGGAAGGGATAGAGAAGAGAGAGGGAGGGATAGAGAAGAGAGAGGGAGGATAGAGAAAGAAATATAGAGAGAAGGGAGAGAGAGACGCTCTTCAAATAGAGCGATGCATTCCAGTGTGTGTGTGTTGGGTGTGTGGGGCGCCGGGGACAAGCGGGGGTGTGAGGAGCTGGGCTGGAGCCTGATGAAAGCTTCAGGGTGTGTGTGTGTGTGCGTGTGTGCTGCATGTGTTCGATTAGTCTGATAATGAGGTGCTCGGGGCAGAGTCGTTTGGCAGCTCTCTCTTCCTTTTCAGAAGACAAGATTTTTCATCAAAATAAAAAGTTACATTTTCTTATCTTTATCCTGAAAGCCCAGCAGCGCCACTGGGTCTCCTACACACACACATACACACACACACACACACACACACACACACACACACACACACACACACACACACACACACACACACACACACACACACACACACACACACACACACAGTCTCACACACACCGGTTGTGGTTCAATTAAGCTAATTTCAGCTCAGAAGCCAGGTCTGTATGTGTGTGTGTTTGTGTATGAGGGCTGTGATTAAATAGGATCAAAGGGAAAAGGATGTGACCGTTTTAGAAGATCAGCTCCATTTAACATGTGAACGTTTCTCTCCAGTTACAGAACCACACTGACCTGAAACACAGGAACCGCAATGTGGAACATAGATAAACCTGGGTCTGGTTGGTTGAATCGGAACCGTCTTGGAGACTTAGCCCCCACCCCCACCCACACTCCCAACCCCCTCTCCTATCACCACTTACCCACCATTCCCCCATCCTGTCTTCTGAAACCATGAAAAAAAGAGGGCATGGACTCAATCTCCTTCTTAAAGTAGTGTAATCAATCTAATCTGTGTCTTATTGATTGACTATTTACAGTGTAGTAGTTAGTGGTGAACTCTATCTCTGATTCCCATCAGTTGTTTTTGTGATCGTCAGTGTGTCTCTCGGACACTTCAGTTGAGCTGTCACAGAGAGAGAGAGAGAGACGTTTCCCAAGGTTGGGATAGACTGAGGGGTGTCGGAGGGAGCACTATGCTCTTTTCTTCTGCTGAATGTGTGTGTGTGTGTGTGTGTGATACCTGAGTTCGGGTGACAGCGGGACCCCTAAGCAGACCAGCTAAACACGTTCTCTCTTTATTGATCATCTGATACAATAACAGCTCCATGAATATAACTATTACACACACTGCATGGTGCCTGCATACAGTACACCAACACTACAGCCTCTTAATGTCTGGATAAAGGGTTTGTTCAATCTGTGAAACTACAGTAAACAGCCAGTCACTTCTCTCTCTCCTTTCCTCTCTCTCTTTCAACCTGTTGTTTCTTGCATATGCTGCAATTATCTGTCAGAGACTCCATGAGAAATTTACTTGATAACAATAATTACAGTATGAGTGTGTGTGAGACACAACCTCTCCAATGCAGAGACTGTGCGTCATAGTTACTATTCAAATACATATTTGCAGTGAATATAATTTCCCCTGAAGACAGCCTTAGGTGTTGCTGTGAGCTATGAGACAGAATTGTCTTACATGTGAATTTCCCCATCCGATCCTGGATTTGTCTAATTGACTTTATGTACTGTATGTTTGTGTAAGAGTGTGATCTACACTTCCGTAGTACTACATTTACATTTTAGTCATTTAACAGATGCTCTCCTGAGCTAATTACAGGAGCAATTATGGTTAAGTGTCTTGCTCAAGGGCACATCGACAGGTTTTCACCTAGTCGGCTCGGGGATTCAAACCAGCAACCTTTCGGTTATTGGCCCAACGCTCTTAACAGCTAGGCTACCTGCAGCCCATGTCACTAGGGATGTATAGAGACAGTTTGGGACTAATTCAAGATTTGAGAGATAAAACACTATCACACTTGAACACTTGGTGTTTTTCCAGTAGTAGCATAATGTTTGTCTCTATGTAGTGTAAAGGCTTTTATACTATTGGCTATTTATTCCCACAAACAAGACAGAGTGTTGGAGTGTTGAGATTCACTTTTAAAGACTTGGCTGCTTACTGGAGCCATATGATCCATCTATGATAGATAGATGTTATATCTTTGATAGATCTATGATCGATCTATTATGTATAAGGTGTACGCATCGTACAGTACTGTACACACTGGCACACTGAGAAACCTCTCTACCGCCTCTGTGTTTTATCTGTGGTCATAAAGCCGTCAGATAGAAAAAGAGAGATTGGGGCCTCCCGAGTGGCGCAGCGGTCTAAGGCACTGCATTGCAGTGCTAGGGGCATCACTACAGACCTGGGTTTGATCCCGGGCTGTATCACAACTGGCCGTGATCGGGAGTCCCATAGAGCGGCGCACAATTGGCTCGTCCGGGTTAGGGGAGGGTTTGGCCGGGGGGCTTTAGTTGGCTCATTGTGCTCTAGCGACTCCTTGCGACTCCTTGTGGGCTGTCCTCGGTCGTCAGGTGAACAGTGTTTCCTCCGACACATTGATGTGGCTGGCTTCCGGGTTAAGTGGGCGGGTGTTAAGAAGCGCGGTTTGGCAGGTCATGTTTTAGAGGATCCATTACTTGACCATTGCCCCCCCCCCGAGCCCATTGGGGAGTTGAAGCGATGAGACAAGATTGAAAAAAGGGGGTGAGAGAGAGAGAGAGAGAGAGAGAGAGAGAGAGAGAGAGAGAGAGAGAGAGAGAGAGACTGATTATAAACTAGCCAGTGTATGGCCAGTCCTTTTCCGCAGCTAACTGTGTGTCTGTCTCTGCTGAAGGAGCTTGGTTAGGGCTCGCTTAACACTCTGAATAAGGTACATTCTGAATAACATTGCACATGCAACGCCAATAGGCCCGATATATGATGTTTGTTGTGCAACGCCCAGAGATCTGTCAGAATGTTAGCGCTGTTCATGTGTATGCATGCTGTGGTTTATAACGGAGGTAAACAGGCAGGTAAACAAGGCAACAGCTCAGTCCTCTTCCTGACTCCAGGGCTGCAGGATTTACTGCCTGCCTACACACCCACTCTACAGCACGCCAACACACACACACGTGTATGCACACACACACACACACCCTCTGCAGGAGAGAGAGAGAGCACACTAGCTGTGGTGGGAGCAATTAGGCTCCAGTAAAAGTCTGTGTTTGTTTACATCTAATAATACAGCTCCTTTAAAGGTTGCAGTGGGTCATTACTGTGGTGTATCAGAAAACCTGCACTCTCGATGTCCTCACAGAATGAGACAAGACTGGATCTGTTTATAAAAGCACTTTAAACTGCACAAATAAAGAAACCTGTAACTAAGAACGTCCTTAATGACACAGAGTTTCCCTGAGCCTGGACAGTGTTGAAACTGATCTGAGATCCTGTGTGTTTGTTGTCCTGCTGTTAATGTCTCTGTTTAACTCAGCTTTACGTAGTTGGTGTTGCTGGGGGAAAATACTCTCTCTCAACAAGGCATCGCCTTTCAATAACACTGACGACATTATTTATACTTTACTGGCACACACGCACACATCATTTATTTACAGAAATACGAGCTGACTGTTATTGTAGCGCTTGGTGGGCCAATAAAAATCAGTCTCCTGTAGGTAAGGGCTGAGCCTGGCAACACACACACAGTTGGACACAATACACACATAAGAACATGCACACACACACACGTAGTGTTGCTATAAACAATGAAATCCTTTACATTGACATTATTCTCTTAAATACATTAATAAAAGGGATAAATAATGTTTGAAGTTTGATCAAATGTTTGTTTTATGTGTTCTTTAATGTACCTGTGAATGCTTGTATACCTTACTAAGTACAGATCGGAGAGAGGAGAGAGAGTGTGTTTCCCCCTGACATACCTGTGAGTGCCTGTATAAGTGTAGTAAATATGTGCTGCCAGAGTAGTGAGAGGGTTTCTAGATATGTGACAGTAACTAAAACAAAAGCAAAAAGCACAGTCCCTCTAATGACTATTTACCCATAACACATCTGTGTCAGAGGTTTAACAGGCTGATCCTCTCCTCCTCTGCCAGGCTGCTCTCATCCGTTCACACACTCCCATTCTCTCTCCTCAGTGACTGAGTTTTAATAGAGGAATTGTTCATGATCTCATCACATCAGTAGGGCAGAGGAATAACCTGAAGTAGAGAACAGTATCACACACGCTGACACACACACACACACACACACACACACACACTCACTCAATGGAGTGTAACCCACATGCACTATGACACGTGGTAGGGGTATGAGGCATGGGTTTCAAAATGTATGTACGTCTGACTCTCTTTCTCTCTGCCTTCCTCTCTCTCTCTTCCTCTCTCTCTTTCTCAGGGGAAGGTGTGAATATGTTCCAGAAAGGAAGTCAGATAGAGTCCCTCTTCCTCTGTTTGTTATTGGTGAGTATCTCTCAAATTACTCCTCCTTCTCCTGTCTCTCTCCTCCTCCCCCTCCTCTCCTCATCCTCGCCCATCTTCAGCAATGAAACAAACTGAGGATACAAGACAACAGTGTAACAGATACACAGACACACTCGAAGACGTACACCCAGACTTTAGCAGGTCTTTGCCAGAGGTTGTGAAACATCAGAGGTTTCTCAGTGGAGCTCTAAGATAGTAGTTTTAATCTGGGTCTGAATCTCTCCTCTCTTCCTCTGATGTTGAAACATGTTGGCTGTGCGTATGTGTGTGTGTTGGCTATATTCCCAGGAGTTTAACTTCCCTCAGAGCTCAGTTAATGATCCCCCCTAAAGCCACTCCTGGAGGGCCGGATTAGAGAGAGAGAGAGAGAGAGAGAGAGAGATCTACCCTGGTCCAATCTCTTGTCTTTCCTTCCATGCCTCTCCATCCTGCTGCCTAACCAACAAGCTCTCACAGACTCACTGCAGAATCCGACGTTTGTCCGTACATGTCAAATTTTGAAAGTTATGTAAATAGTGCTCACTGTTGCCCCTAGAGGCGGGCTTTGAAAGCATCTCCCGAAGTCCTGGGTCCTAGGGACCTGGACGGACATTGAATTTAGAAGTGGATCTTGAGCAACCTGGTTGGAATAACTACTGTCACATTTTGGGGTTTGAGTGGTTGCCCATTGGTATCCCACATCCTTTAATTCTCACCAGCCACACACTCCCTCCTCCTACCTCCTCCCGCCGCTTCCTCCTCCTTCTCCTTCTCTTCACACCTCATCCTCCTTACACCTCCTCCTCCCATCTCCTCTTTCTCCTCCCACCTCCTCCCATGATCTCATCTTCTTCCTTCCACCACCTCCTCATCCCACCTACTCCATCTTCCTCCCTCCTCCTCCTCCTCCTTCTCGCATCTCCTCTTCCTCCTTCCACCTCTTCCTCAACCCACCTACTCCATCTTCCTTCCTCCTCCCACCTCCTCGCATCTCCTCTTCTCCTCCCATCTCGTCTTCCTCCTCCTCTTCCTCATCCCACCTACTCTATCTTCCTCCCTCCTCCTCCTCCTTCTCCCCCCTCTATACACAGTGTATGGCAGCCTCAGACTCACATGTCTTCATGTCCGATGTCTCAGTTCTCTCCAGCTCCCCAGCTGCTGCTCTGTCTGTCTTGTGTTCATTTGTATACAGTTTGTTACTAACAGTAACTGGGTTTAATTTCAGTCTCTGTGTTGGCCAGTGTGTTTGATGTCTCTAAACAGCAGTGTGTTGTTGTTGTGTTTAGAAAAGGACATCCTTGACCCTGAGCAGGGGAGAGCTGAGTGTGTCTTTGTTTTATTTGTGGGTTCTGATGGATCTGGACAGCAGATCTTTGTGAGGAGAACAGCAAACGTAACACACACACACACACACACACACACACACACACACACACACACGAGGGGTGAGAAAGACCATAAATTAACCGAAGGGGGCGACTGCACGCCTTACTAACAACACCTTGTTGAATGTGTGAAAGCCTGAACGGGTAAAAAAAAAAAAATATATAATTGTTTTATTGTCACACATTGGTGTTCCATCCAATACAAGTCCATCTAATACTTCGAACGACAGCCTAGAACTGGATGACCTGGCCCTTTCTATTCTTGTCACCTCGCCAGCTCAAAGTGTGATTATTGAATGGATGTCTAACGTCTTTAATATTACAGAAAGATTGTGGCTTCTATCAATGTAATTCTCTGCATCACTTCCAATCCCCCATATATATTTTTTTGTAAATACATTATCAGTCAAAAATTTGGACACACCTACTCATTCAAGGGTTTTTCTTTATTTTTTACTATTTTCTACATTGTAAAATAATAGTGAAGACATCAAAACTATGAAATGACACATATGGAATCATGTAGTAAAATATATATTTTATATTTGAGATTCTTCAAAGTATCCACCCTTTCCCTTGATGACAGCTTTGCACACTCTTGGCATTCTCTCAACCAGCTTCATGAGGAAGTTACCTGGAATGCATTTCAATTAACAGGTGTGCCTTGTTAAAAGTTAATTTGTGGACTTTCTTTCCTTCTTAATGTGTTTGAGCAATCAGTTGTGTTGTGACAAGTTAGGGGTGGTATACAGAAGATAGCCCTATTTGGTAAAAGACCAAGCAAAGAGAAACGGCAGTCCATCATTACTTTTAAGACATGAAGGCCACTCAATCCAGAAAAGTGCAGTCGCAAAAACCATCAAGCGCTATGATGAAACTGGCTCTCATGAGGACCGCCACAGGAAAGGAAGACCCAGAGTTACCTCTGCTGCAGAGGATAAGTTCATTAGAGCTAACTGCACCTCAGATTGCAGCCCAAATAAATGCTTCACAGAGTTCAAGTAACAGACACATCTCAACATCAACTGTCCAGAGGAGACTGCGTGAATCAGGCCTTCATGGTTGAATTGCTGAAAAGAAACCACTACTAAAGGACACCAATAAGAAGAAGAGACTTGCTTGGGCGAAGAAACATGAGCAATGGACATTAGACCGGTGGAAATCTGTCCTTTGGTCTGATGAATCCAAATTTGAGATTTTTGGTTCCAACCACCGTGTCTTTGTGAGATGCAGAGTGGGTGAACGGATTATCTCTGCATGTGTGGTTCCCACCGTGAAGCATGGAGGAGGAGGCGTGATGATGTGGGGGTGCTTTGCTGGTGACACTGTCTGTGATTTATTTAGAATTCAAGACACACTTAACCAGCATGGCTACCACAGCATTCTGCAGCGATACGCCATCCCATCTGGTTTGCGCTTAGTGGGACTATCATTTGTTTTTCAACAGGACAAGGACCCAAAACACACCTCCAGGCTGTGTAAGGACTATTTGACCAAGACGGAGAGTGATGGAGTACTGCATCAGATGACCTGGCCTCCACAATCACTCGACCTCAACCCAATTGAGATGGTTTGGGATGCGTTGGACCGCAGAGTGAAGGAAAAGCAGCCAACAAGTGCTCAGCATATGTGGGAACTCCTTCTAGACTGTTGGAAAAGCATTCCTCATGAAGCTGGTTGAGAGAATGCCAAGAGTGTGCAAAGTTGTCATCAAGGCAAAGGGTGGCTACTTTGAAGAATCTCAAATATAAAATATATTTTGATTTGTTTAACAACTTTTTGGTTACTACATGATTCCATATGTGTTATTTCATAGTTTTGATGTCTTCACTATTATTCTACGATGTAAAAATGTTTAACAATAAAGAAAAACCCTTGAATGAGCAGGTGTGTTTTTCATAGTTTTGATGTCTTCACTATTATTCTATAATGTGGAAAATAGTAAAAAATCAAGAAAAACCCTTGAATGAGTAGGTGTGTCCAAACTTTTGACTGGTACTGTATATATATTAAATTAAATATATATTTTTTAAATATATTTTCTACTTTATCATTTTCCCCTAACCCTACCACCCCTCCCATAATTGTAGTAAACTAATGGACAACAATACTTAGGCTTCTACTTCCAGCTTATACATACTACATACATTTTACGGACAGAGTATATTTTACATTAGTTATCTTTTGTTTGTTTTTAGTCCCAGCCTTCAACTACCCTCAACCCCTCCCATCTATCTCTGAAGACCATCCAGTTTTCCATATATTTTCTGAACCTTTCTATTCTCATAGTTTCTACAGATTGTAAATTGTGACCGACCGGCTCGATTCGGTCTTATGTAGCCCACCCATCTCTTTAAGGATTCACATGTGAGGCTATGTGCTATACAGAGTCAGTGCGGTATATTTCAAGACTAAATGCTGGTTTATACTACATCTATTGACATGTCTGTAGACAGTTGTCGCAGTGACATCATGAACATTCTATTGTCGTCCGACGTTATGAAAAAGTATAAACACAAAAAGGACAGGCTGCATGACATCAGCAGGCTGGTGGTCCAAAATAGCATAACTGGTGTATTTTAACACCAATAAACCCATCCGTTTAAAAATGTATTTAGTATATATCAATCTAGCAAACCAGGCAACTAAAAGCAACTTTCTAAACAATGTTTTGGTTCATTTCTCACTTGTTAGCTAGCTAGCTAGCTAGCTAATGGTAAGTTAGCCAGTTCAAATAATGACCATATCATATAGCTGACAATGTCTTAACTTTAGCTATTTGTATTCGTTATTACAGGAAAATAAACTCACAACAAGATCATTATTTACAAGTTAATGGTGAGCTAATTACAGAATATAGCTTATGCTTGTGAGTGTGACGAAATAAAAGCAGGGCATTCTACCAGAGAATTTTAGAACTTGGACACTGTCTCGTTGGCCTAACGTTATATCCTAATTTGACTTTGGTGCAGGTCATGTTGTTCTTCACATTACCATCTCTGGTAGACACACACTATATACAATTAAATCAACATTTATTTGTCACATGCACAGGATACAAAAGGTGTAAACGGTACAGTGAAATGGTTACTTGCATAGTAGAGTATTTTGTTTAGACATGTAGCTAGCTAGCTAGCTAGCTAAACAATGAACCATAATCCCAACTCATAACGTTACTACCTTGCATGAATCTGCTGGTAGCTAAAGCTAACCAACTAGCTAGGTTCATTGTTAGCTAGCTAGCTAACAATAGGCTATAACTAGCAATTCAAATGCCTCTGAGATACGAATAATATTACTACACAGATCATACATGTAACGTTAGCTAGTGAGCCAGCCAGCTAATGTTAGCTAGCTAGCTAACAGTATGCTTTAACTTTCTGACAAAATTAGAAACGTATAATATCTGAAAATGTAGCTAGCTAGAGTCTCTTACCTGAATACATGGATGAACACTTCTCCCTCTCTGTTACAGATGCCATGGTTGCCCTTAGTTTGAAGATTTAATCCGGAGACAGGTGTTTTATACAACAGCCTCCTTCTGTGTGTTCTCATTTCGACTCCCTCTGCATTATTTGCAATCAAACGCCAGAATTTTCTCCATCTCCTTAGCTATCATACTCTGCTTCCACCGGGCATTCCACTGATTTTAAAACTCGGTCCTCCAGAAAGTGGAGAGCATTAGCAACACTTATGCAGTTCTTTGTGATATCTTTCAAAATAGCCACGTTAGAAAGGATTATAGACAGAAGCGTGCTACATGGCAAACCAATCCGAACTCATCTTTCAGCATGTCCAGCCCATCCATTATCTCAGCCAATCATGGCTAGCGGGAAGGTTCCTGTCTTTTTCTGTTGCTAAACCAACAAGGCTCGTAATTTAACAATTGTATTCATATTTACAGATGGCATACAAGTTTGTTAATAAGGCACATGAAAGGTCACATGTTCCAGAAGGAATTTCTGCCCCAAAAAAACGCATTTTGATAAGAAATAAATATTTAAATGCCTCTCCTGTAAAGTAGTGAGGCGTGACATACGCCTAGTTTCCTGAAACGAGTCACAGTTAAAGATAAACATTTTTGCTAAGAGTATTATTATATTATTGATCGATTGACTATGACTTTTCAAATCACCCAGCAGTGCTATTTGCAGAGTTAGCTCCAAGTAAATGTTGAAAATGTTCAGCCATTCCTGAAACTGCGACCAAAAACAAGCTACATATGGGCAGTACCAAAACAAGTGATCTAATGATTCTGTCTCTTCGCAGGAAAATCTGCAGAGCTGGGATGGTTGTATCCCCCATATAAATAACATTATATTGGTTGCAAGAATTTTGTATAATAATTTAAATTGAAGAACTCTAAGTTTTGAGTCTGGCATCGTTTTGCGTATCAGTTCATAATCTATGTGCAATGGAATCGCTACATCGAAAATCTCCTCCCAACTATTTTGCAACCTGTTTGGCGCAGCTGTACATTTTTTGGTCCTTAAATGAAACTGGTATCTTTTTTTATTTATCACAATTTTCTTTAGCCAATTTGGGTCTGTAATGCAGGGCAGACAGATAAGTTCCTTACCTTCCACCTTTCCATTTTTGCGGTAATGCTGCAATCAGTTGGTTGTAATTGTCACGACTTCCGCCGAGGCTGCCTCCCCTCCTTGTTCGGGCAGGCTTTGGCGTTCGTTGTCACCGGCTTACTAGCCACTGCCGCTCCATATATCATCATTCCATTTGTCTTGTCTTGTCAATTACACACACCTGGTTCTTATCCCCTAATTAGTCCGTGTATAAGTGTTCCCTCTGCCCCCCTCCTTGTGGGTGATAGTTTATTGTGAGAGTAGTGTAGCTCGGTGGAGCTACTCGTACCTTGTATTGCCGGGGTAGATTTTTCCCCTGTACCTGTATATTGTTGGAGCTACCCGTACCTTGTATTTGCCAGGGTAGATGGTTTCCCCTGTGCCTGTTTTCTGTTGTCGCTATTGTGTACGACAGAATAAACTCTGTATTCGGTGATATACCCTCCTGCGCCTGACTCCTTCTATCACACTCATCACAGTAATTTTGGATAGAGCAGACATTTCCATATATTTTTGTTAACTACATGTGTGACAACTCCACCAGTCCTATTTATGATATCATTTACAAAGATTATACAGTTTTTAAAAAATTATAATCCAAAAATTATGTGTTTTTTTATCAATTAATATACAGTGGGGAGAACAAGTATTTGATACACTGGCGATTTTGCAGGTTTTTCTACTTATAAAGCATGTAGAGGTCTGTAATTTTTATCATAGGTACACTTCAACTGTGAGAGACGGAATCTAAAACAAAAATCCAGAAAATCACATTGTATGATTTTTAAGTAATTAATTTGCATTTTATTGCATGACATAAGTATTTGATCACCTACCAACCAGTAAGAATTCCGGCTCTCACAGACCTGTTCGTTTTTCTTTAAGAAGCCCTCCTGTTCTCCACTCATTACCTGTATTAACTGCACCTGTTTGAACTCGTTACCTGTATAAAAGACACCTGTCCACACACTCAATCAAACAGACTCCAACCTCTCCACAATGGCCAAGACCAGAGAGCTGTGTAAGGACATCAGGGATAAAATTGTAGACCTGCACAAGGCTGGGATGGGCTACAGGACAATAGGCAAGCAGCTTGGTGAGAAGGCAACAACTGTTGGCGCAATTATTAGAAAATGGAAGAAGTTCAAGATGACGGTCAATCACCCTCGGTCTGGGGCTCCATGCAATATCTCACCTCGTGGGGCATCAATGATCATGAGGAAGGTGAGGGATCAGCCCAGAACTACACGGCAGGACCAGGTCAATGACCTGAAGAGAGCTGGGACCACAGTCTCAAAGAAAACCATTAGTAACACACTACGCCGTCATGGATTAAAATCCTGCAGCGCACGCAAGGTCCCCCTGCTCAAGCCAGCGCATGTCCAGGCCCATCTGAAGTTTGCCAATGACCATCTGGATGATCCAGAGGAGGAATGGGAGAAGGTCATGTGGTCTGATGAGACAAAAATAGAGCTTTTTGGTCTAAACTCCACTCGCCGTGTTTGGAGGAAGAAGAAGGATGAGTACAACCCCAAGAACACCATCCCAACCGTGAAGCATGGAGGTGGAAACATCATTCTTTGGGGATGCTTTTCTGCAAAGGGGACAGGACGACTGCACCGTATTGAAGGGAGGATGGATGGGGCGATGTATCGCGAGATCTTGGCCAACAACCTCCTTCCCTCAGTAAGAGCATTGAAGATGGGTCGTGGCTGGGTCTTCCAGCATGACAACGACCCAAAACACACAGCCAGGGCAACTAAGGAGTGGCTCCGTAAGAAGCATCTCAAGGTCCTGGAGTGGCCTAGCCAGTCTCCAGACCTGAACCCAATAGAAAATCTTTGGAGGGAGCTGAAAGTCCGTATTGCCCAGCGACAGCCCCGAAACCTGAAGGATCTGGAGAAGGTCTGTATGGAGGAGTGGGCCAAAATCCCTGCTGCAGTGTGTGCAAACCTGGTCAAGACCTATGATCTCTGTAATTGCAAACAAAGGTTTCTGTACCAAATATTAAGTTCTGCTTTTCTGATGTATCAAATACTTATGTCATGCAATAAAATGCACATTAATTACTTTTAAAATCATACAATGTGATTTTCTGGATTTTTGTTTTAGATTCCGTCTCTCACAGTTGAAGTGTACCTATGATAAAAATTACAGACCTCTACATGCTTTGTAAGTAGGAAAACCTGCAAAATCGGCAGTGTATCAAATACTTGTTCTCCCCACTGTATTTGAGTTTAACCATACTATTTTTTGTAATATTTGTTCTGTCTTTTCTGGTGTATTAAACTGAAATTGCAACTAGCTTTCTATGGCATGTTTTAAAAATAGCACTATTTTGGAGATTCATTTTAGTCATCTGCTAGAGAACCAGTTCGGATTTAAGTATAGTTTTTGTATGACTTAAGCCTTTAGTGAGAGGTCCAATGCTTTAATATTTAATCAATTATTCCCTCCATATTCATATTCATTATATAAATAGGCCCATTTAATTTTGTCTGGCTTGCCGTTCCAAATAAAGTGGAATATCGTTAGGTGTAGGCAGGGCCATAAGTAAATAGGTACACTGGGATGTGACTAAATAATTAATCATGGTGATTTTTCCACAATTAGACAGGTGTTGTCCTTTCTAATTTGGCTAACTTTCTATAAAAAAATTATTGTAGTGAGATCATTTCTTTCTTTCGGAATATGAATACTGAGTATGTCCACTTCACCGTCGGACAATTTTATTGGTAAACTACACAGTAATGTAAAAGTGTTTTAGTTTTTTTTGATCCAATACATAAGATGGTGCATTTATCATAATTCGGTTTTAAACCAGAGAGGTTAGAGCAATTACCCAGATCCACTATGGGGCTGTGCAGGGATCCAAATTTCGAATTTAAAAGAAAACATGAATCGTCTGATTTTAATAGCCGACGTTTCGATGGCCATAATAAATAGATATGCCGATAGTGGACAACCTTGATTTACTTCTCTTGACAATGTAATACTTTCTGAGAAGTAGCCATTATTTATATTTTACATCTGGGGTTAATATACATAACTTTAACCCATTGTATAAGAGATTCACCAAAAATAAAATAGTCTAGGCATTTATATGTAATTTCCAGTTGTACTTTATCAAAGGCCTTTTCAAAGTCAACTATGAATACCAGGCCTGGTTTCCCAGATTTTTTATTGTGTTCTATTATTTCCAGTCTTATATTATCTCCAATGTATCATCCATGTAAAAAAAAACTGTCTGATTAGGATGAATAATATCCGACAATACCTTTTTAATTCTAGGTGCTATGCATTTTGCTAGGATTTTGGCATCACAACACTGAAGTGTAAGGGGTCTCCAGTTTTTTAGGTGGACTGGATCTTTATATTTACCACCTGGGTCCTGTTTCAGTAATAGTGAAATCAGACCTTCTTGCTGAGTATCTGATAATCTACCATTTTTATAGGAGTGGTTAAAACATGTTAATAACGGACCTTTGAGTACATCAACAAATGTTTGATATACCTTAACTGGTATGCCATCTAACACCTGCATGACCAGTGAAAGTCTGATTAATTCAGTTCCTAACAGTTGCATGAATGGAATTCACTCCAGAATATAATAGCCACTGTAGAAACAGGACCTCTGCACTGTTTACCATCTGTCAAGGTGGGGGATATAATACCTGTATATAAACACAACACATTAACCACATTATAACATTGTTCATTGGATCTACATTAAGTAGGTTAAATGAAAGAAGTAATTGACCTGTCAATTCTTTCATGTTAGGCTATTACATAAGCTATAAAGCGGGAACATATAACAATATTCCATCAGATTTGTGTGTTGAAACCTGTTTAAATCTTTGCCATTCTTGGTGTCTTCACATATTTCGACATAAAACATTTATGTTTTTACATTTATGTCAGTGTATTGATTTTAAAGATGAGGCTGAGAAGACAATGGTTGCTGAGAGGTGCAAATTCTCTGCAGGTGTGCTGCCTATATAAATTGGCTTCTCCAGGTCCTACAAGAAGGGTGCAATTGCGGGCCGCAATTGGTGGCGTTTCTGCATGTGGGAATTCCTGCATCTGCAGGAACCCCTCTTTATACTATATTTTTAAGTTAGGACAGGCGGGAGGGGGGGCCGCTCCAGTACAGTAGGTGGGGTTAATGCACATTAACGTTGGATGCCAGCCGCCGATAAACCCCACAGAAGAAGGGGCGGGGGGGCACAATGGCAGCTACCTAGCTGTACACCGGTAGACAGTGTTCTTCCCACCCGGGCACTGTTTTCCCGCAGTTCTGTTAGTCAGCTAGTCCTAAGGAGGACTCTGGTACACAGCAGGCGGGAGGTGGGGGCGACACCATGTGCTACCTAACTATCAAGCTACCTAGTACACGGTGTCGCTATCTATCAAACTAGCTAGTACACAGGGTCCGGCCTGCTGTGCTAGTGGGAGGCGGGGGCGACCGGTAGACAGTGTCCTTCGACCCAGCCTGTCGGGCACAGTTTTCTCCGGTACACGGCAGGTGGGAGGGGGGGCATCACTGTGTAGCAAGCTAGCACACAGTGTCTCTAACTAGCAAGCTAGTTTGTACACAGTGTCGCCCTAGCCTCCCACCTGCTGTGCTAGTGGGAGGCGGGGGTGACCGGTAGACAGTATCCTTCGCCCCTGCCTGTCTGGCACTGTTTTCCCGCAGTTCTGTTAATGACGGTGAGAGCCAAACAGCTTTTCTATGTAGCCTACACTTTCCACCACAAAGTCAAAATTGGCTATATCGCACAAATTCATGAAAACAAACATTTGCTTTTTGGTCATAATTTAAGGTTAGGGTTAGGCTATGGTTAGCAGTGTGGTTAAGATTAGGGTTAAGGTGAGAGTTAGGTTTAAAATCCGATTTTAAGAACAGAAAATGTGGAAATAGATGGGGTTTATTACTTTGTGACTGTGTTAACTAGTGACGACCCCATTTTTGCACCTGCCCTTTTTTTTTACCAGCAAATTATCATAATCTATTGGATAATTTGTGAAGTTTCACTTATTTATTAGCTAGTCTGCATACAAAAAAGACAACCATTTTATAAATGGTAAAATTCCGTGTTACAGTATATTGCATTTTAGATCCCGCTCCCCCCTTCCCCAAAAATTTATGATTTTGACCACTAACGTTTTAGGCAAATTAGTTTTGCATGGCCCGTTGCCCCCTGGTGTGCAGGGTTTGCTATTTTTCGACCAAAGAGCCCCACAGTGGAGGTGTCATAATATCCATAAAACCTAGCGATCAAACAGGGAAATGGTTCCAATCGTTTTTTCCACCATTTGTTTTTCCCATAGGGGATTTTAGAAACACTTAAAATAAGGGCTGTGTTTTGTGTAGGTTTACCCTGGCGTGAGGTTTTGATAACCATGTAAATCTCTGTCAGACAAGGTGACTTTTATCAATATATTCGGCTCTATTAACTTTCAGCTTCGAAATGCTAATTAGCATCAAAGTAGACATCATGTAAGACTACAAATCCCTGCAAGATCCTGCACATCATCTCTTGCTGACACCTTTACTAACAGGTAGTGTGTCCATTTAAAACTTGCACAAGACAGTTGAAAGAATTGTCAATTAGTTAATCCAGAGATTCTTACCTTTGCCTCGATTTGACAGTCTCATCCAGATCATCATGGCATTTGTAGTTCTTTATGATAGCCACATTAGCAGTTAGCGTTTCATTTTTGGGGGGTAAATACGGGCGAATATATTGATAAAAGTCACCTTGTCCTAGAGAGATTTACACGGTTATCAAAACGTCACACCAGGGTAAGCCTACGCGAAACACAGTCCTTATTTTAAGTGTTTCTAAAATCCCCTATGGGAAAAATGAATGGTGGAAAAACGATTGGAACCATTTCCTTGTTTGACTGCTAGGTTTTATGGGTATTATGACTCATACTGTGGTGCTCTATTTCCATTGATACTATAGAGAAATCTCCACCCACCTGGGGCACCAGGCCATGCAAACAAACTTTCACATTCCTACACACTCCAAAATGTTCAATAGTTAGGCTATCCATATTACCAGAGCTTATATTCTTTCTATTTTTATGACGTTTGGAATCTGACACGGTTTCACTGGAATTATCAAATGGCAAGAGTCAGACAAACGTCAACTGCTCGTATAGGCACGATTTAGCTGAGACTCATCTCTTGACAGGTAGGCTAGTAGTCTTTTTATGAAGTCATTATTTTCACCTGACTTAACTGAAATGGTGCTCACATAACTTTCATTAGCTGGCTAAGGTTAGCATGCTAGCTAGTTACACTGACAGCTGTCAGTCAGTGCCCTATTTGTTGTTACACTGAACAAAAATATAAACGTATCATGTAAAGTGTTGGTCCCATGTTTCATGAGCTGAAATAAAAGATCCCAGACATGTTCCATACGTACAAAAAGCTTATTTCTCCCAAATGTTGTGCACAAATTTGTTTACATCACTTTTAGTGAGCATTTCTCCTTTTCCAAGATAATCCATCCACCTGACAGGTGTGGCATATCAAGAAGCTGATTAAACAGCATGATCATTACACAGGTGCACCTTGTGCTGGGGACAGTTTTGTCACACAACACAGTGCCACAGATGTCTCAAGTTTTGAGGGAGCGTGCAATTGGCATGCAGATTGCAGAAATGTCCACCAGAGCTATTGCCAGAGAATTGAATGTTAATTTCTCTACCATAAGCCGCCTCCAACATCATTTTAGAGAATTTGGCAGCATGTCCAATCAGCCTCACAAACGCAGATCACGTGTATGGTGACGTGAGGGCAAGCGGTTTGCTGATGTCAGTGTTGTGAACAGAGTGCCCCATGGTAGCGGTGGGGTTATGGTATGGGTAGGCATAAGCTACGGACAACGAACACAATTGCATTTTATCGATGGCAATTTGAATGCACAGAAATGCTGTGATGAGATCCTGAGACCCATTTGGAGGCCCATTTCTTTTAAGGTATCTATGGCTAACAGAAGCATATCTATATTCCCAGTCATGTGAAATGCATAGATTAGGGCCTAATGAATTTATTGCAGTTGACTGATTTCCTCATATGAACTGTAACTCAGTAAAATCGTTCAAATTGTTGCATGTTGCGTTTATATTTTTGTTCAGTATATTTGTCTGCTGCAAGTGGAAATCACCACAATGTTCCCATCTCCTGTTGATGACAATGCCTGCTCTGCCAACCTGGTCTCAAAGCATTTTGTATTATTCTGTACTTAAATCAGAGATATACATTTAGTATGATATGTTAATGGTATGGTATTTATTTCTTTGTGGATGTCCATCACCCATTTTGTACAATTTGGATTATATATTATCAATTTATAAAATGTACAATATGTTACACATTTTCAAAACAAATGATATGTTATGAATTCTAGCTAGACAGTGTCAAAGAAAAGGTGTATCTCTGCACAATGACATGCTATTTAGATACATCGAATGAATAACAGGAAAATTACTCATAAATCAAAAGCATTAACATCTCGACAACGTTACGAAACGAATGATATACATATTAGAGAGGCTAAGCACAAGGCAGACTTAAAATGCTGACATCAAACAACAAAGCTCCATGGTGCTGAAATGGACAGCGACTCATACCCAAATAGCGATGGAAATCTCCCGTTGTGGTAACTTGGGACATGATGAAGGCACAATTCAGTAGGGATACAGTCCCGTTCAAATTCTTCTCACAGACGTTTTTAGAAGATAGACAATGTTCGAAGAGCTCGAGCAAGCAGTTTTCACAGATCATATACTAGGGCATCTCTTGCACTGGTAATGGAAAAAACTAATTAATTAAACTTATATTTCATATGACAGCTCTTCAAGTTTGCCATTCAAAAATCAATATGATTGCATGTTGATTATAACTAGTCTAACTTATTTCAGTAAAATGGAATCTTCCAGGTTTATGAAAGTTGGATGGTAAGATGGGTCAGTCAATGTGTTTATTGTAGTCATTAGGACCTGGACTATACCAGTATGGCTATTTGTACCATGACAAAAAATAAAACACGAAGCTGATTTCTGTATGTAAAATATTGTCTGCTATAGCATGGAAAATGAATATGACTCTGGATGACAACATAATGTTTGTTTCTAACATTTGGGTTGTTTTCCTAAAGAAATTAATTCCGCTTCGTGTTTTGTTTCCTTGCCACAATATTAACGAGTATTGTGATACTGGTATCGTCCCGGCCCTAGCAGTCATGGTCATAAAATGCAAGGCGATATGTCAGGAAGGGAAAATCGGGACTATCCGCATCCCATTCAGTTCACACATTTTGTACTTATTGCACAATGCATAGCTACACCCAGAGACATAAATGCATGTATTTGTAACGTTATAACCATATAAGTAGAATGTAGGCTAATCCTTTGTTAATTAGGGGGTGGTCACAAAATGTATTATAGCCTACCGATACCTTCTAGAGAGCCTAGTTAAGAAGACGTTATAGTGATAACAGAGGCAGACAGACACCTTCACTTTAAAAAAAACGAAATGCATGGATATTAAACACAGAATAAAGGCATAAAAAAATTAGTTTGAAAATATTACATTTGATTTTTTTTTACATTCCTTCTGTTAATTTCACACTAAAGTAAAACAATAAATAATATAATTGAAAGCAATAATAATGAAAGCGCATGTTGCTGCACACAGAGACCATTCATATAATTTCATTTAAGCTTTATTTTTGTTTAACCAGGTTAATTACTTTTTCACCTTTACTTAAACAGGTTGGTGTCATTGAGATGAACATGTAATAAAAACATATTGCATCGGGGTTTTTTTCTCTCGATAAAACTGTTAATCTCAAATAAAATACAGTTGTTTAATGAAAGAATATTATAGTCAGGGGTGCAACTTTCACTCGGGACAGGGGGGGGGGACATTCTAAAATTGCATTTTTGTCCCCCCCAGTTTTATCATTGGAATGTGATACAAAACGAGGCAACGGTGTGCTTTCGGACCATAGGGACGCCTCCGAGCGGTCGGGTAGGCTGTTTGGAGTGTTTATCGGACTGGATAAAAAATATATACAATACCAGTAAAAAGTTTGGACACACCTACTCATTCAAGGGTTTTTCTTAATTTTTTGTATTTTCTACATTGTAGAATAAGAGTGAAAACATCTAAACTATGAAATAACACATATGGAATCATGTAGTAACCAAAAAGGTGTTAAACAAATCAAAATATATTTTAGATTTTAGATTCTTCAAAGTAGCCACCCTTTACCTTAATGACAGCTTTGCACACTCTTGGCATTCTCTCAACCAGCTCATGAGGAATACTTTTCTAACTGTCTTGAAGGAGTTCCCACATATGCTGAGCACTTGTTAGCTGATTTTCCTTCACTCTGTGGTCCAACTCATCCCAAACCATCTCAATTGGTTTAAGGTCGGGTGATTGTGGAGGCCAGGTCATCTGATGCAGCACTCCATCACTCTCCTTGGTCAAATAGCCCTTACACAGCCTGGAGATGTGTTTTGGGTCATTGTCCTGTTGAAAAACAAATGATAGTCCCACTAAGCGCAAACCAGATGGGATGGTGTATCGCTGCAGAATGCTGTGGTAGCCATGCTGGTTAAGTGTGCCTTGAATTCTAAATAGATCACCGACAGTGTCACCAGCAAAGCACCCCCACACCATCACACCTCCTCCTTCATGCTTCACGGTGGGAAGCACCATGCAGAGATCATCCGTTCACCTACTCTGCGTCTCACAAAGACACGGCGGTTGGAACCAAAAATCTCACATTTGGACTCATCAGACCAAAGGCCATATTTCCACCGGTCTAATGTCCATTGCTCGTGTTTCTTGGCCCAAGCAAGTCTCTTCTTATTATTGGTGTCCTTTAGTAGTGGTTTCTTTGCAGCAATTCGACCATGAAGGCCTGATTCACGGAGTCTCATCTGAACAGTTGATGTTGAGATGTGTCTGTTACTTGAACTCTGTGAAGCATTTATTTGGGCTGCAATCTGAGGTGCAGTTAACTCTAATGAACTTATCCTCTGCAGCAAAGGTAACTCTGGGTCTTCCTTTCCTGTGGCGGTCCTCATGAGAGCTAGTTTCATCATAGCGCTTATTTGAGCTGTTTTTGCCATAATATAGACTTGGTCTTTTACCAAATAGGGCTATCTTCTGTATACCACTCCTACCTTGTCACAACACAACTGTTTGGCTCAAACGCATTAAGAAGGAAAGAGATTCCACAAATTAACTTTTAACAAGGCACACCTGTTAATTGAAATGCATTCCAGGTGACTACCTCATGAAGCTGGTTGAGAGAATGCCAAGAGTATGCAAAGCTGTCATCAAGGCAAAGGTTGGCTACTTGGAAGAATCTCAAATATAAAATATATTTGGGTTTAACACTTTTTTGGTTACTATGTGTTATTTCATCGTTTTGATGTCTTCACTATTATTCTACAATGTAGAAAACAGTAAAAATAAAGAAAAACCCTTGAATGAGTAGGTGTGTCCAAACTTTTGACTGGTACTCTATATATACATTATTTCCCCCCCACTTCTAAAACCAAAGTTGCGCCCCTGATTCTAGTCATAATGAGCTCTTTGGTTGCCATCATAACCTCCTCATGTGCAGTTTCCTCCAGCATCTTCAGCAGACGCAACTTGGGGGTCAAAATCATTACTATCATAAAAAGCATGTGAAGAGGCCTTATTACGGGTGTTTGTAGCCTGCCAGTGACTTTAGGCTAGGCTATATATTGTTTGAGATCACTTGTTTTGCACTGTTTTAACTTACAACATTTTACAATATCATGGAAATAACTAATATAGTTTAATGAAACAAGAGCCATTGTGTTTGTAGCCAACATGCAGCGAAAATCACCCCTGTTGTTTATTTCTGTAGTGCCTTCAGAAAGTATTCAGACCCCTTGACTTTTTCCACATTGTTTTCCTCAGCAATCTACACAAAATACCCCATAATGACAAAGCGAAAAAAACAGAAATACCTTATTTACATGAGTATTCAGACCCTTTGCTCTGAGACTCGAAATTGAGCTCAGGTGCATCCTGTTTCCATTGATCATCCTTGAGATGTTTCTACAACTTGATTGGAGTCCACCTGTGGTAAATTCGATTGATTGGACATGATTTGGAAAGGCACACACCTGTCTATAAAAGGTCCCACAGTTGACAGTGCATGTCAGAGCAAAAACCAAGCCATGGAGTCGAAGGAATTGTTCGTAGAGCTCCGAGACAGGATTGTGTCGAGGCACAGATCTGGGGAAGGGTACCAAAACATTTCTGCAGCATTGAAGGTCCCCAGGAACACAGTGGCCAACATCATTCTTAAATGGAAGAAGTTTGGAACCACCAAGACACTTCCTAGAGCTTGCTGCACAGCCAAACTGAGCAATCGGGGGAGAAGGGCCTTGGTCAGGGAGGTGACCAAGAACTCGATGGTCACTCTGAAAGAGCTCCTCTGTGGAGATGGTAGAACCTTCCAGAAGGACAACAATATCTGCAGCACTCCACCAATTAGACCTTTATGGTAGAGTGGCCAGACGGAAGCCACTCCTCAGTATAAGGCACATGACAGCCCGCTTGGAGTTTGACAAAAGGCACCTAAAGACTCTCAGACCATGAGAAACAAGATTCGCTGGTCTGATGAAACCAAGATTTAACTCTTTGGCCTGAATGCCAAGCATCACGTCTGGAGGAAACTTGGCACCATCCCTACAGTGAAGCATGGTGGTGGCAGCATCATGCTGTGGGGATGTTTTTCAGCGGCAGGGACTGGGAGACTAATCAGGATTTAGGCAAAGATGAACAGAGCGAAGTATAGAGCGATCCTTGATGAAAACCTGCTCCTGAGCGCTCAGGACCTCAGACTGGGGCGAAGGTTCACCTTCCAACAGGACAACGACCCTAAGCACACAGCCAAGACAGCGCAGGAATGGCTTTGGGACAAGTCTCTGAATGTCCTTGAGTGGCCCAGCCAGAGCCCGGACTTGAACCCGATCGAACATCTCTGGAGAGACCTGAAAATAGCTGTGCAGCAACGCTCCCCATCCAACCTGACAGAGCTTGAGAGGATCTGCAAAGAAGAATGGGAGAAACTCCTCAAATACGGTGTGCTAAGCTTGTAGCATCATACCCAAGAAGACTCATTAATGTAATCGCTGCCAAAAGTGCTTCAACAAAGTACTGAGTAAAGGGTCTGAATACTTAAGTACATGTAATATTTCAGTTATATATTTTTTTGTAAGTTAGCAAAAATATCGAAAAACCTGTTTTTGCTTTGTCATCATGGGGTATAGTGTGTAGATTGATGAGGGGGGGGGCAATTTAATCAATTTTAGAATAAGGCTGTAACGTAACAAAATGTGGAAAAAGTCAAGGGGTCTGAATACTTTCCGAAGGCACTGTAGGTTGCTTGCATGAGATTAACTGTTTTGCTCCATTTTAACTAAAAAATAACAACAACTATTGAATAAGATTATTACATTTTCATCTCAATTAGACCATCTGGTTGAATAAAGGTTAAATTGGTCTTTGCATGCAGCAAACCTATAGGCATATGGGCTTTCATGATCAAATATATGATGTTTTTGCCTTTGTTACTTTTGAAGACATTTTGCAGACGCTCTTATCCAGAGCGACTTACAAATTGGTGCATTCACCTTATAGCCAGTGGGATAACCACTTTACAATATTTTTTATATATTTTTTCTGATTATTATTATTATTACATTTTTTTAAATTTAGAAGGATTACTTTATCCTATCCCAGGTATTCTTTAAAGAGGTGGGGTTTCAAGTGTCTCCGGAAGGTGGTGAGTGACTCCGCTGTCCTGGCGTCGTGAGGGAGCTTGTTCCACCATTGGGGTGCCAGAGCAGCGAACAGTTTTGACTGGGCTGAGCGGGAACTGTGCAGAGGTAGGGGGGGCCAGCAGGCCAGAGGTGGATGAACGCAATGCCCTCGTTTGGGTGTAGGGACTGATCAGAGCCTGAAGGTACGGAGGTGCCGTACCCCTCACAGCTCCGTAGGCAAGCACCATGGTCTTGTAGCAGATGCGAGCTTCAACTGGAAGCCAGTGGAGTGTGCGGAGGAGCGGGGTGACGTGAGAGAACTTGGGAAGGTTGAACACCAGACGGGCTGCGGCATTCTGGATGAGTTGTAGGGTTTTAATGGCACAGGCAGGGAGCCCAGCCAACAGCGAGTTGCAGTAATCCAGGCGGGAGATGACAAGTGCCTGGATTAGGACCTGTGCCGCTTCCTGTGTAAAGCAGGGTCGTACTCTCCGAATGTTGTAGAGCATGAACCTACAGGATCGGGTCATCGCCTTGATGTTAGCGGAGAATGACAGGGTGTTGTCCAGGGTCACGCCAAGGCTCTTTGCACTCTGGGAGGAGGACACAACGGAGTTGTCAACCGTGATGGCGAGATCATGGAACGGGCAGTCCTTCTCCGGGAGGAAGAGCAGCTCCTTCTTGCCGAGGTTCAGCTTGAGGTGGTGATCCGTCATCCACACTGATATGTCTGCCAGACATGCAGAGATGCGATTCGCCACCTGGTTATCAGAAGGGGGAAAGGAGAAGATTAGTTGTGTGTCATCTGCGTAGCAATGATAGGAGAGGCCATGTGAGGATATGACAGAGCCAAGTGACTTGGTGTATAGCGAGATTAGGAGAGGGCCTAGAACTGAGCCCTGGGGGACACCAGTGGTGAGAGCACGTGGTGCGGAGACAGATTCTCGCCACGCCACTTGGTAGGAGCGACCTGTCAGGTAGGACGCAATCCAGGAGTGAGCCGCGCCGGAGATGCCCAACTCGGAGAGGGTGGAGAGGAGGATCTGATGGTTCACAGTATCAAAGGCAGCAGACAGGTCTAGAAGGACAAGAGCAGAGGAGAGAGAGTTAGCTTTAGCAGTGCGGAGAGCCTCCGTGACACAGAGAAGAGCAGTCTCAGTTGAATGACCAGTCTTGAAACCTGACTGGTTTGGATCAAGAAGGTCATTCTGAGAGAGATAGCAAGAGAGTTGGCTAAAGACGGCACGCTCAAGAGTTTTGGGGAGAAAAGAAAGAAGGGATACTGGTCTGTAGTTGTTGACATCGGAGGGATCGAGTGTAGGTTTTTTGAGAAGGGGTGCAACTCTCGCTCTCTTGAAGACGGAAGGGACATAGCCAGCGGTCAAGGATGAGTTGATGAGCGAGGTGAGGTAAGGGAGAAGGTCACCGGAAATGGTCTGGAGAAGAGAGGAGGGGATAGGGTCAAGCGGGCAGGTTGTTGGGCGGCCGGCCGTCACAAGTCGCAAGATTTCATCTGGAGAGAGAGGGGAGAAAGAAGTCAAAGCATAGGGTAGGGCAGTGTGAGCAGGACCAGCAGTGTCATTTGACTTAACAAACAAGGATCGGATATCGTCAACCTTCTTTTCAAAATGGTTGACGAAGTCATCCACAGAGAGGGAGGATGGGGGGGAGGAGGATTCAGCAGGGAGGATAAGGTGGCAAAGAGCTTCCTAGGGTTAGAGGCAGATGCTTGGAATTTAGGGTGGTAGAAAGTGGCTTTAGCAGCAGAAACAGAGGAAGAAAATGTAGAGAGGAGGGAGTGAAAAGATGCCAGGTCCGCAGGGAGTCTAGTTTTCCTCCATTTCCGCTCGGCTGCCCGGAGCCCTGTTCTGTGAGCTCGCAATGAGTCGTCAAGCCACGGAGCAGGAGGGGAGGACCGAGCCGGCCGGGAGGATAGGGGACATAGAGAGTCAAAGGATGCAGAAAGGGAGGAGAGGAGGGTTGAGGAGGCAGAATCAGGAGATTGGAGGGAGAAGGATTGAGCAGAGGGAAGAGATGATAGGATGGAAGAGGAGAGAGTAGCGGGAGAGAGAGAGTGAAGGTTGCGACGGCGCATTACCATCTGAGTAGAGGCAGAGTGAGTAGTGTTGGAGGAGAGCGAGAGAGAAAAGGATACAAAGTAGTGGTCGGAGACATGGAGGGGAGTTGCAGTGAGATTAGTAGAAGAACAGCATCTAGTAAAGATGAGGTCAAGCGTATTGCCTGCCTTGTGAGTAGGGGGGGACGGTGAGAGGGTGAGGTCAAAAGAGGAAAGGAGTGGAAAGAAGGAGGCAGAGAGAAATGAGTCAAAGGCAGACGTAGGGAGGTTAAAGTCACCCAGAACTGTGAGGGGTGAGCCATCCTCAGGAAAGGAACTTATCAAGGCGTCAAGCTCATTGATGAACTCTCCAAGGGAACCTGGAGGGCGATAAAAGATAAGGAGCAGTGTAAAATTAACTCGGACACCAAAAAATCATATTCTAATGAAAACAAGTTTAAAAGCCTTCGTTATAATTAAATACTTATTATTATTAATCAGCTCGCCACGCACTGGCCATCACAGCGCGCAGGCAGCCTCCATTCGCCATACACACACACCCATGGTGGCCCAAGCTGGGGAGAGGAGAGGAATTAACGAACAATGAGGCTGCGCAAGCAAGATTTACGTGTGAATAATGTAACAAAGGTGACTTTATAGCCTTGAATATAATGACCAACAAAATAGAAAGACACTCGTTTTAAAATCAGCAGGACAAAAAAAATTATATCCTGAAGTTGTATGTCTGACCTCCTGCTCTTTCGCAGCATAAAAAATGCCCTCTACCTGATCAACCATTTGGCGTTTTTCAGATTTTGTTGCATTACAACTTGTAATTTAAATGGATTTTTATTTGGATTTCATGTAATGGACATACACAAAATAGTCAAAATTGGTGAAGTGAAATTAAAGTAATAACTTGTTTCAAAAAATTCAAAAAAAATAAAAAATGGAAAAGTGGTGCGTGCATATGTATTCACCCCCTTTGCTATGAAGCCCATAAATAGGATCTGGTGCAACCAATTACCTTCAGAAGTCACATAATTAGTTAAATAAAGTCCACCTGTGCGCAATCTAAGTGTCACATGATCTGTCACATGATCTCAGTATATATATACCTGTTCTGAAATGCCCCAGAGTCTGCAACACCACTCAGCAAGGGGCACCACCAAGCAAGCGGCACCATGAAGACCAAGGAGCTCTCCAAACAGGTCAGGGACAAAGTTGTGGAGAAGTACAGATCAGGGTTGGGTTCTAAAAAAATATCAGAAACTTTTAACATCCCACGGAGCACCATTAAATCCATTATATAAATGTTTAAAGAATATGGCACCACAACAAACCTGCCAAGAGAGGGCCGCCCGCCCACCAAAACTCACGGACCAGGCAAGGAGGGCATTAATCAGAAAGGCAACAAAGAGACCAAAGATAACCCTGAAAGAGCTGCAAAGCTCCACAGCGGAGATTGGAGTATCTGTCCATAGGACCACTTTAAGCCGTACACTCCACAGAGCTGGGCTTTTTACGGAAGAGTGGCCAGAAAAAAAGCCATTGCTTACAGAAAAAAATAAGCAATCACGTTTGGTGTTCGCCAAAAGCCATGTGGGAGACTCCCCAAACATATGGAGGAAGGTACTCTGGTCAGATGAGACTAAAATTGAGCTTTTTGGCCATCAAGGAAAACGCTATGTCTGGCGCAAACCCAACACCTCTCATCACCCGAAGAACACCATCCCCACAGTGAAGCATGGTGGTGGCAGCATCATGCTGTGGAGATGTTTTTCCATCGGCAGGGACTGGGAAACTGGTCAGAATTGAAGGAATGATAGATGGCGCTAAATACAGGGAAATTCTTGAGGGAAACCTGTTTCAGTCTTCCAGAGATTTGAGACTGGGACGGAGGTTCACTTTCTAGCAGGACAATGACCCTAAGCATACTGCTAAAGCAACACTCGAGTGGTTTAAGGGGAAACAATTAAATGTCTTGGAATGGCCTAGTCAAAGCCCAGACCTCAATCCAATTGAGAATCTGTGGTATGACTTAAAGATTGCTGTACACCAGCGGAACCCATTCAACTTGAAGGATCTGGAGCAGTTTTGCCTTGAAGAATGGGCAAAAATCCCAGTGGCTAGATGTGCCAAGCTTATAGAGACATACCCCAAGAGACTTGCAGCTGTAATCCTGCAAAAGGTGGCTCTACAAAGTATTGACTTTGGGGGGGTGAATAGTTATGCACGCTCAAGTTCTTTTTTTGTGTGTCTTATTTCTTGTTTGTTTCACAATAAAAAATAGTTTTGTATCTTCAAAGTGGTAGGCATGTTGTGTAAATCAAATTACACAAACCCCCCAAAAATTCCAGGTTGTAAGGCAACAAAATAGGAAAAATGCCAAGGGGGGTGAATACTTTCGCAAGCCTCTGTATTTGCCACATGCACCAAATACAACAAGTGTAGACTTTACCATGAAATGCTTACTTAGGAGCCCTTTCCTAACAATGCAGTTAAAAAAGTAAGAAAATTAACAAATAGATAACAATTAAATAGGAACAAAATTAAATAAAACAATAAAATAAGAATAAAGAGGCTATATACAAGGAGTACCGGTACTTAGTCAGTGTACTGGGGTATGAGGTAGTTGGGTTCCCAAGGGGATTCATATATTCTCATTGAATTGAACTAGAATGACTTATTAAAGCTGTAGTAAATACAGTCTTAGTGTCACGATCGTCGGTGAGAGAGGAGGACCAAGGCGCAGCGTTGAATGCGAACATATTTATTTATATAATGATCACACGAACAAAACAACAAAATGAAAACGTGACGTCCCTGGTTACATACACGAACCAACACGGAACAAGAAACCACAATGAATGAATGCCTAACGGCTACCTAAGTATGACTCCCAATCAGAGACAACGAGCTACAGCCGTCTCCGATTGGGAGCCACCCTGGCCAACATAGATATACAACCACTAGAACCAACACACATGAAAACTCACACCCTGGCTCAACATACTAGAGTCCCCAGAGCCAGGGCGTGACACTTAGCAGCATGAAGTGTTTATAGAATCCTGTAGTAAGTTGAAGACAGAACAAAAATATGAATGTTAATTCATAACCAACAACCTGAATAAAGCACACATTATGACGCTTTTATCTTTTAACCCACTCCCCCTTCTCTCTCTCAGGTGTCCTGTCCTCCGTCTCTCAGGTCAGAGTACAGTAGTTGTGGAGAGTTTGAGTTCTACAACCAGACCCTCAGTAGCTGCCAGCCCTGCCCACCATGCCAACCTGGACAGGAGCCCCACATGGTGAGATACACAAGCACACACACAAACTAATGAATGAATAAACAAAATAACACAACTACACACACATTTCCTGAGATTAAATTACTTGAGTGTAATGAGTAGATAATGTAGCATGTCAGGTGCATGTGAACCCTGACCTCTGCTACCTGTCTTCCAGCCCTACTCTCTAGTAGGGCTGTGGTGGTCATTACATTTTGTCAGCCGGTGATTGTCAAGCAAATAACTGCTGGTCTCTCGGTAATTAACTGTTAATTAACATAAACACGTTTAGCATCTCCTGGCTTCCACGCATACCTACAAGCCACTGATGCAGACCTTTGGAACATCTACATTTTAAAAGTCTAATAAATCCATGTAATATAGCCTACACCACCACAATAAATCCATTATTTATTTTAGACAGGTCAAAAGAAACATGATATGAAGAAAATGTAGTCTATTTCAGAAGAACAGAATAGCATACTCTGAGTTGTCCATATGTTAAGCCCTGATATGGCACCCTTGTGTGGCCGTAATGCCCCCCAGAAATCCATGCCTTGTGTGGCCGTAATGCTCCCCAGAAATCCATGCCTTGTATGGCCGTAATGCCCCAAGAAATCCATGTCTTTTGTGCCCTTGGGCTGAATATAATAATTATAATTCCCTTCTCCCGGCTGCCGTGCTCCGAAGCACTTCTCACTCACATGGCTCTCTCAGATATCTCAATTCTTACTAGCCAATGCCCGTCACGTAATCGGGTCCTTCTCACAGCTAAGAAGTAGGCTACAAGCGAAGACAGACAGATCAACCCTCTTATTGAATTCTGAGGCACATATTGAAGATGTTAGAAGAACTGTCCACATTTAGCCTACTTTTCATCAGCCAACTGTGATGAGGTGGTGTTGAAGAAGTCAGGCGCAGGAGGTTAAATCACAGAATAACAGGCTTTAATCCGCAAAATACAGGTTTACGCAGAAATGCGTCAAACACACTCCAGGGCACAAAACAGGTGCACTGGAAAATACAAGGCACACGGGCTCCACCGAGCTTCACTAACCTCCACAATAAACAATCACCCACACAGACAAGGAAGCAGAGGGAACACTTATACCATGGCTAATGTGGGAATAAGGACCAGGTGTGTGTGATTGAAGACAAGACAAATAGAGTGATGATAAATGGATCAGCAGTAGCTAGTAAGCTGGTGACGCTGAACGCCGGAACCTGCCCGAACAAGGAGGGGAGGCAGCCTCGGTGGAAGTCATGACACCAACAAGATGAGTAGGCCAAACGAACAGCTAAAGCACTAGCCTATGTCAATCTATTATCCCCCATAGTACAAAAATTGACCTATTCTATTGGTTTAGCTTTAAAATATTGATAAACTATTAGGCTATTTCTTCACATTATAAGCTCAGCAATGCGCACACGGCAGTAGGTTATAAGAGTGAATGTTCGAAAACACTATTCTCAAAAGTGACCGCAAATGCGATTATGCATGTCATGCTTTATTATAAAGGTGCATTTTTATGGTGAAAATTATCTTCCCCAAACCTGAAACTCACGCGTTGCCTATGTATGCCAGTTAGGCTATACACCAGTTGTAAAGCAGATTAATGTGCTTAATTTTAAGAAGTCATTTGGCCACTTTAGTTGTGATACAAACCTTATGGAAACATATAGGCCTATGGGCTAGGCTACATGAGGTGTGCGACTATGATTTATCACAAGTGATACATTTTACATTACATTTTAGTCATTTAGCAGACGCTCTTATCCAGAGCGACTTACAGTTAGTGAATACATATTTTTTTATACTGGCCCCCCGTGGGAATTGAACCCACAACCCTGGCGTTGCAAACGCTATGCTCTATCAACTGAGCTACTGAGAAAAACAACATAGAACATACACAACAAAGAATATACACACCCAGTTTCAACTGTTCTGCCTGCGGCTACGAAACCCCTACCTGTCCCAGACCTGCTGTTTTCAACTCTTAATGATCGGCTATGAAAAGCCAACTGAGAGACCTGAGCCCTAGGACCATACGTCGGGACTACCGGCCGTGGTGACTCCTTGCTGTCCCCAGTCCGCCTGGCCTTGCTGCTATTCCAGTTTCAACTGTTCTGCCTGCGGTTATGGAACCCCTACCTGTCCCAGACCTGCTGTTTTCAACTCTTAATGATCGGCTATGAAAAGCCAACTGAGATTTATTCCTGATTATTATTTGACCATGCTTGTCACTTATGAACATTTTTGAACATCTTGGCATGGTTCTGTTATAATCTCCACCCGGCACAGCCAGAAGAGGACTGGCCACCCCTCATAGCCTGGTTCCTCTCTAGGTTTCTTCCTAGGTTTTGCCTTTCTAGGGAGTTTTTCCTAGCCACCGTGCTTCTACACCTGCATTACTAGCTGTTTGGGGTTTTAGGCTGGGTTTCTGTACAGCACTTCGAGATATTAGCTGATGTAAGAAGGGCTATATAAAATAAAATTGATTGATTGATTGACTCAACATTTAAGCGTCCCCTGAGTCAGGGCGTGACAGGAGTCAGCTGTTAACATAATGTGTAATTTAGCCTAACGATGTTTCAAGTGTGAATTATGCAGGTCTGATGTCGAAAAATGAAGGAAGTTCTTGCCTACTTCACCCATATCTTATTTCTATTTTTGCAAAAAAGTAGTGTGTAGTTCCAGTAGTTAGCTACACTGCTACATGGCAAAACTACACACACACATGAAACAGCACTCTTTCAACTCCCACATAGATCTGATGTGATCTGATACAGCAGATGGTTTTACTGCAGTGATACATGCTGGTTTAGCACAACCATGAGACAGGACAAAAATGCTTTTATTGAAATTGGATTTTATCTGGAGAAGGTTTATATGAACCTACAGAAGTAAAGTCAGCCAGGAGATCTAACGCTGGGCTGATCCACCCTGACAGAATCCTACTGATAAATTAATCCAGCTTTTATAAGACGATCAAAGTGGATATATTGGACAAGCCAATAAAGTAGGAAGTTGGAGGAATATAGTGTTTCTGTAGTATGAAGTCAGTAGGACAAGCAGCAGCTTGGCTTCAGGATGGAGCTTTAACTGTTTTAATAAAAATAGATCAAACAACTGTCTGCCTGTCAGACTATGCAGGGTATTGGTTGTTGTCACAACTCCCCACTGAGAGTAGTGCATACGTCTGGGACTGTTTAAAATGACCTCCCACTTTGTTTCATACTAGAACATCAATTTCCTCTTCCTCGCCACATGTACTACAGTACAGACACACAGACACACACACACACCAGACAAACTACTCCAACACCCCGAACGCAAATGTTCAGAACGACTCATGTCCTGTTCTTGTGACCAATCACATTTGATGTCTTTTAGTCTAAGACACAGTCTGTCAAGACTAGCCTGGGTTCAGGAGAACACAGTCTGCAGCATTAGTATATACTAACATACTGATCTCCATTTGTTTGGAGAGTAATGTGTGTATGACACATGTCTAAGTGTGTGTGTTTGCATGTTTGTGATGTTGCAGAACTGTGGCTATGGGACTAAGGATGAGGACTTTGTGTGTGTGTCGTGTCCGCCGGGGAAGTACTCGAAGGGAGTGTATGAGATCTGCAGGAGACATAAGGACTGCGAAGGTCTGTACCGCGCTACGGTACTCAAACCTGGGACACTAGACAGTGACGCAGACTGTGGACCCTGCTTACCTGGGTATGTACACACACACAAGACAACACACACACACACACACATAAGACAACACACACACACACATATTTGAAGACACGCAGGCATGCAAATTTACACCCATACATTTATGCACACACATACATACCACCACTGTCAGTGAGTGACGTTGATAAGACAGTACCACCTCATAGGACACTTCTCTCCCACATCTCCCCTGTATCCCCCCCATGTCTTCATATCACACACAGCCACAGCCTGGTCTAACCCTCCACTGGCCACGCTATCCGCCTCATTTACCCAGTTACCATCTGGTCACCCACAAACATGGAGGCAGGAGAAGATATAAACTGTTACAGGACCGGCTCAATGCTCTGATCTCCCCCGCCTCTCTCTCTCTCTCTCTCTCTCTCTCTCTCTCTCTCTCTCTCTCTCTCTCTCTCTCTCTCTCTCCCTCTCGTTCTCTCTACCATATGATGTTGTTCAGTGACTGTACCACCTCAAAGACATTCTCGGGTTTCAATTGAGTTTAAAGTCAATACAGACTATAGTGTTTTTGCACAACATTACTGGCTGCTTTAATATACTCTATCTCACTGTACTGTACTGGGGGAATACTGAACACTGCCTGCCTGCTGTGGTGGTGGAATAAAAATGCTTCTTTATTAAATCATACTTTACTTAACTCCTCACCAAACACATCTTTAGTAGAATGGGATTTTATAATAATAATAATAATATGCCATTTAGCAGACGCTTTTATCCAAAGCGACTTACAGTCATGCGTGCATACATTTTTGTGTATGGGTGGTCCCGGGGATCGAACCCACTACCTTGGCGTTACAAGCGCCGTGCTCTACCAGCTGAGCTACAGAGGACCATTTTAATCTCATGTTTAATGCTTTTGTGGTCCTTGTTTTCATCCTGGAGATCTGGTGTGCATGTTTGATTGAAAGTGGTTTAATAGTCCTCTCTGATTAATGATAGCCGGTCTGCCCTAGAGGCCTAGAGGACGCCACGCTCTGAAGCAGCCTCCCTTCTCTTCCTCTGTCACAGCTTAGGGCTAAATAATACCTCTATCTAACCTAATGGTATACAGTACCTCTCTCTCCCTTCTGGGCATCAGTTCAACCTTTTCACCTCCAGCTGTTATTGAGACACTTCTCCTGTCAAATACTTACATATTCACACTGTGTATCTTAATAACATATCTCTGTGTATCTTAATAACATATCTCTGTATATCTTAATAGCATATCTCTGTGTATCTTAATAACATATCTCTGTGTATCTTAATAACATATCTCTATGTATCTTAATAATATATCTCTGTATATCTTAATATCATATCTCTGTATATAATAAGATCATAATATTTATCAGTATTGTTCTCTAAAGGTTCTCTCTGTGCTTCCTCTCTGTCAGGTATTACATCCAGGAGAACCGGCCCAGGAATCTGTATGGGATGGTCTGTCACTCGTGTCAGAATGCACCGCGCAACACTAAAGAGTGTACGTTTTCTTATACCTGACAAGTTCCCACAACACAAACAGAATCAGAACCCAGGCCAGAGAGAGTCAGAGACAGTCAGGGAGGGACCGAGAGCGATCCCTGTAAGGTCAGGCGAGTGAGGGCTGTGGAGGGCTGTGACCAGTTAATGAACACAGACAGACAGAGCAGAACACAGGGAGCAGCAGCATGACGTTACCTCACCATGGTCTGGAACTGCTTCCTCATAGTGATGCTCGACCCCAGGAATTGTTTTTAGTGCCCGTCGCTCAAAGCAACACTCCCTGGCACATTGTTTTGGCCGGAAATTGAAATCATTATTATTGTGTCATTTTAATGACTGTGTTTTGAAATATGACAACCTCAAACAGACTGGAACCTGCTGTGAGGAGGATGGGAGAGAGAGAGGAGGGGTGAGAACATACGAGTGTATACCAACAAACACACACTTTTCAACAAGCATCTAATTGTTTATTGCAGGCAGAGAGTGAGTTAGGGAGGGAGAGAGGGTGGGAAGAGATGTGTGAGGGTTCATTTTAATTAACTCTTTTAAAAGTCTTGAAAATACCCAAACCAGAAATATGTAGTTGAAGCGTGGCGTTACTAGCTCGGGGTGAAGGCAGGCTAGCACTCGCCAAGTAAATTAATCTGTAAATTACCCTGGCTTCCAGCTTAGTGCTTGTGTGTGTGTTAACACGGCTCCCAGCTAGCTCCCAGCTAGCTCCCAGCACTGCACGGTGTAATAATTAAAACATTTGGAAGGCATGAAAAAGATGATTAACATGTTTCTGCCTGTCCTGGGGCTTCTCTTCAGCAGCAGCCTGTCGTCTCTAGGATATATACAGTGGGGGCCAAAATTATTGACACTTGATAAAGATCATAGCAAAAATGACTGTATGAAATAAATAATTAAAATACTGAGCTATAGTGTATGCACAAAAAAAGTATATTATCTTATACAAATATAATTGCTCAGAGAAATAGATTTTGTTTAACAAGTGATATTTGTGTTCTCTCAAAAAGGTAAGGGTCAAAATTATTGACACCCCTGTTTCCAATACCTTTCAATACCTCACCTTGTGAGGATAATGGCACTGAGCCTTTTCCTAAAAAGTTTTATGAGTTGGAGAACACATTGGGAAGAATATTTGACCATTTCTCCATACAGAAGCCTACCAGATCCTTGATATCCTTCGTCTACGCTTATGGACTGCCCTTTTCAATTCAAACCACAGGTGTTCAATGGGTTTCAAGTCCGGAGACTGAGATGGCCATTCCAAAATGTTGATTTTGTGGCCAATTAACCATTTATTTGTGGATTTTGATGTGTGCTTGGGGTTATTGTCTTGCTGGAAGATCCACTTGCGGCCAAGTTTCAGCTTCCTGGCAGAGGCAACCTGGTACTGGGTAAAATTCATGATGCCGTTGCCCTTAATAAGGGCCCCAGGACCAGTGGAAGCAAAATAGGCCCATAACATCAAAGATCCCCCACCATATTTTACAGTACGTATGGGGTTATTTTCTGCTTATGCATTCTCATTTTGACGCCAAACCCACCACTGGTGTGCATGGCCAAAGAGCTCTATTTTCATGTCATCCAACAAATGTAAATGCCTGGAGTTTGCTAAACAGCATTTGCACTTGGATTAAAAACGGTGCTTTGGTCAGATGACATGAATATAGAGCTCTTTGGCCACGCACACCAGTTGTAGCGGGTGATTTGAACGGAGTCAGGCGCAGGAGGTGTAAATCACAGAATAATGGTTTATTCGGCCAATACAGCGGTTCACAGCAAAACGTAAAACAACTACAGTGCGACTTAACGGCGCATTGGGAAAAACAAAACACACAGGTGAATATCCCGGCGATAAAGTACAAAATGCTCCACCGAGCTATCGACACCTCCACATGGAAACAATCATACACAAAGACATGGGGGGCAGAGGGAATACTTATACAGGGACTGATGAGGGAATATGAACCAGGTGTGTGTAAAAACAAGATAAAACAAATGGAATGATGAGAAGAGGAGTGGCAGTGGCTAGAAGGCTGGTGACGACGAACGCCGAAGCCTGCCCGAACAAGGAGAGGAGGCAGCTTTGGAGGAAGTCGTGACACCATGTCACGGTGTTAGAAATGGTGAGGTGTGGAATCAGGCGCAGAAGCAGATGTACAGTCCAACAAGACTTTACTAGCGAGTGCAAAATAATCCAAAAACGGCCAGAGGCCAACAGACGCACACAGGCGTCAAAACGAGCGCACAAACACAGGGCGCAACAACTCTCCTCAACCGAGGAGGACGTAAATCGTAACTGGCGTACCGAAACACGGGTAACGCACAAACACCTGACACGAAACAATTACACACAACACTACACTAACAACAAGGAAACTAAATAGGGTGCTTAATGAGACATAACACAAGACAGGTGTGGCTAACAGACAAAACTAATCAAACAGGAAACATGGAACATGCAACGGTGGCAGCTAGAATTCCGGAGACGACGAACGCCGAAACCTGCCCGAACAAGGGAGAGAGGCAGCCTCGGCCGAAACCGTGACAGTACCCCCCCCTTGACGCGCGGCTCCAGACGTGCGCCGACTCCGGCCTCGGGGACGACCCGGAGGACGTGGAGCAGGGCGCGTCGGATACCCCCGATGGAATTCCGTCAGGAGCGACGGGTCCAAAATGTCTCTCCTCGGCACCCAGCACCGCTCCTCCGGACCGTACCCCTCCCACTCCACTAGGTACTGAAGACCCCCCATCCGACGTCTCGAATCCAATATGGACCTCACGGAGTACGCCGGTGCCCCCTCGATGTCCAATGGGGGCGGGGGAGTCTCCCCTATCTCATTTTCTTGGAGCGGGCCCGCTACCACCGGCCTGAGAAGGGACACATGGAACGAGGGGTTAATACACTTATACTCCACAGGTAGCTGTAATCTATAACATACCTCGTTCAACCTTCTCAGGACTTTAAATGGCCCTACAAACCGCCGACCCAGTTTCCGACAGGGCAGGCGGAGGGGCAGGTTTCTGGTAGAGAGCCAGACTCGATCACCAGGTGCGTACACCGGTCCCTCACTGCGGTGGAGATCAGCGCTCGCCTTCTGACGTCGGAGGGCCCGCTGCAGGTGGACGTGTGCAGCGTTCCAAGTCTCCTCCGAGCGCCGCGCCCACTCATCCACCGCAGGAGCCTCGATCTGGCTCTGCTGCCAGGGTGCCAGAACCGGCTGGTAACCTAACACACATTGAAATGGAGTTAGGTTAGTGGAGGAATGGCGTAGGGAATTCTGGGCCATCTCGGCCCAGGGAACGTACCTTGACCACTCCTCCGGCCGGTCCTGGCAGTATGTTCTGAGAAACCTACCCACATCCTGGTTTACGCGTTCCACCTGCCCATTACTCTCCGGGTGGTACCCCGAGGTGAGGCTCACCGAGACCCCCAAACGCTCCATAAACGCTCTCCAGACTCTGGAGGTGAATTGGGGACCCCGATCAGCCACAATGTCCTCGGGTACCCCGTAGTGCCGGAACACATGGGTGAACAGTGCCTCGGCAGTTTGTAGGGCCGTAGGAAGACCCGGCATGGGGAGCAAACGACAGGCCTTAGAGAACCGGTCCACAACGACCAGGATGGTAGTATTACCTTGGGAGAGGGGAAGGTCTGTTATAAAGTCCACAGAGAGGTGGGACCATGGTCGTTGTGGAACGGGCAGGGGTAGCAACTTACCCCTAGGCAGATGTCTAGGCGCCTTACACTGGGCGCACACCGAGCAGGAGGAAACATAAACCCTCACATCCCTTGCCAACGTGGGCCACCAGTACTTGGCACTAAGACAGTGCACTGTCCGGCCAATACCCGGATGTCCAGAGGAGGGTGACGTGTGAGCCCAATAGATCAATCGATCCCGAACCTCGAGCGGAACGTACTTCCGACCCTCCGGGCACTGTGGTGGACTAGGGTCGGTGCGTAACGCCCGCTCGAGTTCAGCATCGACCTCCCACACTACCGGTGCCACCAGACACGACTCAGGCAGTATGGGAGTGGGCTCCATGGACCTCTCCTCCGTGTCATACCGCCGAGACAGCGCATCTGCCTTACCATTCTGTGACCCAGGGATGTACGTGATCTTAAAAGTAAACCTGGTCAAGAACATACTCCATCTTGCCTGGCGAGGGTTCAGCCTCCTCGCCGCCCGGATGTACTCCAGGTTACGGTGGTCCGTCAAAATGAGGAAAGGGTGTTGAGCCCCCTCAAGCCAGTGCCTCCACACCTTTAGAGCCTGTACCACGGCTAACAGCTCCCTGTCCCCTACGTCATAGTTCCGCTCCGCCGGACTGAGCTTCTTAGAATAAAAAGCACAGGGGCGGAGTTTAGGTGGCGCGCCAGACCGTTGTGAAAGCACGGCTCCTAAACCGGCCTCTGACGCGTCCACCTCTACCTGGAACGGCAAAGAGGGATCCGGATGCGCCAGCACCGGGGCCGAGGTAAACAGGTCCTTCAGCCTCCCAAACGCCCTGTCCGCCTCGGCCGACCACTGCAGACGCACCGGACCCCCCTTCAAAAGAGACGTGATGGGAGCTGCCACCTGTCCAAAACCCCGGATAAACCTCCTGTAGTAATTTGCAAACCCCAAAAACTGCTGCACCTCCTTCACAGTGGTTGGTGTTTGCCAATTACGCACGGCCGACACCCGGTCTACCTCCATCTTCACCCCTGACGCAGACAACTGATAACCCAAAAAGGAGACCGACTCCTGGAAAAACAGACACTTCTCTGCCTTCACATACAGGTCGTGCTCCACCAGCCTCCGCAACACTCTACGCACCAGGGCCACATGCTCGACACGGGTAGGCGAGTACACGAGAATGTCATCAATGTACACAACCACCCCCTGCCCCTGCGTGTCCCTGAAGATCTCATCCACGAATGATTGGAAAACTGACGGAGCGTTCATCAACCCGTATGTCATGACCAGATACTCGTAATGGCCCGAGGTGGTACTAAAGGCTGTCTTCCATTCATCACCCTCCCTGATGCGCACCAAGTTGTACGCGCTCCTGAGATCTAATTTAGTGAAGAAACGCGCCCCATGCAACGACTCAGTCATGGTCGCAATCAGCGGGAGTGGATAACTGTACTTCACCGTAATCTGATTGAGACCACGGTAATCGATGCACGGGCGCAAACCACCATCCTTTTTCTTCACAAAAAATAAACTCGAGGACGCAGGGGAAGTGGAAGGCCGTATGTATCCTTGTCTCAGAGATTCGTCTATGTAAATCTCCATAGCTTTCTTCTCCTCCTGAGACAGAGGATACACATGGCTCCGTGGGAGCGCAGCTCCTGCCTGGAGGTCTATCGCACAATCTCCCTGCCTATGGGGTGGCAACCGCGTCGCCCTCGCCTTACTAAACGCAATAGCCAAATCCCCATACTCAGGGGGAACGTGCAATGCGGGCACCTGGTTTGGACTCTCCACCGAGGTAGCCCCTACGGAAACGCCCAAACATCTACCCACACACTGAGCAGACCACTCCATCAGAGCCCTCTCCTGCCACGAAATAGCTGGGTTATGGGTACTCAACCAGGGCATGCCCAGCACCACCGGATACGCAGGAGAATCAATCAGGAACAGCTGAATCATCTCCTGATGATCCCCCTGCGCACACATCCTAAGTGGCGCCGTGACCTCCCTGATTAAGCCCGTACCCAACGGACGACTATCTAGGGCATGAACGGGGAAAGGAACATCAACAGAAATAAGGGGAATCCCTAACGCTAAACAAAACTTTTTATCAATAAAATTCCCAGCCGCGCCTGAATCTACCAGCGCCTTATGCTGGGAATGAGGTGCTACCTGTGGAAAACGCACAGGCATCCAAAAATGGGCAACAGTGAGCTCTGGGTGAGTGGGGCGCCTACTCACCTGGAGGGAATCCCCAGTGCGGGACCTGTCGTCATCCTCCCTAGGAGGCCATCCCCAGCACCTAGCCGCGGTGTGTCCTCCCCGACCACAGTTGGTGCAGTGGATGGACCCCCTAACCAACCGACTCCTCCTCTCTCTAGCGCCAGCGCCCCCGAGCTCCATAGGACACGGCTCGGAGGCGCTGGAGGGTGAAATGGACGGACCCCCCTCAGGACGTCCGCGGGTGGCCAATAGGTTATCCAGCCTGATGGACATGTCGACCAGCTGGTCGAAAGAGAGACTGGTGTCCCTACAAGCCAGCTCCCGACGGACGTCCTCTCGTAGGCTACATCTGTATAGATCGACGAGGGCCCGCTCATTCCACCCTGCATCTGCCGCTAGAGTACGGAATTCGAGAGCGAATTCTTGGGCACTCCTCCTCCCCTGCCGGAGGAAGACCAGACGCTCCCCCGCCGCTTTCCCCTCCGGGGGATGGTCAAACACCGCCTTGAAGCGGCGGGAGAACTCGTTGTAGGTGATAGTCTCGGCGTCGATCTTCCTCCACTCCGCGTTGGCCCATTCCAACGCCTTCCCGGACAGGCAGGAGATCAGGGCGGACACGCTCTCATGCCCCGAGGGTGCCGGGTGTACGGTGGCCAGGTACAGCTCCACCTGGAGGAGGAATCCCTGACACCCAGCCGCGGTTCCGTCGTAGGCCCTCGGGAGAGAGAGTCGGATTCCTCGGGGTTCTGGCGCTGGAATGGGCGGACTGGCCGATGGTGCTGGCAGGGAGGGAGGTGGTGGAGGCGCTCCCCAGCCTCGGAGCGTGGTGATCACCTCCTGCAGGGCGGTCCCCATCTGCTGTATCTGGTCCTGTTGTTCCCGAACCTGGACCTCCAGTCTCGTCGGGGCTGCTTCGGCTCCTGCTGATTCCATGTAAAGGTGTGTAATTCTGCCACGGTGTTAGAAATGGTGAGGTGTGGAATCAGGCGCAGAAGCAGATGTACAGTCCAACAAGACTTTACTAGCCAAAAACGGCCAGAGGCCAACAGACGCACACAGGCGTCAAAACGAGCGCACAAACACAGGGCGCAACAACTCTCCTCAACCGAGGAGGACGTAAATCGTAACTGGCGTACCGAAACACGGGTAACGCACAAACACCTGACACGAAACAATTACCCACAACACTACACTAACAACAAGGAAACTAAATAGGGTGCTTAATGAGACATAACACAAGACAGGTGTGGCTAACAGACAAAACTAATCAAACAGGAAACATGGAACATGCAACGGTGGCAGCTAGAATTCCGGAGACGACGAACGCCGAAACATGCCCGAACAAGGGAGAGAGGCAGCCTCGGCCGAAACCGTGACACACCAGTGGTGGGTTTGGCATCGAAATTATAATAAATGTTTTGACCCCCACCTTTTTGAGAGAATCAAAGTATAACTTGTTAAACAAAATATATTTATCTGAGCAATTGTATTAGTATAAAATAATAACAAAAAATGTAAGTATACAATATAGTTAAGTATTTGAATCATTTATTTTATAAACAGTAATTTTTGCTCATCTTTATCAAGGGTGTCAATAAGTTCGGACCCCACTGTATGTCTAGACCGCCTCGCTAGGCTATATACACCTATACATATCTATACCATCTGTCTATCCCCTGTTCACCGTCATCTACTCCATATACTGTAACAGGTTTGAACTTTGAACCCAGGTCATCGTCTAATATAACTGCAGCAGTCTCATACAATAATAGAGTTCATCAGTCTGATCTGATCAGTGAATAAACAGAGTCTGAAGCAGCATGAAGATGTCCAGAAGCTTTATAGGAGATGAAGCTGAAAGCCTTGGTCTATTCCAATGTCTGCCTGTAGGAAAGCCTTGGTCTATTCTAATGTCGCCCTGTAGGAAAGCCTTGGTCTATTCTAATGTCTGCCTGTAGGAAAGCCTTGGTCTATTCTAATGTCTGCCTGTAGGAAAGCCTTGGTCTATTCTAATGTCTGCCTGTAGGAAAGCCTTGGTCTATTCTAATGTCTGCCTGTAGGAAAGCCTTGGTCTATTCTGATGTCTGCCTGTAGGAAAGCCTTGGTCTATTCTGATGTCTGCCTGTAGGAAAGCCTTGGTCTATTCTGATGTTTGCCTGTAGGAAAGCCTTGGTCTATTCTAATCTCTGCCTGTAGGAAAGCCTTGGTCTATTCTAATGTCTGCCTGTAGAAAAGCCTTGGTCTATTCTGATGTCTGCCTGTAGGAAAGCCTTGGTCTATTCTGATGTCTGCCTGTAGGAAAGCCTTGGTCTATTCTGATGTCTGCCTGTAGGAAAGCCTTGGTCTATTCTGATGTCTGCCTGTAGTCACAGCAGAGAAACAGAACAGTGATTAAGATGTGGAATCATGCTCCACTAAACAAACAGGATTCCTGATCTGGTCGTATTCTACCCACAGAAAATAAACAAACACCCAGAACACTGATGACTTTGACCACAGAGAGTGTGTGTGTGTGTGTGTGGTGTGTGTGGTGTGTGTGCGTGTGCGTGTGCGTGTGAGTGAGTGTGTGAGACCTAGGCCGGATGCCTGATAAAAACAAGGGAATAAAAGTTGATTTATGATCTGTCAGGAGTTTACAGCTCCATTAAAGCAAACAGTCGATCAACAATCAACAAGCCCGAAGGGCAGCGTTTCCCAAACTCGGCCTCAGGACCCCAAGGGGTGCACATTTTGGTTTTTGCACTACACAGCTGATTGAAATGATCAAAGCCTGATTATTAGTTTATTATTTGAATCAGCTGTGTAGTGTTAGGCCGAAAACCACCCCTTGGGGTCCGAGTTTGGGAAACTCTGCCTTAGGGAGGGAGGGAGGGAGGGAGAGAGGGAGAGAGGGAGAGAGAGAGAGAGAGAGAGAGAGAGAGAGAGAGAGAATAACAATAACTCACCTGAAGACTATTCTGTAGGCTAGAAAGGGTGACAGGGGGTGAGAGGGGCACAGTGTTGTAGACTAAAGGACAAACAGGCTTCCCTCAGATACAGAAGTAGTATCTGTGTTGTAACTGTGTAGTATCTGTGTGTTCCAGGTATGCTTACCAAAGCTGTGTTGTCAGGCAAAGCCCCCAGTGTCTCAACCAGCAGTACCACCATGTTCCCTCACCTTCACAAAGACCCCACAGGACAGGGTCACCTAGCAACCGCTCTCATCATCGCCATGTCAACCATCTTCATCATGGCCATCGCCATCGTCCTCATCATCATGTTCTACATCCTCAAAGCCAAGCCCAGTGGACAGGGTAACACTCTCACACACACACATACTCACACACACACACCCAGCAGACAGGGTAACACACACACACACACACATACTCACACACACACACACACACACACACACACACACCCACCCAGTGGACAGGGTAACACTCACACACACACACACACATACTCAGACAGAGACACCCAAAGGACAGGGTAACAATCAGTGTGTACATTCACTCAACTCTCTCTCTCTTTCCCTGTGTTCACAGCATGCTGCTCTGGTCAGGTGGTGAAGGCTGTGGAGGCTCAGACCAACAAACAGGAGGATAAGAAAGATGTTCCAGGTGAAACTACACACTACACAACACACACACACACACACACACACAGCTAGACAACACACTACCTTAGTTAACAGAAAACCACACTACAGAACACAAACTTTTACTTACAGTACTGGCTTTGGCCTCAGGCATAATCTAAAGTCTAGTTTGTTATACTAACATAAAGAGACATTCTTAATCTATAGTCTGGTTTATTAGACTAACATAAAGAGACTTTCTTAATCTACAGTCTGGTTTATTAGACTAACATAAAGAGACATGCTTAATCTATAGTCTGGTTTATTAGACTAACATAACGAGACATTCTCATACCTGATGGCTGTCTGTCAGGCCTGGTGTCTGTGGGTTTGACACTGTGTGTGTGTGTGTGGTGGACATTCTGTGTGCAGTGAGCGCAGCATGGTGGAATGTTTAGATTAGACTGTGGCGTTAGCTCTAGGTCATCAGTGTTCCCCTCTCACTAAGTATAATGTTAACAACTGACTGACTCCTTCAGGGGTAATCAACCTCACAATAATACACCTACTGGCATCTCACATAGGCCTACCATTTTACCTCCAGTATGGTAATGGAATCCTTTAGGTTTAGGAATTAAACCTACGTGTTTAGGTTTGCAAATTAAGAATCACAAACATAAGTGTTTTATTCTTAAAACTGAATGTCTGTTTACATTTTCTCTGTGTATTGGTGAAAGCATACTGTATCGTGTGTGTATGTTTTGGGAAAGTGTGCGTGCATGTGTGTGCATTAAGCAGCTGTCTCATAAGCCTCTATGATTGACATTTCCGGTAGAGCTGGGAGCTATGAGTCTGAGGCCTCTGAGGCATACTCCATCTATGCTGACAGTGCCAGACACTTACAGGCTTTAAACGTTGATGTGATTACATTTGAACACTACAGTCCTGTTAATTTATTTATTTTGAAAATAATGGGCCCTCTGTGCCCCAGAATATTTTGACGATAATTTCTGACTTTTACCAGAGTCAAAAAAACTGTGTGAGAAATAACGTTTGATAAACAAAATTATAACAAAATTATAATAATAAATATTTTATAAATGTATGTTTTCTTTCTTTCAGACAACGTTGTAATTTTCTCTGAAAATGATGAATTTGACAAACTCAAACCCACACCTCCGAAAACGGTCAAAAGGTAAAGTATCTTGATCACCTGCGCACATGACAAACATCAAACACACAAACTGAATAGACAGACACAAAAGGTGTGCAATGGTTACCAATATCTCTAAGATCATGTGTTTGCGTCTGTATTTGTGTTTGTGTGTGTGCTTGTCTGCAAGTGTGTTTTTGTGCATGTCTGTGTTGTGTAGGGGTTGTGTACACTGTAAAACCAAGTGTTTAGGATCTTAACACTTTTAAACGCTTTTTAACTGCGTCAAGGCATTTAGAATTTCTATGAAAACACATTTTTACATTTTACATTTTAGCAGACGCTCCTATCCAGAGAGACTTACAGTTAGTGCACACATTTTTCATACTGGCCCCCCGTGGGAATCGAACCCACAACCCTGGCATTGCAAGCGCCATGCTCTACCAACTGAGCTACAGGAGGCCCTGTAGATTGTAAACACAATAACATGTTTATTATCTGTAAGACTTTTTAAACACATGAACACGTTTATTCAGCACAAGGCGTTTAGGTTTTAAACACTAAACACTGGGGGTGTTGTTTTAACACTGTAGGGTATAAAGCTGTATTTGCATATTTCCCAGTATGCCTTTCGAATGAATGTGAGAGATACCCACCTTTGACTGTGTTTGTTAGTGACAGAGACATGGTTGTTGCATTCAATAACTTATATTCCGGAAGCCTTCACCAAGTGACTGCCTAAGTGAATGTGTTTGAATTAAAAGTAAACCCTTTATCACCACATATTACATGTTTCATAAAGCCTTTAGTTATGGCCTAGTTATCCTCAACATTGTGGTCTGAAAATCATGGTCCATGAGCCACATCAGACCTCTAAGTCACAATACGCTAGTTTGTGAAGTGATTCGTAATTCCTATTGGAATCCAGCCAGAGGGAGGATATCCATTAATTTGAATATTTTACAACCCACAACCTGCACTCAGAATGGCTGCAATGGTAAAGGACTTAACAAACAAGACTACCTAAACCACGTGTCAAACTCATTTCACGGAGGGGCCGAGTATCTGCGGGTTTTCACTTGATTGATGAATTAAGTTCACTAATTAGTAAGGAACTCCCCTCACCTGGTTGTCTAGGGCTTAATTGAAAGGAAAAACTAAAAACCAGCAGACGCTAGGCCCTCCATGGAATGAGTTTGACACCCCTGACCTAAACCATCTAAATTGGAACAACTATCTCAGTAACAGGTGCAAAAGTCCAACCTCTTACAGATTGGATTAGGTTTAAAAAATGTAAGTTATTTATCTTTGTATAGTATAAGATAAATGAATCAATCAATATGCATGAGGAAACATAGATATTAAAACAAACTATTCTAAAGATCAACCTGCAACAAGGCATGTGGGAAATATGATAGTGAGGCCCCTCCCACGTCTTTTTCACTCGGAGTTAACAGAAATGTACTCAACACAGTTGAGTAACAACAACACCACACGATTTAAAATATTTCTTGAATCAAATGTCCTGTTCAGTTGTGCTGAAATGTAGGTAAGGTGACAGACATTACTAACATTGATCTGAAAGTCACATCAATTTCTAATGACTAAAGTAATTCTAAACAGGACAATGGGAAAGTAAACGCTAGTGGTTAAAATCTGAACACTAAGGAGATATGGGTGTTCTCCTGGTTGGAAACTGACTGGACAACACTGACTTTCATGTTTAATCTTGCATTCTAAACGCCTGTGTTTAAGATGAGAACACTTATTGGCAATTCTAAATGGCTAATGTTTCAGTTTTAAACACTGACGTTTAGGTTATAAACGTGTCACATGTTTCATGGTTTTACAGTGTAGGAGTTGACTGGGGGCCTCACAGACAGAGGTTCTTTGATCTGTTTTTCGGAATCTACCCGTAATTAAGCTACCACAGGACAAGTCACTGCAGCAGAGCGTCGCTGCTAGCCTTTTTAGTGGGGAGACAGTGTGTGTGTGTGTGTGTCCCCTTGCATGGGCATGGAGAGTGATTATGTGGCTTTGGAGGGTGAGGTAGCTGAGATAGAGGAAAAGAGAGGTGAGGAGAGATTGGGGGTAAAGAGAGAGAGAGATAATTACTCTATAGCGCAGCCAAACCACCAGGTGGATGACAGCTCCTCGCCCTTCCCCTCTCTGTCCTCTGCTCTCTTTCCCCCTCTCTCATTTCTTCTGTCTGTCTCAACCCCACACTCGCAGACAATGAAGCCTTATTCGTTATGACAGACAGCAAGAAGAACAGACGTATACACTCACGTAAACATGGATAGACACAGAGGATGTGTGTGTTTCACACAGTATCACAAGTCACATGTACACACACTGTATATGGTCTGTATGAACAACTCACATGTCAACACATACAATAACACACACATTCACATTAGCATTACATCACCTAGCTAGACTCAGCAGTGGTAAACAGTGTGGCTAACTGCATTCCAGAGGATGTGCTAACTCACTGTCTTAGCTGCCAGAGTGGGTGTAGGGTGACTGAGTAACAATGTGTGTGTGTGTTCGCGCGTGTGTGCGTGCACGCATGTAAAAACAATGCTATTGTGTGAGCATCTCTGAGAATCTTTGTCAACAAGGTGTTTTTGGGAGAAACTCCCAGTGTTACACACACTGTCAATGGTGTTCTGTGGAACCGAAGCTAAATATGTAAGCTAAAACACGAGGCTACTCACAGTATAACAATAAGGCTGACGCTACAGCACATTAGCATAACTAGACACAGCTAAATATCAGTTGAAAAGGTCATGAAGGCTTACTGTTATTATGCTGACTGATATGGAGATTTGACAACTCAACTTGATTTTCTCTCCCCTCCCCAGTGAGAATGATGCATCATCAGAGAACGAGCAGCTGTTGAGTCGTAGTATGGACAGTGATGAGGAGGCAGCCTTGGAGAGGCAGGGGGCAGCTGATCCTAACCCCAGCCTCTGTCTCCTGAACCTGGGCAACAAGCCGGACCTCTGCCTGCTCTCCCTGGGGCTCCTCAACAGGGATAAGACTGGATCCAACCCCACCAGCCCTATCAACGCTAACAAGATTAGCAATAGCAATGCTAACATCATCAATAACAACAACAACAACAAGGCTACAGGGGTGAGAGAGAGATCACATCCAACTATGTATTTTTACAATGTATTGCAATGTAACTACTTTATAACTTACTTTACCTTTCTCTCTGTCTCTTCCTACAGATTCAGAGCCGGAGGAAAAAGATCCTGGATCTGTATGCTAGAGCCTGCAATGTGGCCGAGGGTGAGAACACACACGTACACCCCCAGGTTTTAGCCCTATAGAACTGTCCTTCGACTGGTTTCAGCCCTATAGAACTTAAAACACAAGGCCAACGGGCCGAATCCGGCCTGTGACACATTTATATCCGGCCCACGCAATGATTTGGGTTGTCAATCAATTTTGTCCCGCTTAAATACAGCCCGCCATGCACTGCATTACAAGTCACAGCAAGCACTGCCAACGTGCTGCACGCCAAACGGCAGTGCATTGCCACACACCCTTCCTCCCAGACCCACACACCCTTCCTCCCAGACCCACACACCCTTCCTCCCAGACCCACACACAGCCAGCCAGTGCCCTGTATCATATCACCACTAATGGCACTGACCGAATCTTCTACCAGACCGAAAGTTTAAACATGTTGTAGGCTAAATGTCCATGCAAAGTTTCGGTTACAATGGGTCATTGCTGTAGCCTACAGAAAATGTCATCTTGGTTGTCAAAAGGTTATAAGATAAAGGATTACTATTAAAGGAAACACAAGTGAGTATAAATGAGTCAACAGCTGAGTCATCTACTTTATGAAATTACAGCCTGAAGCGATCGCATCGGTGAATTCAACGTCAATTGCGCTGCTTTCGTGTGTCCTGTTTACAGAGGAGGGAAAGTGTACAGACACATGCCACAGTCCTACCTTGGCTACTAAAATGTTGCAGTCTGGCTTCGGTTTTTAAAGCTTGACAATTAATAACCAAAAAACTAAATCTGTTACAAAACCCCATGCAAAGGAGAAACATGTAGGCCTATTACAGCAACATTTGAACAGTAGCCTAGGTGGCTACTCAACTACAATACATTTTGAGTGCACCATACAGCAATGCTGCATTCAACCGCACCAGTGATCCATTCAGTGCAAAAACATTTAAAACATGTTTTAAGTTGAAATGTTATAACAACCTAGCTACGTTTTTGTTATTTGGGGTTATTAAATAGGCTACTTTTTTTATTAGGGTCGCAGCATATTATGCACATCTGTAAGCATAGCAGCAAAGGCTGGACAAATATGATTTATCTCTTCTTTTGTTTTAATATGTTAAAATGATACATACAGCATCCTTTGTACATAAGTGGACATTATAAAGGTCCATATTCTTTCTAATAAAACAATGGCCAGTTATTTTGTAAAAACAAACATAGTAGGCTCTGTCTGGCCAGCAAATTCGTTGTGTTTTTTCAATATGGCCGTGCGCTGATTGAGTGTGACACCCCTGCTATAGAACTACCCTTCGAATGTCTAGTGAATGAATCTTGTATGCTGACCTCTAGCCACAACACACACATCCTAACCCTCTCTCTCCCTTCCTCTCTACAGGTCTGAGTCCTACAGAACTACCATTTGACTGTCTGGAGAAGGCCAGTCGTATGCTGAGCTCCTCCTACAGTAGCGAGGCAGCCGTGGTGAAGACCTGGAGACACCTGGCAGAGAGCTTTGGTCTGAAGAGGGATGAGATCGGAGGGATGAGTGACGGCCTGCAGCTGTTTGAGAGGATCAGTACAGCCGGCTACAGCATCCCAGACCTGCTCACCAGACTGGTGCAGATAGAGAGACTGGATGCTGTGGAGTCACTGTGTTCTGATGTACTGGGAGGAGGAGATACACACACTGTCCCTCTGTCCTCACCACGCTGTGCAAGCGTCTGACTCACATACATACTAATGTACACACACACTCATATACACACATGAACACACGTGTATGTACACATGCAATAGACCCATGTGCACATACCTGCACATACATTCACAAACAAACAGCTTTACCCCTCAACATGAGGAAAGTCTGCAGGCCTCTCCAGATTTCAGATCTCTCTCTTCTCTTTCTCGTCTCTCTGTCTCCCTCTGGCAATGGACTGGCAATTAACTTTGCGCTAGACGCCTCGACAAAAGCTTTTTATAACCTTTTTTACCATTTTTGTTTACATAGATCACATTTTGTACAGTTCATAATATGACATTTTAAAAATGGCATGATGGACCTCTGCCAGGACCCCTGTGGCCCCAGACCCTCTATTACCACGCCTAACCACAACCCTCCCCTTCCCCCAGCGGTCAGCTGCTGCCACTGGCTCTAATTGGTTGGTGTGTGGCGGTCTGGTCTAATAGTGTTGTGGTTTACAGTCGAGACTTTCAGCACCTAATTAACCACTAAAACCAATGAACCAGTAAAGACCAGATGCCAGAGACTATTAAAGAGACTGCTAACAGACTAGGCCTACTGCAGCCTGAGGAATGCAGGGAGACAGGACTCCAGGAGACCCAGCTCTGAGCTACGCTATGGTCAGCCTGGCTCTGACGCTATGCTGGATGATGCCACAGGATGGCAGCCTTTTTGTGCCAAAAAGCTCAGCACATACAGTGGTGTGAAGTGTTCCTTCCTGATTTCTTATTTGTTTGCATGTTTGTCACACTTAAATGTTTCAGATCAAACAAATTTAAATATTAGTCAAAGATAACACAAGTAAACACAAAATGCAGTTTTGAAATGAAGGTTATTATTAAGGGAAAACAAAATCCAAACCCACATGGCCCTGTGTGAAAAAGTGATTGCTCCCTACAACCTAATAACTGGTTGGGCCACCCTTAGCAGCAACAACTGCAATCAAGCGTTTGCGATAACTTGCAATGAGTCTTTTACAGCGCTGTGGAGGAATTTTGGCCCACTCATCTTTGCAGAATTGTTGTAATTCAGCAACATTGGAGGGTTTTCGAGCATGAACTGTCTTTTTAAGGTCATGCCACAGCATCTCAATAGGATTCAGGTCAGGACTTTGACTAGGCCACTCCAAAGTCTTCATTTAGTTTTTCTTCAGCCATTCAGAGCTGGACTTGCTGGTGTGTTTTGGATCATTGTCCTGCTGCAGACCCCAAGTTCGCTTCAGCTTGAGGTCACGAACAGATGGCCGGACATTCTCCTTCATTTTTTGGTAGACAGCAGAATTCATGGTTCCATTTATCACAGCAAGTCTTCCAGGTCCTGAAGCAGCAAAACAGGCCCAGACCATCACACTACCACCACCATATTTTACTGTTGGTATGATGTTATTTTTCTGAAATGCGGTGTTACTTTTACGCCAGATGTAATGGGACACACACCTTCCAAAAAGTTCAACTTTTGTCTCGTCAGTCCACAGAGTATTTTCCCAAAGGTCTTGGGGATCATCAACATGTTTTCTGGCAAAAATGAGACGAGCCTTAATGTTATTTTTGCTCAGCAGTGGTTTTCGTCTTGGAACTCTGCCATGCAGGCCATTTTTGCCCAGTCTCTTTCTTATGGTGGAGTCATGAACACTGACTTTAACTAAGGCAAGTGAGGCCTGCAGCTCTTTGGATGTTGTTGTGGGGTCTTTTGTGACCTCTTGGATGAGTTGTCGCTGCGCTCTTGGGGTAATTTTGGTCGGCCGGCCACTCCTGGGAAGGTTCACCACTGTTCCATGTTTTCGCCATTTGTGGATAATGGCTCTCGCTGGAGTCCCAAAGCTTTAGAAATGGCTTTATAACCTTTTACAGACTGATGGATCTCAATTACTTTCTTTCTCATTTGTTCCTGAATTTCTTTGGATCACTGCATGATGTCTAGCTTTTGAGGATATTTTGGTCTACTTCACTTTGTCAGGCAGGTCCTATTTAAGTGATTCCTTGATTGAGAACAGGTGTGGCAGTAATCAGGCCTGGGTGTGGCTAGAGGAATTTAACTCAGGTGTGATAAACCACAGTTGAGTTGTGTTATAACAGGGGGGCAAACACTTTTTCACACAGGGCCATGTAGGTTTGGATATTGTTTTCCCTTGATAATAACAACCTTCATTTCAAAACTGCATTTTGTGTTTACTTGTGTTATCTTTGACTAATATTTACATTTGTTTGATGATCTGAAACATTTAAGTGTGACAAACATGCAAACAAATAACAAATCAGGAAGGGGGCAAACACTTCTTCACACCACTGTATCAGTTAATGGTGATAAGCTCCGAGCTACAGACATTTTAGAAACAAGAGAAGCCTCCTGAGTGTTTGGTTTATAGTGTTTTAACAGTGCCTTTCTATACCTCCATGTATGCTTTTTCTGTCGAGTGACTGGGGAGGCACGCTCCCATCCCTCAGTGTGTCTTCACTGCTCTGGTGTTTCAAGTTAGCCGCGTTTAAAGGGGCTGGACTCCGGTAGTGTATATGAATCATAAGTGTGCATGTACAATGTGCATCATTTAGCACATATCCATAACAGCTTCTTTTAGTTTATCCTTGTTCATTTCAATCCAAACACAGCATCAACAGAAGGCTAGTGGTTTAGGTAGGTAGTTTAGTGACAGAAGATGACTGACTGTACTGAATGTGCAGAACCTGGTCCTCTTACCTCAGGATCACAACACTCCACAGACTAGACCTTAGAAAGAATGGAAACAAAAACAATTTTATGGAAACAAGTGTAAATGTATATATAACTTATTATTGTACATACTGTATGCATCAATAAAGAAGTATACATTTAAAAAGTCCAAGTTATTATTTATTTACAGTAAACAGATAAAATGATATTTTTGGATAATGGTTTTGGTAACAGTAATGTTATTCTAAAAATAATACCACTCCTTTTCCCTCGTTGTTTACATAAAGGATGTAATGTTTCTGTGGTCAATCAAACTATTCTCTCAAAGAAGAGGAATCTGTTGGAACAGCTGATTACCATATATCTCAGATTACTAGAGAGGTTTACACTACAACTGGGCACTGGTAGAAATCTGGTTACTCTATATCTATTTCAGTATGACATCATGACGTCAGACCTTGGAGCATCATCTGTACAATAACCAGGGTCTGCCATGCCAGTCTCTCTGCCAAGACATCACACAGCCATCGTTTGTGATAAATAATGGCGTTCATCTCTCTGCTGGCCTGAGATGTGAGGTGTACAGAGAATAGACTGTCAGAGGTGACTAGGCTGGAGTAGACTTGGATCATCAGATTTCTAACAGCTCAGATAGAGAGAATGTGTGTGTGTGTGTGTGTGTGTGTGTCAGGCCCCTGAGGGCCAGTTATTAGCGCTTGGCTTGGCGTGAGTGTAGCGAGATGAGAGAGAGTTGGACTCCTGAGGGCAGGGAGTGCCAACAAACAGTTAAGCTTCATACAGCTACTGTACCTGCTAACACACACACACACACACACACTTTCCATAATTAAATACTTATTCCTTAAACAGGGCTCCAAATCCTGAGCTAGTTTTATATCTCTCATACATCCTATATCTTTGTTGCTAGAACAGTGACATCCTATATCCTAATGTTGGTACAGTACTATCTATTGATGATATAATGAAGGCCCAGTGATGTCTAATCCCAGAACGTGCAGGGACACATCCAACACTGCGGATGTCATTAATCACTCTCAGACAAATATGGGAAACACTTTATTCTCTTCAGCCAGCCAAGGTATGCAGCAGCATAGAGAAAGCTACACTGAAACAAATATAAACACAACATACAACACATTTTTTTTACATTACTGAGTTATAGTTCATATAAGGAAATCAGTCAAGTAAAATAAATTCATTAGGCCCTAATGTATGGATTTCACATGACTGGGAATACAGATGTGCATCTGTTGGTCACATATACCTTTAAAAAAAATGTAGGGTCATGGGTCAGAAAACCAGTCAGTATCTGGTGTGACCACATTTGCCTCATGCAGCGCGACACATCTCCTTTGCATAGAGTTGATCAGGCTGTTGATTGTGGCATGTGGAACGTTGTCCCACTCCTCTTCAATGTGTCACACCCTGATCTGTTTCACCTGTCTTGTGCTTGTCTCCACCCCCACCAGGTGTCTCCCATTTCCCCTCATTATCCCCAGTGTATTTATACCTGTGTTTCTGTTTGTCTGTTGCCAGTTCGTCTTGTTTTGTCAGGTCGTCCCAGCGTGTTTCCTGGTTTTCACTGCTCTCTAGTTTTTTGTTTCTAGCCTTTCCGGTTCTGACCTTTCTGCCTGCCCTGAGCCTGCCTGCTGTTCTGTACCTGCCTGATTCTAACCTGGTTTATGAACTTCTGCCTGCCCTGACCCTGAGCCTGTCTGCCGTCCTGTACCTGTTGGACTCTGACCTGGTTACGAACCTCTGCCTGTCCTCGACCTGCCCTTTGCCTGCCCCCCATTATAATAAATTATCTGAGAACTGAACCATATGCCTCCTGTGTCTGCATCTGGGTCATATCCTGAGTCGTGATACAATGGCTGTGCAAAGTTGCTGGATATTGGCGGGAACTGGATCACGCTGTCATACACGTCGATCCTGAGCATCCCAAACATGCTCAATGGGTGACTTGTCTGGGGAATATGCAGGCCATGGAAGAACTGGGACATTTTCAGCTTCCAGGAATTGTGTACAGATCCTTGCGACATGGGGCTGTGTATTATCATGCTGAAATATGAAGTGATTGTGGCAGATGAATGGCACGACAATGGACCTCAGGATCTCGTCTCTGTTTCTGACAGTTTGTGCATAAATTCTTCGGTTGTGCAAACCCACAGTTTCATCAGCTGTCCAGGTGGCCTGGACTGGAGTGGTTATACGTGGTTTGCGGTTGTAAGGCCGGTTGGACGTACTGACAAATTCTCTAAAACGATGTTTGAGGTGGCTTATGGTAGAGAAATGAACATTAAATTATCTGGCAACAGCTCTGGTGGACATTGCTGCAGTCAGCATGCCAATTGCACTCTCCATCAAAACTTGAGACATCTGTGGCATTGTGTTATGTGACAAAACTGCTCATTTTAGAGTGGCCTTTTATTGTCCCCAGCACAAGGTGTAACTGTGTAATGATCATGCCGTTTAATCAGCTTCTTGATATGCCACACCAACAGGGATATAAACAAATTTGTGCACAAGATTTTAGATAAATAATATTTTTGGACGTATGGACAATTTCTGGGATCTTTTATTTCAGCTCATGAAACATGGGACCAACACTTTACACACTGCGTTTATATTTTTGTTCAGTGTAAGAGGAAGAACATGCTCACTACACGGCAGGTAGCCTAGTGGTTAAGAGCGTTGGACCAGTAACTGAAAGGTTGCTGGTTTGAATCCCCAAGCCGACTAGGTGACTATTCTGCCAATGTTCTCTTGAGCAATGCACTTAACCCTAATCGCTCTGGATAAGCGTGTCTGCTAAATGACTAAAATGTCATTCACCAGCTATAGAGGGCTTTCTATCATGCATACTTCATCTAAGCAAGCTTTTATCTGACACTACAGCACAATGACAGATCGCTTACATAAGGAGCAAAGGCAGGAGAGGACAGGGCATCTGAGGACTAATGTGTTAAACTAGTGCTGTATCAACTAGTTACTGTCTGTTAGGACTGGATTCAATCAGTATCGCAGAAGATCTGTGTTAAAATGTAACGGTGATTTCCGATTGAGACGACATATGCAGTGTTTACTGTGAATGCAGTCTCTGTGACCGCGGGAACATTGCCTTTAATTGTCAATCGCGCTATAAAGACGGCTCTTCAGCCCTATCGATTGAAAAGAGCCCTTAGTCTCTCTCGTTCTGCACTATAGGGGAGTAGAGGGAGAGACAGAGCTCAGTACCAGACCCAGTCCCCTTCATTAATAAGGAGTGAATGCCCAGGTTACAGGCTGCTGTGGCCATGCTCTCTCTCTCTCACCAAGCACTCTGCCAACCACATGGTTCCACTCTCTCAGGATTTACAGTCAGGTATAAAACTGCTGCACAATGCTTTTACTGCATCACACACCACTCCACTGCCATCTCATAACTCAGCCAACTCAGAGAAATAATATACATTTGGTGGTCTGTAACGTCCAACATGATTGACTGACTTTATAACTGTGGCAAAGCGTAGCCACTAATGTTAAACAGGTAAATAGTGTTCTAATGAGGTAGACTGGCCAGATTGGAGGCCAGGGAGTCTTTAACTAAGTTTCCACTGAGATCTGCTCCACTGGGAAACACTAACATAAATTACAGGGACAGCAGCTCAGGGCCTGATGCTGCACAGGGGCTGTGTGTGTGTGTGTGTGTGTGTGTGTGTGTGTGTGTGTGTGTGTGTGTGTGTGTGTGTGTGTGTGTGTGTGTGTGTGTGTGTGTGTGTGTGTGTGTGTGTGTGTGTGTAGGACACATAGCAGACCCACTATGGGCCCATAGTGAGTAATGGAAGTAATGAAAGTTGATAAATCAGTTAGTGACAGGTCCTGAAGCAGTAAGGAGTGTTTAGGACCGTTAGAGCCTTATTAAACTAACTGGTACCCGCACCCCCACAAGACTGTTCTGCAGCACTCACTTGCGCATGCTGTTCTTATGCAGGCACACACTTATACAGGACTTTATTTCGATGTGAGGTGAAGTGATGAAGAAACAAACCTGCAGACCAACATTTTAGACAAGTCTGTAAAATAATAGGCTAACCTGTAAACAAGGAGTGACCTGAACAGGGACCAACACCCAACGAGCAGCATAGGAAGTTGAATTTTATTCAACACTCTGACTTGCAGGGCTCTTTCAAGCGGAGGAGAGATCAGATATGACATGTCCGTGTGTGTGTGATATTCTCTTCACAATCACCACACAGGAACATTCTGGACTGGTAAAAAAACTAAGGTTGTAATTTTCAGCTTTAGTCTATAACAAACAAACAGGCTTATATAAAACACATGAGACACACTCATATAAAACACATGTATCTCATGACTATATGACAGAAGAGTCAAACACTGTTTCCCGTCATTTCTTTGTTTATTGCTTCCTAGTGAAATCATCTGTACCTCAGAATGCATTAGACACACATTATAGCCAACATGATGCTCATTTCATAGCAGATGGTATACAGGTTGAAACTATAGTTGTATATATATATATATATATATATATATATATTATTAAGATCATATAAAAACATACAAAAACATATTACAAAATTGGACAAAAATAAAAAGACACCACTTCAATAAGCGTGTGTGTGTATGTGTGTGCTATTTCCGGTTGAGTAGTATAGAGCTGAGGTTCAGTAATAAGAAGGTGTGTGTAGGATCAGTAGTTCTGTGCATCTCCTGCAGCAGCAGATGGAGAGAGCAGAGCTCAAACAGCCATCTGTTCTTCCTGTGAAAAACTGAAAACAGTCTGGGGTTTTTACAAGAAGATTTGCTGTATGTAAGAAGTCCTCAGTGGTGTGTGCAGACAGGAACTCAGACAGATACTCTGCAGAGAGGGAACCACTAAGATAAGTATACAGACAGATGGACGGACAGACAGACAGTTCCACTGAATTACCCTACACACAGGCAGACAGACAGTTCCACTGAAAAGCCCTACACAGTCCAACCGTCTACTCCTGTTAAGCCTTTTGGAGATTAGTGTGAAACCTGCCCAGTCGGCCCACAATCTGACCAGTCAGCCCTCACACTATAACCAGTCTCTGCTGTAAGTAAACTGGATCAGGAACCCAGCTGAAGTCATCCAGTCGTACAGATGCTGATCGACTCCACTCAGCCAACAATAATAAATCTACATGATTTCACTTCAAGAAGAGTCCATTTTGTCAGTGTTAACTCTGTCTCTAGATACATAAACACAGAGAGATGAAACAGAGAGGAGAAGGGAGGCATAGATCTCAGCAGATGTGAGCTGCATATTTCTCTCAGTTTAGCAAACACAGAGCGTATGGAGCTAGTCAGGTCAGTATGGTAAGAGTCTGGACAGACTACAATCACAACGATAAGTGTAGAATACATGCCAAAGTAATTGACCCGACATAACACAGTACCTCTCATAACCAACATCAGATATACAACTGCCCAAAAACATTTATATTTCACAATCCACACGTTTCTTATTTTCCTAGTTCAGTTGACTGAGAACACCTACTGTACAAAAATGACCTGGGGGATCAAATTTAAACACCTTCATTATCCCTGTGAGAGGTTCAATGGGGGATAAGGGACTAAGAGTAATTTGGGGGGTAATTGTGCGTGAAAACGCCTCATGGTGTTACTGTACCTACATTTACATTTACATTTAAGTCATTTAGCAGACGCTCTTATCCAGAGCGACTTACAAATTGGTGCATTCAACTTAGGATAGCCAGTGGGACAACCACCACTGGGGGGGGGGTGTAGAAGGATTACTGTTAGACTATTCCAGGTATTCCTTAAAGAGGTAGGGTTTCAAGTGTCTCCGAAGGTGGTCAGTGACTCCGCTGTCCTGGCGTCGTGGGGGAGCTTGTACCACCATTGGGGTGCCAGAGCAGCAAATAGCTTTGACTAGGCTGAGCGGGAACTGTGCTTCCGTAGAAGTAGGGGCTAGCAGACCAGAGGTGGATGAACGTAGTGCCCTCGTTTGGGTGTAGGGTTTGATCAGAGCCTGAAGGTAAGGAGGTGCCGTTCCCCTCACAGCTCCGTAGGCAAGCACCATGGTTTTGTAGTAGATGCGAGCTTCAACTGGAAGCCAGTGGAGTGTGCGGAGGAGCGGGGTGACATGAGAGAACTTGGGAAGGTTGAACACCAGACGGGCTGCAGCGTTCTGGATAAATTGTAGGGGTTTAATGGCCCAGCCAACAGCGAGTTGCAGTAATCCAGACGGGAGATGACAAGTGCCTGGATTAGGACCTGTGCCGCTTCCTGTGTAAGGCAGGGTCGTACTCTCCGAATGTTGTAGAGCATGAACCTACAGGATCGGGTCACCGCCTTGATGTTAGCGGAGAACGACAGGGTGTTGTCCAGGGTCACACCAAGGATCTTCGCACTCTGGGAGGAGGACACAACGGAGTTGTCAACCGTGATGGCGAGATCATGGAGCGGGCAGTCCTTCTCCGGGAGGAAGAGCAGCTCCGTCTTGCCGAGGTTCAGCTTGAGGTGGTGATCCGACATCCACGCTGATATGTCTGCCAGACATGCAGAGATGCGATTCGCCACCTGGTTATCAGGTGGTTATCATGGTTATCATGAAAATGAAGGGGGAAAGGAGAAAATGAATTGTGTGTCGTCTGCGTATCAATGATAGGAGAGACCATGTGAGGATATGACAGAGCTAAGTGACTTGGTGTATAGAGAGAATAGGAGACGGCCTAGAACTGAGCCCTGGGGGACACCAGTGGTGAGAGCACGTGGTGCGGAGACAGATTCTCGCCACGCCACCTGGTAGGAGCGACCTGTCAGGTAGGACGCAATCCAAGAGTGAGCAGTGCCGGAGATGCCCAACAAGGAGAGGGTGGAGAGGAGGATCTGATGGTTCACAGTATCAAAGGCAGCGAATAGGTCTAGAAGGATAAGAGCAGAGGAGAGAGATTTAGCTTTAGCAGTGCGGAGAGCCTCCGTGACACAGAGAAGAACAGTCGCAGTTGAATGACCAGTCTTGAAACCTGACTGGTTTGGATCAAGAAGGTAATTCTGAGAGAGATAGCAGGAGAGTTGGCTAGAGACGGCATGCTCAAGAGTTTTGGAGAGAAAAGAAAGAAGGGATACTGGTCTGTAGTTGTTGTCTGCTAAATGACTAAAATGTAAAATGTAATGTAAATGTTGACATCGGAGGGATCGAGTGTAGGTTTTTTGAGGAGGGGTGCAACTCTCGCTCTCTTGAAGACGGAAGGGACATAGCCAGCGGTCAAGGATGAGTTGATGAGCGAGGTGAGGTAAGGGAGAAGGTCTCCAGAAATGGTCTGGAGAAGAGAGGAGGGGATTTTTTATTTTATTTTATTTCACCTTTAATTAACCAGGTAAGCCAGTTGAGAACAAGTTCTCATTTACAACTGCGACCTGGCCAAGATAAAGCAAAGCAGTGCAATAAAAACAACAACACAGAGTTACATATGGGGTAAACAAAACATAAAGTCAAAAATACAACAGAAAATATATATACAGTGTGTGCGAATGTAGTAAGTTATGGAGGTAAGGCAATAAATAGGCCATAGTGCAAAATAATTACAATTTCGTATTAATACTGGAATGATAGATGTGCAAAAGATGATGTGCAAATAGAGATACTGGGATGCAAATTAGCTAAATAAATAACAATATGGGGAAGAGGTAGTTGGGTGGGCTAATTTCAGAATGGCTGTGTACAGGTGTAGTGATCGGAAGCTGCTCTGACAACTGATGCTTAAAGTTAGTGAGGGAGATAAGAGTCTCCAGCTTCAGAGATTTTTGCAGTTCGTTCCAGTCATTGGCAGCAGAGAACTGGAAGGAATGGCGGCCAAAGGAGGTGTTGGCTTTGGGGGTGACCAGTGAGATATACCTGCTGGAGCGCAGACTACGGGTGGGTGTTGCTATGGTGACCAGTGAGCTAAGATAAGACGGGGATTTGCCTAGCAGTGATTTATAGATGACCTGGAGCCAGTGGGTTTGGTGACTAATATGTAGTGAGGGCCAGCCAACAAGAGCGTACAGGTCACAATGGTTGGTAGTATATGGGGCTTTGGTGACAAAACGGATGGCACTGTGATAGACTACATCCAATTTGCTGAGTAGAGTGTTGGAGGCTATCGCCGAAGTCAAGGATCGGTAGGATAGTCAGTTTTACGAGGGCATGTTTGGCAGCATGAGTGAAGGAGGCTTTGTTGCGAAATAGGAAGCCGATTCTAGATCAATTTTTTTATTGGAGATGCTTAATGTGAGTCTGGAAGGAGAGTTTACAGTCTAACCAGACACCTAGGTATTTGTAGTTGTCCACATACTGTAGGTCAGACCCGCCGAGAGTAGTGATTCTAGTCGGGTGGGCGGGTGCAAGCAGCGTTCGGTTGAAGAGCATGCATTTAGTTTTACTAGTGTTTAAGAGCAGTTGGAGGCTACGGAAGGAGTATTGTATGGCGTTGAAGCTCGTTTGGAGGTTTGTTAACACAGTGTCCAATAAAGGGCCAGATGTATACAAAATGGTGTCGTCCGCATAGAGGTGTATCAGAGCGTCACCAGCAGCAAGAGCGACATCATTGATATACACAGAGAATAGAGCCGGCCCGAGAATTGAACCCTGTGGCACCCCCATAGAGACTGTCAGAGGTCCAGACAACAGGCCCTCCGATTTGACACATTTAACTCTATCTGAGAAGTAGTTGGTGAACCAGGCGAGGCAGTCATTTGAGAAACCAAGGCTATTTAGTCTGCCAATAAGAATGCGGTGGTTGACAGAGTCGATGAAGATGGCTGCGCAGTACTGTCTTTTATCGATCGCGGTTATAATATCGTTTAGGACCTTGAGCGTGGGATAGGGTCAAGCGGGCAGGTTGCCCAGAGCCCTGTTCTGTGAGCTCGCAATGAGTCGTCATCCACGGAGCAGATTTAGATTAAGATTTTAGTCATTTAGCAGACGCTCTTATCCAGAGCGACTTACAGTTAGTGAGTGCATTCATTTTTTCATACTGGCCCCCCGTAGGAATCGAACCCACAACCCTGGCGTTGCAAGCGCAATGCTCTACCAACTGAGCTACAGCAAGAGGGGAGGACCGAGCCGGCCGGGAGGATAGGGGACATAGAGAGTCAAAAGATTCAGAAAGGGATGAGAGGAGGGTTGAGGAGGCAGAATCAGGAGATCGGAGGGAGAAGGACATTTAGCAGAGGGAAGAGATGATAGGATGGAAGAGGAGAGAGTAGCGGGAGAGAGAGAGCAAAGGTTGCGACGGCACATTACCATCTGAGTAGGGGCCGAGTGAGTAGTGTTGGAGGAGAGCAAGAGAGAAAAGGATACAAAGTAGTGGTCGGAGACATGGAGGGGAGTTGCAGTGAGATTAGTAGAAGAACAGCATCTAGTAAAGATGAGGTCAAGCGTATTGCCTGCCTTGTGAGTAGGGGGGGACGGTGAGAGGGTGAGGTCAAAAGAGGAAAGGAGTGGAAAGAAGGAGGCAGAGAGAAATGAGTCAAAGGCAGACGTAGGGAGGTTAAAGTCACCCAGAACTGTGAGGGGTGAGCCATCCTCAGGAAAGGAACTTATCAAGGCATCATGCTCATTGATGAACTCTCCAAGGGAACCTGGAGGGCGATAAATGATAAGGATGTTAAGCTTGAATGGGCTAGTGACTGTGACAGCATGGAATTCAAATGAGGAGATAGACAGATGGGTCAGGGGGAAAAGAGAGAATGTCCACTTGGGAGAGATGAGGATTCCTGTGCCACCGCCGCGCTGACCAGATGCTCTCGGGGTATGGGAGAACACATGATCAGACGAGGAAAGAGCAGTAGGTGTAGCGTGTTTTCTGTGGTAATCCATGTTTCCGTCAGCGCCAAGAAGTCGAGGGACTGGAGGGTAGCATAGGCTGATGAACTCTGCCTTGTTGGCCGCAGAACGGCAGTTCCAGAGGCTGCCGGAGACCTGGAACTCCACGTGGGTCGTGCGCGCAGGGACCACCAGATAAGAGTAGCAGCAGCCACGCGGTGTGAAGCGTTTGTATGGCCTGTGCAGAGAGGAGAGAACAGGGATAGACAGACATATAGTTGACAGGCTACAGAAAAGGCTACAATAATGCAAAAGAGATCGGAATAAAATGAACTAAACATCTGGGGAAGCTAGAGAGTGGGGCCTCCCTCACTTACCTTTCACTGAAACACTCAAATATAACTCTCCCAACTTCCACTTTAGAAATTATAATTGTTGTAAACTACAACAGTTCAATGTTTTCTAGGAATAGACTCTAACTTAGTTTATTCAGCTAGCTAACTTGGTACAATATTCTTCCATGAAAACCGCCCAGGGCACCGTATCCTATGACGCCATAGTTAACTAGCATGCTAGCATCCAATAACACACGGTTTAGCACCAATACTTGGTTACAACAAACTACCAATAGTGTGTTAACACACTAAACAGATCATTCGTGTCCGTGTCTAGTTCCTTTCATAACGCATAAATAATTAAACGTTGGCTAGCTAGCACAAAGTCAGTCATGCTAGCTACACAAGTGGACTACACATCTCAAATGTTCAGAAATTTGTGTTGCAAAATTCTCATTGACTAAAATGATATTGTATTTAGTTGCTACAGTACTGCTAGCTGGTAGTGTTGGCTAGCTAGCAATGGCTGCAGTGTTGACTTTGTTTGAAAAAACGGCGTCGCTGCAAACGAATGTAGCTGGCTAGCTAACCTCGATAGTTTCTCTATACTACACCTTTATCTTTGATACAAAGTCAACTATGTAGCTAGCTAACATTACACTAATCAAATCGTTCCATTGTAATGTCATGTGTGTCATTTACCTACGGAGGGAAGTACAGCATGACTACTCACTCAAGGAGCCAAATCAACTGTTCCGCTTAATAACGGCACATGGCTCCTTAGAACATGACCCATAGAAAAAAAAAGCTACATGTCTGCTACTGTAGCAGACTGGCAGAGACCCAGGAGGTCCATCCCTGTTACTGTAGCAGAGATCCAGGAGGTCCATCCCTGTTACTGTAGCAGAGATCCAGGAGGTCCATCCCTGTTACTGTAGCAGAGATCCAGGAGGTCCATCCCTGTTACTGTAGCAGAGATCCAGGAGGTCCATCCCTGTTACTGTAGCAGAGACCCAGGAGGTCCACCCCTGTTACTGTAGCAGAGATCCAGGAGGTCCATCTCTGTTACTGTAGCAGAGATCCAGGAGGTCCATCTCTGTTACTGTAGCAGAGATCCAGGAGGTCCATCCCTGTTACTGTAGTAGAGATCCAGGAGGTCCACCCCTGTTACTGTAGCAGAGATCCAGAAAATCCATCTCTGTTACTGTAGCAGAGATCCAGGAGGTCCTTCCCTGTTACTGTAGCAGAGATCCAGGAGGTCCATCTCTGTTACTGTAGTAGAGATTCAGGAGGTCCATCTCTGTTACTGTAGCAGAGATCCAGGAGGTCCATCTCTGTTACTGTAGCAGAGATCCAGGAGGTCCATCTCTGTTACTGTAGCAGAGATCCAGGAGGTCCATCTCTGTTACTGTAGCAGAGATCCAGGAGGTCCATCTCTGTTACTGTAGCAGAGATCCAGGAGGTCCATCTCTGTTACTGTAGTAGAGATCCAGGAGGTCCATCCCCATTACTGTAGCAGAGACCCAGGAGGTCCACCTCTGTTACTGTAGCAGAGATCCAGGAGGTCCATCTCTGTTACTGTAGTAGAGATCCAGGAGGTCCATCCCCGTTACTGTAGCAGAGACCCAGGAGGTCCACCCCTGTTACTGTAGCAGGGCGCTAGACACACACCTCCATCTGATCCCTAGCCTCTCCTCTCCTCAGGCCCCCTCAGCCCCATGTGGGACAGAGAGGAGAGAAACTTCAAACACTATGGGTCAGTGGTGGAATGGTCCAAGTCCAGGCTGATTTACGGGGGGGGGGGGGGGGGGGGGTCCGCCTGGTTCTCCCCCCGTCTCTAAGACACATGGACTAGATTACTGTAGAATAGCCAGAGCCCTGAGAGAGTTATATGGGGGCTTTGCCTTGGGCACAGACACTAAGCAGGCCTACAGTAGGACAGGACAGGAGACACTGGGGAGAGGTTGACCGGACCCCCTGTTTGTTTGTCAGTGAAACAGGGCAAGCTTACAGTATAACAGGGCAGCCACAGAGGGGAAGTTGAGTTGACCTTCAGGTGTGAACTGCATGAAGGAGCTGAGCCATACCGTACTGTACAGGGGGTTGGGGCGGCTGCCTTGTGGGCATTGAGCGAGAGAGTGAGAGGAGGTGTGTGTGTGTGCGTGTGTGTGTGTCAGTGGGGCTTTTATGGTGACCTTCAAGTGTGAACTCCAACTTTCCCCCATGGCCTCACTCATACTCACTTCATTACTCCCCTGTAAACCACACTAATCACCAGCTCTGCCCCTCTCCCTCCCTCTGTCTCATAAATCATGGTGGGGTGCTGTGATCTCTGCCTGCCACACTACACTTTAGGGGACCAAGAGCTTAGCTCTGCTCAGGGACTCTCTCACGCATGCACGGCGCCACCAGCAGCTCTGTTCAGTATCTGCCAATGACATGGCTCCTTGCCACTATCAGCAGTCATAAATTAGTCAAACGTAAAACACATAATAGGAGCATACTGTAACTGCACTGTTATGGAGGGACAGTACATTGTGGTGGGAATCTGTGGGAGTTATACTCATGGGACTGTACTGACTGATTCATGGTGAGAGTAGTAGTGTGCTGTTTACAGTGTGTTCGGAAAGTATTCAGACCCCTTGACTTTCACATTTTGTTACGTTACAGCCTTATTCTAAAATTGATTAAATTGTTGTTGTTTTTCTCATCAATCTACACACAATACCCCATAATGACAAAGCAAAAACAGGTTCTTAGAAATCTTAGCAAATTCATATTTTTTAAAAATGTACTTAAATCAGTACATTGTTGAAGCACCTTTGACAGCGATTACAGCCTTAAGTCTGGCTGGGCCACTCAAGGACATTCAGAGACTTGTCCCAAAGCAACTTCTGCATTGTCTTGGCTGTGTGCTTAGGGTCATTGTCCTGTTGGAAGGTGAACCTTTGCCTCAATACCGACTAGTCTCCCAGTCCCTGCCGCTAAAAAACATCCCCACAGCATGACGCTGCCACCACCATGCTTCACCGTAGGGATGGTGCCAGGTTTCCTCCAGATGAGACGCTTAGCATTCAGGCCAAAGAGTTCAATCTTGGTTTCATCAGACCAGAGAATCTTGTTTCTCATGGTCTGAGTCCTTTAGGTGCCTTTTGGCAAACTCCAAGCGGGCTGTCATGTGCCTTTTACTGAGGAGTGGCTTCCGTCTGGCCACTCTACCATAAAGGCCTGATTGGTTTGCTCAGTTTGGCTGGGCAGCAAGCTCTAGGAAGAGTCTTGGTGGTTCCAAACTTCTTCCATTTAAGAATGATAGAGGCCACTGTGTTCTTGGGGACCTTCAATGCTCCAGAAATGTTTTGGTACCGTTCCCCAGATCTGTGCCTCGACACAATCCTGTCTCGGAGCTCTACGGAGAGTTTTTGCTCTGACATGCACTGTCAACTGTGGGACCTTATATAGACAGGTGTGTGCCTTTCCAAATCATGTCCAATCAATTGAATTTACCACAGATGGCCTCCAATCAAGTTGTAGAAACATCTCAAGGATGATCAATGGAAACAGGATGCACCTGAGCTCAATTTCGAGTCTCATAGCAAAGGGTCTGAATACATATGTAAATAAGGTATTTCTGTTTTTATTTGTAAGAAACATTTCTATAAACCTGTTTTCACGTTGTCATTATGAGGTATTGTGTGTAGATTGATGAGGGAAAACAATTATTACATCCATTTTAGAATAAGGCTGTACCGTAACAAAATGTGGAAAAAGTCAAGGGGTTTGAATAAGGGGCTGTTTGAAAGGGGGTCATATAAACATTGCCTTATATTTTTTACAGATAACATACCACATCTTCTGTCTGAAATAGTCATTACACATTTGAGATCAGTTAACTTCTTAAGGATGGATTTTTCAATTTTTGCCTAAAATGACATACCCAAATCTAACTGCCTGTAGCTCAGGACCTGAAGCAAGGATATGCATATTCTTGATACCATTTGAAAGGAAACACTTTGAAGTTTGTGGAAATGCAAAATTAATGTAGGAGAATATAACACATTCGATCTGGTAAAAGATAATACAAACAAAAAAAACATGTGTTTTCTATTTTTTGTTGTTGTTCCATCATCTTTTAGATTTTGGCCACTAGATGGCAGCAGTGTGTGTGCAAAGTTTCAGATTGATCCAGTGATGCATTGCAATACTGGACTATTTTGTATCAAGTCTGCCCAAATGTGCAGAATTGGTCAACTGATACATTTTCAAGTACATAACTATAGAGAACATACAATACATTGTGCTGGGGACATTTTTACATTACATTTTAGTCATTTAGCAGACGCTCTTATCCAGAGCGACTTACAGTTAGTGAGTGCATACATTAAAAATATATATATATACTGGCCCCCCGTGGGAAACGAACCCACAACCCTGGCGTTGCAAGCGCCATGCTCTACCAACTGAGCTACACGGGGGACAATAAAAGACCACTCTAAAATGTATAGTTTTGTCACACAACACAATGCCACAGATGTCTCAAGTTTTGAGGAAGCGTGCAATTGGCATGCTGACTGCAGGAATGTCCACCAGAGAATTTAATGTTAATTTCTCTACCATAAGCCGCCTCCAAAATCGTTTTAGAGAATTTGTCTGTATGTCCAAACGGCCTCACAACCACAGACCACGTGTAACCATGCCAGCCCAGGACCTCCACATCTGGCTTCATCACCTGCGGGATTGTCTGAGACCAGCCACCCAGACAGCTGATGAAATTGTGGGTTTGCACAACTGAAGAACTTCTTCACAAACTGTCAGAAACCGTCCCAGGGAAGCTCATCTGCGTGTTCGTCGTCCTCACTGTGGTCTTGACCTGACTGCAGTTCGGCGTCTTAACCGAATTCAGTGGGCAAATGCTCACCTTCGATGGCCACTGGCACGCTGGAGAAGTGTGCCCTTCATGGATGAATCCTTGTTTTAACTGTACCGGGCAGATGGCAGCATGTATGGCGTTGTGTGGGTGAGTGGTTTGCTGATGTCAAAGTTGTGAACTGAGTGCCCCATGGTGGCGGTGGGGTTATGGTATGGGCAGGCATAAGCTACAGACAACAAACACAATTGCATTTTATCGCTGGCAATTTGAATGCACAGAGATACCCTGATGAGATCCTGAGGCCCATTGTCGTGCCATTCATCTGTCGCCATCACCTCATGTTTCAGCAAGATAATGCACGGCCCCATGTCGCAAGGATCTGTACCCAATTCCTGGAAGCTGAAAATGTCCCAGTTCTTCCAAGGCCTGCATACTTACCAGATATGTCACCCATTGAGCATGTTTGGGATGCTCTGGATTGACGTGTACGGCAGCGTGTACCAGTTCCCACCAATATCCAGCAACTTCGCACAGCGCTTGAAGAGGAGTGGTACAACATTCCACAGGCCACAATCAACAGCCTGATCAACTCTATGCGAAGGAGATATGTCGCACTGCATGAGGCAAATTATGGTCACACCAGATACTGACTGGTATCTGTGACCAACAGATATATATCTGTATTCCCAGTCATGTAAAATCCATAGATTAGGGCCTAATGATTTTATTTCAATTGACTGACTCCTTATATGAACTGTAACTCAGTAAAATCTTTGAAATTGTTGCATGTTGCCTTTATATTTTGGTTCAGTGTATGTTTAGTGGAGGTATAAAGTGATGCAGTAGGGGGAAAAAATGTATCTAACAATGCACTTAGCTATTCTACGAGTGGTCTGAGGCAGTTGGTAAATAACAAGCGTTTTCAAGTGAAACTTTACAAACAACGTTTTTTTCGGAAACGAAGGATGAACTTAGCCTTAAGATGCTTTTGGGAAACTGGGCTCTGGTTACTGAAAAGACATGTTTATGAGGCCTGTGTCACTGATGCTCACCAGACACACAGCACTGTGTAGTCTGTGACTGGCCTAGCCAGGGGGGTGGGAGACTGGGCTGGAGGGGTACACCAGGGGTACACCAGAAACCCCCTGACCCAAAGCCTGCCTGCCTCTCTCTCTCTCTGGTCCAAAACAATTTAGGAGGCTGGTTTCCAGAAAACTTTGTAACCAAACGTAGCGAGAGATATTATATGGCTCTGATGCAGACAGTTTTTTATTAGTTCAGAAATGTTTCTATAGTCAGTTAAAATCTTTTGGGGCCAGATACCTTTGTCTGGCATGGTAACATCATTTCGAAAAAGTAAGAATAAATATTCTTCTAATATGAACAATCCAGTTTCATGTCCATTCAGATATACAACTGAGACAACCTAGCAGAGAGCTTGCACTATAGGGGTTTAGGTCTGGGTTGCTGCTATAAACTTGCTTACCAATGTACTTTTGAAAAGCATGATACAAATAAAAAGTGATTGGTTGGTTGATTGATTAATGGAAACCTGCACAGCTCCCCATAGAGAGCACAGCACTACTGTATGAGTTCTATAGTAACAAAAAAAAAACTAATATAAACCTGTATTAATACCCAATGGAAAACCACAACACTGTCCTCTGCTGGGGACTTCACATAACAACAATAACAATGCATTCACAGACAGTATCAAAGGATATACGGAATTATTGAATAACAGTGTTTGCATTATACAGTGTGTGTGTATGTAGTGTAGCAGGGTCTTACCCTGGGTGATGGTCCTGAGGATGATGGGAGAGGAGACGTGTGTGGGGACTGGGGCTCCTGCAGAGAGGAGGCGGTGGAGGGGGGGATCCTGGTCTTCAGGGGGCCGCTGGGGTCCTGCTGCTGGGTCGGAGCCCTGGATACCTCTTCACCAGATGCCGCAGAGTGGACGACAGAGCCACGGTCTACACACATAGAAGCACACACAGTCACACACACAAATGTGCCCACACACACACAGTCAGTGGGAGACCAGCGTTGTGATTAAATCTACAGAGATTATGTTTCTGGCCTGTTTCTGGTTCAAACTCACCATGTTGCAGTAATACTACAGCATGTGATTCCAGTTTAAACATCAAGCATATCAAATAGCTGCCCTGACACTGCCTGACAAACACACACAGACACACACGTTTCAGTTCTGCGTTGTGTTGGATCCGGGATGGCATCTATGCTGGCTGTTGACTCACTGGGCTGGGCATGTTTTCATTGAGAACCAGATAGAGATACTTGGTCCCATTCTATCCAGCGGGGTCTGAGCCTCTGTCAGTGAGATGTCTGTTCCCCAGCCACACACACAGACTGTTCTAATGTACCCAACACTAATAAACCACATACTGGCCAGGCCAGCACAGGACACAGTCCAACACACAGGATTTAATAAAATAATGTTGAAACTCAACTGGACGTTAAATCAAAGGCTTTCTCACAGCTGGGAGGAGAATGTGGTCTTATTTTCTTTGTGGTGTTGTGTTGTGTTGAATTGTGTAGTATAGTGTATTACCTGTGTGCTGTTGTCTATTTCTCTCAGGCTCCAGTGTATAAACTTGATCAGGGACAGGGTGACAGAGGGGTCTGATGATGCAGAGACCTGCTGCAGCTGCTCTACCAACGGACGCAACACCTAGAGACAGGACAACAACAACACAATATAAACAATACAATATAAACCACAAAACAGAGGATCAACACAAAGCCTGGGACATCATAACAACATAAACACATGGCTAAACAAGCCAAAACAACCGCCAACCCCCCGGCCTAGTCCAGGCCAGACCTCCCACCTTAGCGCACCTGTGGTTGAGAGAGACAGCTGGAGACTTGTGCTGCTGACCCTGGGCTGTCCTGCGGAGGAAACGCCTGTCCGTCTAGAACCCAGTCCAATAGCAAAGTCAGCAGCCTGAGAGGGGCAGGCAGGACTTACACTGCCCTGCAGAATGAGACAACCAGAAACACTCATCACTGTCATCATCATCAATATTATGTATGGTTGGGGCAGTGGTATCCAAAGTCGGGGTCGCAACGCCAAAATTGAGTACAGACTTAGGCCTATGGGACAATTTACACACGTTTTTGAGAAAGATCATTTGAATAATCTGATCATTTATTTGATTTTCATTTTGATAACAGATGAAAATGCAATGAATTTAAGGTTATTTGTTGATGTAAAAATCTAAATGTACCAATTTTAAGGCTTATGGGCAAATTTACAAACGTTTTTGAGAAAGATGATTTGAATAATTGTTTTCTTTTCATTTTGATAAGAGATGAAAATGCAATGAATTTAAGGTTATTTGTTGATGTAAAAATCTAAATGTACAGATTTTATGATTGCGTTACTAAATCTGGGATGGCGTTGCGATACTTTTTTGGGGGGGAAATGGTGTCCGTCTGGCGGAAAAAATCCCCGCTGAAAAAGTTTGAATATCACTGGGTTAGGTTCTGAGTATACTCACACACCACTTCAAGTATGTGTGTGTATACCTCCTCCTGCTCTAGCAGTCTATTTTCTCTGTCCTGGAGCTGGGCCGACCACTGTTGCTGGCTCAAACGCTATGCCTGTAGTTGTTCGTAGATGTGCAGCATCTCCTGGTAGACCTGTCCCATCACTGAGGGGCAGGAGGAAGAGAATACAGTGGAGGACAGCTGCTGCCTCACCCCTCTCACCCCCTGGGTTGGTGACAGCCTGGAACAGCTCTGTTTTAACCTCTAATCTCCCTGGTGGTGGTGCGTCGACACCTGGGGGACTTCACCACTCTCTGCTGCTCAACATGGTAGTGTCTTCCACTCAGCCCAGCTGCTTTCTGCTCTGTAGAGACCTAGCGATCATATGCCAATAGTTAGCTTAATAGTTAGCTATAGCATGTTCAGTCACTGCATGTACGTGCAAAACCTAGTAGTACGTTTATATAACAAACTACCTAAATAGCTAGCTCGCTAGTCGTGGTTGTTCCCTTGGTAACGAGGGATCCAGCTAGCTAAATAGTAAAGCTAAGCAGGCAAACTAACCCGTTTCCTCTCCTGATATTTCCTTTTCAGCCTCTAAATCATAACGTCCACATCGCTCTCTGACGATTCGTTGCTCATTTTGAGGTTTCACACAGATGGATTGTTGTTCAACAAACTCCAAAACAAAACCACAGTCAACTTATTGTCATTTTGAATTCTGTGCATTTTTGATCAACCGGAAATGAAAGACCTGCTGTCATCCTGAGGAGGGCGCCATTACACAACAATTCTGACATTGTGCTCGTGCTGTCTGTGGGACGGTCACTGCTGTTGTAGCCTTCTGTGTTCAGTGCTGGGATGAATCTATCAACCTGTTCAACATGCTGTCAATTTATAAACTCACATGTATAGGCTACATTCAGATACTGTTAAGACCAGCTATCCCTTGCCTCAGAATAATGTAAAATTGTAATATTAGTTCTCCACCCAGATGGTATTTAGCAGGTTAAAGGTGAGATAGATTTCATACTGTATGAATCATAGAATACCTAATCTCTACCCTGCTATACTGTAGATACTGTCTGGGTGTAGAGGGAGGAACCACAGTTTGAGGGAACTGTACCATCAGAGGGGAGGCACGTTCCATAAAACCATGCCATCCCCCCTCTTTCTAGTGTCATAGGTGTCATATTCTCCTTATGAGAATACACTTTATCACATTCTCATTTTAAAACCATATCATTTTGTTATTAATTTAAAAAACAAATCCCCCTACATTTGCCTCACAAAAAATGACCCCTGGAACTACAGTAAAGAAAATATGTGCTATTCTAAATGTATGAGTGGGAGTAGAATAATGGGTTTTCCAGCACTTCCTGTGCACACTCATTATCCTGCTGTGCTTAGGAGTGTTCTGGAACAGAGCTCTCTGTGCTACTGGTGGAGGAAAAGGGTGGGGCAACTCTCTTACCTCCTTAATCAGCTATAGAGCTATAGAGGTCTCTGTATTAAGACCACAGAATATAAAGTACCCATACAGCAGATAAGATCAAAGTTGCACTGTATAAGTGGAATATTTACTGTAGTTTATTAACAACACTTTAAACACTACTTTGGTGGGTTAAACAAAAATAATGATCACAACAAATATTGTTTGGGGAATAAAAGTTGAAATTCTTTTGATATGTTTTATTTCAGATATGTCTACAGAGCAGACTAGCTTGGGAGGTTGATAGTTATAGAACAGACAGAAACACCATGATAAGCTATTCTGTTTCAGTCTGTTTTTGTCCTTTCAATGTCATTAAACACCATCCCGGCCACGTCAATAACCCATCCAAACAAGAAAATGATGATCTCAGGGCTCTCCATAAATAGACTCTTATGGATCTGAGGTCCTCCTAACTTACCTCCAGAGCTCAGCAATGTGCCAGTCCCATTAGACTGACCTGGCTGGAGTGTCTCATAGTCTTGACAGAGTCTTACAGGTCATTTTCTCCAGTAAAACATTTTAAGTCTCTTGTCTTTACTCTCTGTCGATAGTCTCTGATCTCAGGCAGTCAGATACCATCCCGGGCCCAACACAACTCAGAACTGAAAGCCGTGCACGTGTTTGTGTGTGTGTGCATGTGTGTCCTCTCCGTCTGTGTCAGAGGCGATGCCTACACCTAACCAGTCTCTGGAAGGCCTTCTTAAAGTCCTCATTGAAGATAGTGTAGATGAGAGGGTTGATGAGGGAGTTGAGGTACCCCAGCCAGGTGAGGAAGTCAGCCAGCTCTATGGAGGTGCTGCAGGAGCCACATGTGTTGATGATCACCTCCTTCAGGAAGAAAGGCAGCCAGCAGACCACGAAGGCCCCCAGTATCAGCCCTAATGTAGATGCAGCCCGCCGCTCCCTGGTCCCCGAGATACGCTGCCGTCTCAACGAACACTCACGCTCCTGCCTCGACTCACTTTGGGGACTCTTTACAGTAATGCGCACGCGGTCTCCCTCTGTGGTGGGGTCTGAGTAGGACTTCTCCTGGGGGTTCAGGGTGTCGGGGCTATGGGGGTCCCCATCAGGGGGGCAGGAGGGGAGGGTGGTTCCGTTGACCATGGAGGAGTGTTGGCTGGCCCCCCTGCTGGCCCCCCTGCGGAGGTACAGAGTCTGAGCTGCTCTGTAGATCTTATAGTAGAGGATGAGGATGAGGAGCAGGGGGATATAGAAGGCTCCCAGGGTGGAGTAGAGGGTAAAGGCGATGTGGTGGTGAGTTATCAGACACTGGTCCTCTTCCGGCTCCCCACCATGGTTCCTCCACAGGAGAGGGGGAAGGGATATGAGGACGGACAGAAACCAGACCACGCCGACAGTGATCCCGGCTCGGAGGCTAGTGCGTTTGCGTGAATACTCCACGGCGTCAGTGATGGCCCGGTAGCGGTCTAGAGCAATGGCTGCCAGGTGGAGGATGGAACAGGTGCAGCATGTGATGTCAACACTCAGCCACATGTAACACACAGACTCTCCCATCTGCCAGCTCTCCCTGAGAATTCAGACAGAATAATGATAGTGATTATGTTTGTTACAGCACTTCATTATTAAGTACTTTATTATAATGCTCACAAACTGTACACTGAGTGAACAAAACATTAAGAACACCTGCTCTTTCCATGACATAGACTGACCAGTTGAATCCAGGTAAAAGCTATGATCCCTGATTGATGTCACTTGTTAAATCCACTTCAATCAGTGTAGATGATTGAAGTGGAGACAGGTTAAAGAAGGATTTTTAAGCCTTGAGATAATTGAGACATGGATTGTGTATGTGTGCCATTCAGAGGGTGAATGGGCAAGACAAAAGATTGAAGTACCTTTGAACGGGGGTATGGTAGTAGGTGCCAGGCGCACGGTTTGTGTCAAGAACTGCAACGCTGCTGGGTTTTTCACTCTCAACAGTTTCCCGTGTGTATCAAGAATGGTCCACCACCCAAAGGACCAGCTTAATTGACACAACTGTGGGAAGCATTGGAGTCAACATGGGCCAGCATCCCTGTGGAACGCTTTGACACCTTGTAGAGTCCATGCCCCAACGAATTGAGGGAGTTCTGAGGGCAAAAGGGGGGTTGCAACTCATTATTAGCAAGGTGTTCTTAATGTTTTGTACACTCAGTGTATACTTTGATAAAATAAGTATTTTAAGCATATATGGGCATCTGAAATGCTGTAAGACACTTTATGCTGCAATACAAATCAATCAATTGTGCAAAAATTCGTTGAATCTATGTAGCAACCTCTGTATGTAGAGGATGCTGAATGGCATGACCAAGATGGCCACCAGCAGGTCTGTCACCGCCAAAGAGCAGATCAGGTAGTTGGCCGGGTGATGCAACTTCCTGGTTACGATGATGGCTGTGATCACCAGGGAGTTGATGGCTGTTGTCATGACAGCGAGCAGGGACAGGGTGAGGGTGAGGAGGATCTTACTTGGGGGGGTTATAGAAACCTCTTCACCCCCATCGCCCAGGGAGAAGAACCCCTCTGTACAGTTAGACAAGTCCATCCTGGAGAGGAGAGGAGAAGAGGGGAGGGGAAGGGAAAGGGGGGAGGAGAGGAGAGGAGGATAAGGGTCTGCAAAAAGGCTAGCTGTATATAGATGAACGGTGCGTAAGAGTTCAAAACGTACTCACACTCAAACCATGTAGATAAGGACTTCAGAAAGACCAGACATGATGAATGAACCTTAATCCTCCATAGCTGTAAAAGCTGTGTGTACCTCTGTAAAGTGTGTTCATTGGTGTGTCTCCTCCAGCAGTAACCCCTGTGTCAGTAGCTTCTTATCCGCAGGCTCTCTGGTCTCTCTGGACTCAACAATGATGTCACACACACACACCTGGAGAGAGAGAGAGAGAGAGAGAGAGAAGAGAAAGAATCAACAATGAGAGTCCAGCTGCTGATTTCATAACCCCCACCCCCCAACTACCCACATACATACTCACCCTTGATGAAATCACTGATCAAAGCCATGACCCTCATCACATGCACGCACACGTGCAAACACACACGCGCATACACACAGTGCAACACTGATCAAAGGGAGTACAATCTGCACAAAAGGAGACGCTCATCTCTGTGTGTGGTTTGGTGTGTGTGTTTTGTGTATGTGTGTGCGTTTGTCTGTGTGTGTGTGTGGATACTTGTCCCTGAAGACAGTATTTCTGTACTCTAGCTACCACTTCTTTAGAGTTTATCAATAAAGAAGTGAAACTAAGTGCATTCAACAGTTTTCATATGAAAGCACTCATCATGCTGATTTCCTTGTATTTCTACAGTTAGCTGTGAGAAGCCTGTCTCAAGGTGGAACAGTTGTCATAGCAACTATGATTTTCTTTTTGTGAAGGATGGATTTGAAGAAAAGCACAACTCAAGTTAGATAAACTCTCAGACATCATTAAATGTACACATATGCATGCACGATCACACATCAGAAACATTGCCTAGCTAAACATTGCCTCTCTCTCTCTTTCTCTACCTCTCTCTCTTTCTCTAACTCTCTCTCTCTCTCTCTCTCTCTCTCTCTCTCTCTCTCTCTCTCTCTACCTACCTGCTGTCTCGACCTCTGAATGCTCGGCTGTGAAAAGCCAACTGACATTTACTCCTGAGGTGCTGACATGTTGCACCCGCTACAACCACTGTGATTATTATTTGACCCTACTGGTCATCTAACAGCCGCGAGCTGCCCAGTGACACAAGACTTCCAGACGAGCTAAACCACTTCTATGCTCGCTTCGAGGCAAGCAACACTGAAGCATGCATGAGAGCACCAGCTGTTCCGGATGACTATGTGATCACACTCTCCATAGCCGATGTGAGTAAGACTTTTAAGCAGGTCAACATTCACAAGGCCTCAGGGCCAGACGGATTACCAGGACGTGTACTACGAGCATGTGCTGACCAACTGGCAAGTCTTCACTGACATTTTCAACATGTCCCTGACTGAGTCTGTAATACCAACATGTTTCAAGCAGACCACCATAGTCCCCGTGCCCAAGGACACTAAGATAACCTGCCTAAATGACCCGTAGCACTGACATCTGTAGCCAAGAAGTGCTTTGAAAGGCTGGTCATGGCTCACATCAACACCATTACCCCAGAAACCCTAGACCCACTCCAATTTGCATACCGCCCCAACAGATCCACAGATTATGCAATCTCTATTGCACTCCACACTGCCCTTTCCCACCTGGACAAGAGGAACACCTACGTGAGAATGCTATTCATTGACTACAGCTCAGCATTCAACACCATAGTGCCCTCAAAGCTCATCACTAAGCTAAGGATCCTGGGACTAAACACCTCCCTCTGCAACTGGATCCTGGACTACCTGACGGGCTGCCCCCAGGTGGTAAGGGTAGGTAACAACACATCTGCCACACTGATCCTCAATACGGGGGCCCCTCAGGGGTGCGTGCTCAGTCCCCTCCTGTACTCCCTGTTCACCCATGACTGCATGGCCAGGCACGACTCCAACACCATCATTAAGTTTGCAGACGACACAACAGTGGTAGGCCTGATCACCGACAACGATGAGACAGCCTATAGGGAGGAGGTCAGAGACCTGGCCGTGTGGTGCCAGGATAACAACCTCTCCGTCACCGTGACCAAGACAATGGAGATGATTGTGGACTACAGGAAAGAAAAAAGGACTGAGCATGCCCCCATTCTCATCGACGGGGCTGTAGTGGAATAGGTTGAGAGCTTCAAGTTCCTTGGTGTCCACATCACCAACAAACTATCATGGTCCAAACACACCAAGACAGTCGTGAAGAGGGCACGACAAAGCCTATTCCCCCTCAGGAGACACTGACAAAGATTTGGCATGGGTCCTCAGATCCTCAAAAAATTATTCAGCTGCACCATCGAGAGCATCCTGACTGGTTGCATCACTGCCTGGTATGGCAACTGCTCGGCCTCCGACCGCAAGGCACTACAGAGGGTAGTGCGTACGGCCCAGTATATCACTGGGGCCAAGCTTCCATCCAGGACCTCTATACCAGGCGGTGTCAGAGGAAGGCCCTCAAAATTGTCAAAGACTCCAGCCACCCTAGTAATAATAATAATAATAATATGCCATTTAGCAGACGCTTTTATCCAAAGCGACTTACAGTCATGCGTGCATACATTTATTTGTGTATGGGTGGTCCCGGGGATCGAACCCACAACCTTGGCGTTACAAGCGCCGTGCTCTACCAGCTGAGCTACAGAGGACCACGTCATATACTGTTCTCTCTGCTACCGCACGGCAAGCGGTACCGGAGTGCCAAGTCTAGGTCCAAAAGACTTCTCAACAGCTTCTACTCCCAAGCCATAAGACTCCTGAATAGCTAATCATGGCTACCTGGACTATTTGCACTGCCCTCCCACCTCCACCCCCACCCCATCTTTTTACGCTGCTGCTACTCTGTTAATGATTTATGCATAGTCACTTTAACTCTACCCAAATGTACATATTACATCAACTACCTCAACTAGCCTGTGCCCCCCGCACATTGACTCTGCACCGGTTCCCCCTGTATATAGCCTCCCTACTGTCATTTTATTTGACTTCTGCTCTTTTTTTCTCAACACTTTTTTGTTGTTTTTTTATTTTACTTTTTTATTAAAAAATAAATGCATTGTTGGTTAAGGGCTGTAAGTAAGCATTTCACTGTAATGTCTACACCTGTTGTATTCGGCGCATGTGGCCAATAACATTTTATTTTATTTTATTTGATCTATGAACGTTTGAACATCTTGAAGAACGATTTGGCATTAATGGTCATGTACTCTTATAATCTCCACCCGGCACGAACAGAAGAGGACTGGCCACTCCTCAGAGCCTGGCTCCTTTCTAGGTTTTTTCCTAGGTTCCTGCCTTTCTAGGGAGTTTTTCCTAGCCACAGTGCTTCTACATCTGCATTGCTTGCTGTTTGGGGTTTTGGGATCTCTTTGTTACATCTGCTCTCCCAAACCTCTATCCTGTCTGTCAGTATATCACCTGTCTGTGAGTCTGTTCCTCCAGAGTTTACACAATATAGAACACTTCTACTCATTTAAAGTCAAGGAACGGCACATACTGTACTGTAGTAACGCACTGTATTTAAGTATGTAGTGTTTCTCACCAGAGTGGTTCATTTAAACCCGTCAGCTTCAGTGTGTTGTGTGTGTGTGTGTGTGTGTGTGTGTGTGTGTGTGTGTGTGTGTGTGTGTGTGTGTGTGTGTGTGTGTGTGTGTGTGTGTGTGTGTGTTGATTGAAATCATAGGGACTGATACCTGATGCTGTGTAATTGGAATGCACCAATTTAAATGTAAATTTGTGGATTGAAGCGCTAGGACTGGGAGAGTGACATGTCCCCCTGGAGATGCAAAGCTTAGCATGACTAATTTAACAAGCTGGAGGTAGACCTGTTTCAGTTGAACTGGGATTTAAACAGACCTGTTTAATTTGAACTGGGTTTGAAACAGACCTGTTTCAGTAGAACTGAGATTCAAACAGACCTGTTTCAGTTGAACTGAGATTTAAACAGACCTGTTTCAATTGAACTTGGATTTCAAAAGACCTGTTTTAGCCTAGGTTTGGAGTATGAAAATAATGCATCAATCTTTAAAAAATGTCTCCCTCCATCTACACTATCTATCTGTGTTGAGATGTAATCTGCTTCTATAAAGCGCTCTGGAGACAGAGCAGAACAGACAGGACACCAAGCAGCAGTCTACTGAGGTGCAGAGAGACCAGAGGCGGTGAGGTGATACTGGGTGACACACATATGGCATTTGATTATTGTTACTTCAATTGTCCAACACACACACACACACACACACACAGACAGACACAAACACAGACACACCACCACCACCACCGGTCAATACTGTTACAGACACACTCATCTCCCTGACGACTGTCTCAGGCTGAACTGAGGGATAAGGATGAGTGGCTTCTGTTGGTGGTGAATGTTTGTGGATGAACACACACAAACACGCACACACACTACATGACAAGCAGTGATTACTCTGTATTGATTTGAGTATAATCAGTGGAATGAACTAATTTAGGATGGAGTGTGTGTGTCATGCATACTTCCTCCTCTCAGCAGGATCACATCCTGCTAATTATTCACCTCACTGTATGACTGTGTAATGAGGCACCATGTCTAAGGTGGCTGTATTAGGGTGAGAGACAGGGCCTATTTAAGGTTAGGTGGGCTGCTGTATTAGGGTGAGAGACAGGGCCTATTTAAGGTTAGGTGGGCTGCTGTATTAGGGTGAGAGACAGGGCCTATTTAAGGTTAGGTGGGCTGCTGTATTAGGGTGAGAGACAGTGCCTATTTAAGGTTAGGTGGGCTGCTGTATTAGGGTGAGAGACAGGGCCTATTTAAGGTTAGGTGGGCTGCTGTATTAGGGTGAAAGACAGGGCCTATTTAAGGTTAGGTGGGCTGTTGTATTAGGGTGAGAGACAGGGCCTATTTAAGGTTAGGTGGGCTGCTGTATTAGGGTGAGAGACAGGGCCTATTTAAGGTTAGGTGGGCTGCTGTATTAGGGTGAGAGACAGGGCCTATTTAAGGTTAGGTGGGCTGCTGTATTAGGGTGAAAGACAGGGCCTATTTAAGGTTAGGTGGGCTGCTGTATTAGGGTGAAAGACAGGGCCTATTTAAGGTTAGGTGGGCTGCTGTATTAGGGTGAGAGACAGGGCCTATTTAAGGTTAGGTGGGCTGCTGTATTAGGGTGAGAGACAGGGCCTATTTAAGTTTAGGGGGGCTGCTGTATTAGGGTGAGAGACAGGGCCTGTGGTGCATAATAAGGAGTCCCGAAGCAGTACTTGCAGATGAAAATAAATCAGGTTTTATTCCCTATTAGGTCGAGAGCTTCAAGTTCCTCGGGGTCCAAATCACTAAGGACTTAAAATGGTCCACACACACGCACAGTCGTAAAAAAAGGCACGACAGCGCCTCTTCCCCCTCAGGAGGTTGAAAAAGTTTTTTTATGGGCCCTCAAACCCTCAAAAGGTTCTACAGCTGTACCATTGAGAGCATCTTGACTGGCTGCATCACTGCTTGGTATGGCAACAGCACCACCCTCTACCACTTGACACTACAGAGGGTGGTGCGGACAGCCCAGTACATCATTGGGGCAGAGCTCCCTGCTCATCCAGGACCTCTATATCAGGCGGTGTGAAAGGAAGGCCCGGAAAATCGTTAAAGACGCCAGCCAGCCACCCAAGCCATAGACTGTTCTCTCTGCTTCCGCACGGCAAGAGGTACCAATGCATCAAGTCTGACACCAACAGGCTCCTGAACAGTTTCTATCCCCAAGCCAACAGTTTCTAAGACTGCTAAATAGCTAACAAAAATGGCTACGTGGACTGAGTTGACCCTTGTATCTATTTAAATTTTTGAACTGTCTCTATGCACACTCACAGGACTCTAGACACTCACGCACACTGACACTCCAACACACACATAACATCCACACACATTTATACTGACTCTACACACACGCACACACACTCATATACAATCTTCATTTACACTGCTGCTAATCTGTTTATCTTACTTTTGCATGTTCTTCTTATTTCTTATTTTTATTTATTGTGTGTTTTTGTTCTACCTTACGTTATTTTTAGTACTACATTGAAATTGATTACTGCATTGTTGGGTTTAGAGCTTGCAAGAAAGGCATTTCACTGTACTTGTGCACGTGACATTAAAAACTTGAAACTTGAAACTTGAAACTATTGGTGGGGAGCCCAGTTGCAGAGAGTGGCGCTTTCCACTGCTATGGTGCTGAGACTGTGAGAGTGCTTTCTTCAGCGCGTGGTTGAGAGGCTCTCCGTGGTCCTGAAAATAGATTATTCGGAATAGGCACATTCTCGGACTTACAGGTTAACATGATATTCTTCATATAGTTACAACAGGGCCTGTCTACGGTGGCTGTATTAGGGTGAGAGCCAGGGCCTGTCAAACAGTTGAGTGCCTGTTTTAGTGCAGAATTACTCTGTTTCCCTTTCTGTAGACACAGCCTGTCCCACAGTGATGAATGTATACTTCAGCCATGGTAATAAAACATTGTAGCTCAACATTCAGTACTGTAGCAGTGAACGTGTGTACATACTGTCCCTGTCAGATAACAGGACACTTCTCTCAAGGACTTGGCAGGTGACCAGGGAAGAAAAAGTATGAAAAGTTTAATATATCTTTCCCTCTTAGCAGATTATACATAGGTCTGATGGGGAGAGAGAGAGAGAGAGAGAGAGAGAGAGAGAGAGAGAGAGAGAGAGAGAGAGAGAGAGAGAGAGAGAGAGAGAGAGAGAGAGAGAGAGAGAGAGAGAGAGAGATACTATGCTCTGATACTAAGGGTTAAGTGAGAGACACCACCAGGTCTGTTCTATAACCACCGTCTGGCCCAGTGATTGATGTAAAGTATTGAGGTATTTCCTTCTGAAGCTGTGGATATTAAGAAAGAGGCTTTAGAGCAGACAGCTAATTGGTGGTCTTCTGAAGTGAACCTCGGAGGGGCAGAGGATAGACTGTGATCTGTGTTAAGGGTATAAGGCCCTGGGAGAGATCAGTGTTCACACCGCGTTGCTCTCTGCCACGGGACCCTGGGAGTCATTTAGACCAAAACACGTTAACAGTCTCTTAATAGTGAGACCTTAGAGGTACCGTTGGGCCAGCTGGGGTTGTGTTTCATCAAAAACTCAAGAGTAGATTCCAGCACAGAGGAGGGGGACGATGATATGTTGCTCAAACATTCCAATTTGACTGCAAGATCTTTATTTGTTTGAGGATGTAACCTGTCAAGGTATTTTCTGTTCTCTCTTATTCGCCTGACAGAAGAATCCCTTGAATGTTTCATCCTGCTTCCAGACTAAACATTCTGCTTTCAGACTAATCATCAGTGTTTGTAAATAAGACGTCTGATGTCTGTCTGTGATAACTGGAACAGAGGGGGTTTGTGCATAATATCATTACCCACTGGGCACGGATGTCAGTTCAATTTCTAGTTTTGATTTACATTTGGTTGAGTTGTCAACTAATGTGAATTCATCGTAATATCAACAAAAGAATGTACCATGTCATTGGATTTAGGTTAAACATTGGGTGGAAGAAAGACTAAATGCCCTTACGTTGATGACTTTTTGCAAATCCAATCAGTTTTCCACATTGATTCAAAGTCATCACATAGATTTATTTGGTTGAAATGGCGTGGAAACAACGTTGATTCAACCAGTTTTTGCCCAGTGGGTAGTTGCAGGATCAAAGCTGTACACAAACAAGTCAGAAAACAGTCTCTCTCTTTCTCTCTCTCTTTCTCCTCTGTCTGACAGACAACAGGGTTTGGCTGAGATAATGTGACTTTTAACCCTCCCGTTGTCCTAGGGTCAAAATGACCCGCCACTGTGTTGAACCAACTTTATTTAATTTGTATATTTTTTGGATCATTTGTGAGAAGGAGGCAGTGATACTTTCTTTAAAGTCTCACTGCCTCCTTCTCACAAATGATCCCAAAAATATAAAAATTGAATAAAGTTGGTTCAACACAGTGGCGGGTCATTTTGACCCTAGGACAACGGGAGGGTTAAAAACTCAATATCCTCACTGCCTCTAGGTTTGAGGGTCACTCATCTGTACCATTTACTATTAAAACCTAACTGCTAATGTCTGGATCTATGATGGATGAATGGTCCAAGGTCTGTCTCAGATCCCCCTGCCTCTCTCCGTCCCTCTATTTCTCCCTCCATTCCTCCCGCTTCCTCCTCCTCTTCCTCAGTAATAACAGAAGACTACAGATTAACGGTTCTCTTCACCAGAGGCAGGGAGGAGATTAAATATTTAAAAGTCACAGCTTGTCCTATTCAGTTGGGATGGAAGCCTGGTTCCCCAGAGTCCCACCTCCCCAAGAACTCTCCTCTCAGAGGGAAGACTAGTCTGGGATCAGGGCTGAGGAGCTGTGGAGAGAGAGGCAGTCAATGGGAGGACGGCTCTGAAGCAAAGATTTGACTGTCTGCGGGACTTTAATGAAAAAACAGTTGTCAGATAATGTCTCACTCTAAACTGTGCAGCTACTTAACACTCTTACATTATGTCTACTCCCCAACACATCCATCTCTCTTCTGTGCTCTCTGCTCTGCTGGTTCAATACCCCCTCCTCCACTCTCTCTCCCTCCCCCCTCTCTCTTTCCATAGAGCATCCTCATTCCATAGAGCATCCATATTATTTTGCACTATGGCCTATTTATTCCCTTACCTCCATAACTTACTAAATTTGCACACACTGTTTATAGATTTTCTATTTTTCTATTGTATTATTGACTGTATGTTTATGTTTATCCCATATGTAACTCTGTGTTGTTGTTGTTTTTTATCGCACTGCTTTGCTTTATCTTGGCCAGGTCGCAGTTGTAAATGAGCTTGTTCTCAACTGGCCTACCTGGTTAAATAAACATTTACATTTACATTTACGTCATTTAGCAGACGCTCTTACCCAGAGAGACTTACAAATTGGTGCATTCACCTTATAGCCAGTGGGATAACCACTTTACAATATGTTTTTTTTTTATTATAATTTATTTTATTTTTTGGGGGGGGGGAGTAAGGGGGGGGGGGGGTAAGGGGGTGGGGGTAGAAGGATTACTTTATCCTATCCCAGGTATTCCTTAAAGAGGTGGGGTTTCAAGTGTCTCCGGAAGGTGGTGAGTGACTCCGCTGTCCTGGCGTCGTGAGGGAGCTTGTTCCACCATTGGGGTGCCAGAGCAGCGAACAGTTTTGACTGGGCTGAGCGGGTGAATAGACGTGAAATAAATAAAACAAAATAAAATCCTCACCTTCTCTCCTACTATACATCTCTCAGTTTCAAACAGGCAACTGGTGCTAATTGCTTGGTAGCAAGGTTATTATAGTTTTGTGTTTTTATATTCGTTTTTATTTCAATTTGTTTGAAATTAAGTTTAGCTTCAATTCGTTTTCAGACCTGTTTTACTAGTTGTTGTTTTTTGTTTGAGTTGTATAAAAACATTTCTCTTTCGTTTTTATATTATTTCGTTTCAGTTTTAGTTTGAGTGTTAATAGCGGATTTCGTCCCTGTTAACTAGTGATAGCTAGTGATAGTGATGCACAAACCTGCCCTATTTGAAACATCACCATCTCCTAGTAAAAAAAAAAAAAAACGGGTTTGTTAATTATTTTATTTCAGTTTACAAAATTGTTTTTTCATGTTTAGTTTTAGTTTCAGTTTTCGTTTACTATAATAACCTTGTTTGGTAGAAGTTGCTCCAAGACCGAAGACTGACCCTCCTCCCCTAATGGTCCATGCGGGTAAGGGGGATTTATAGGGGTTACTGATCCTAGATCTGTTCCTAAGGGCAACTACAGCTTGTGCCCTACCCACTCTCCTTTGGGAATGACCATCACATTGTATAGGCCCTACATGTAAGTTCCTGGCTGGCAAAGATGTCTATTGAAGTTGCAATTCAGCTGACCAGTATAATCAATAGCAACTAGTGTATCTACTACTGCTCTGAACGCTTGATCTCATTAGAGAATGGGTCAAATAAATCATTTAATTAGAGACATAAAGCCAGGGGATGAAGAAGAGGAGGATAATGTATGAAGGGAAAGGGGAAGATGGAAAGGGGGATGAAATAAAAGGGATAGTGAAGGTTCTCGTCTCCCTGCTAGTCAACTATAGGTGGTCGTCTTCTAAACAGACTGACAGGAAATCCATATAAATCATTATGGATTGGAACAGATGCAGCAGCCTATCTTCATTAAATATATAATGCACAGGACCATGAGACAAGACCAGGGAGATAATTATTATTCAAACACTATAAAAACAATTGTAATTTCAATTAAACAAATGCTGTGGAAGGAAATGGTTCCAGCTGCAAACCATTTATTATAGTTCGACACATAAAAATCTACTTATTATTGTTCACATCTGCAATTATTTCTAATCTACAATAGTATAAAAACAGACAGTGAATAAACACGCAGCATCTCCTCACCTGTGTTCTCAACGGCGAATAAAACTGTCCGTTAATCTGATGATCTGTTGAATAGTCACATCCTCCCGCTCATGTTTCGGTCCCTGGCCACGGTTTTAGGGTTTGACCGGGGCGGAGGAGGTGAGGAGGAGGGGATATAGCTCAATCCCACACAGCGACGCGAAGACCCTCTTCTGTTACCGACGTCCGTCAGAAATCCGACCCGTCCAAACACGAATGCGCAATTGGGAGCGCGCACGGTTGGTCCACCTACAGTTAATCTCGTGCTGGTGCACCAGCGTTCAGGGAATGGAGCTATAGGTATCTGCGCGAAAAGGTGCAACAGTCTGTGCTTGTGGATGCAGGTCACCCGTGATACAAATCAGTACACTCTAAAAAATGCTGGGTCAATATATAGTACATACCCAGCACTGGGTTATTTTGACCCAGCGCTGTTGGGTTACATGAATGATCCAATAGATTGGGTTACTTGAATTACCCCAAAATGTGGTTATTTTGACCAGTGACAGTCGGTGCCGTTTAAGATGAGGGATGACCATTGTTGTTGTTGTTGAGCATGGGCTTATTTCTATTTCTATTATGACTGTCATTCATATTCCATTCACCCAGCTCAATGAAACATCAATATGTTTAGGCTACTACATGATACTCAAATTTTCCCTATACCCATCATGAGGTTGCTACAACCTAGCCTATGAATGAAAGTTTACAACATAGGTGCACAGGTGGAGAACTTTGAGTAGTCAAGGTAACAGACATTGACACATTCAATACCGCCTTGCACACTCCTGCCTGCATCTAGCTGATCTAGGGTGTAATCATTTGTCCAACAGTTGCAAACAAGAGTTTCTATTGGACAAATTCAGGTATGTTTATCCCTGTTTCGTTCCGTTTGCTTCCGTTTAAGAAACGTTTTTCAACAGAATTTGCGGAATGAATACACCGCTGATCACATGCAAACACAGTTAACTTCTGTAGCACCCACATAAAAAAGCATGATCCCTTTGATCGTTGTATTCCTTCTCGCATCTATGCGCTCTCCTCTCACCTTTTCCCTTCGCTTGTGGACATCAGTGCACAACACATCAGCTTTCTGTGACCAGGCAAAACAATCTTTCCAAGCCAAACCTTCATATCATAACCGCTACACACAACCTATGTTGTCACCATATTAACATCATAGTCAACAGAGCTACTAGAACTAATGCGTTAGTAAATCCACTACAATTGTGCAGTACAGTGTACAATCAGCAGCAAGCAGTTCAGCAGTTACACCGGCGGCCCCCGGTGGCAATAAATGAATAAAACCAAAAGCTTACCTTGACTTGGAAGAGTTCCAGTGTTGGATAAGCCATAGCCAGCTTGCTCTGTTTGAGCCGGGTGTTTGAGTAGTCTAAACTAACTAGCTGCATTTGCTAGTTAAGTAGGCTAAGTGAAAGTGAATTTATTTTTCAAAATATCTCTCTATTGCTTCTCCTTCATATTTGAAGAAATTAATTTGTTAAAAACTGTTAAACTATTGTCTTTCGTCTCTTTGAGTGAACGACTCACCCTATTTTATGCACTGCAGTGATAGCTAGCTGTAGAATATGCTTTCAGTACCAACTTTCTTCTCTGATCCTTTGATTGGGTAGAAAACATGTCAGTTCATGCTGCAAGAGCTGGTAAGTCTATGGAAGGGTGTGAGAACCACAAGCTTCCTAGGTTTTGTATTGAAGTCAATGTACCCAGAGGACAGACACTAGCTGTCCTCCGGCTACACCAGGGTGCTACCCTGCAGCGCGCTGTTGAGGCTACTGTTGACCAGCATTGCAAAGCAGTGCATTTTAATCCATTAGTTGGTGACGTGAATATATTTAGTAGTTTTATCTAAAAAGGCTAACTTTTTTTAATGTTTCACTATTTTTATTTTTATGAAATTCACTGAGGAGGATGGTCAGCAGTGGGTTGCTCTTTACTCTTTTGCTGGGTTAATGTTATTCATGTATTTTTGACCCAGCAGTGGGTTACCGTTATTTCTTAATTTTTATTGCTGGATTATTTTTTTCTACCTTCTCTCTATAACAGAATCCGTAAGGTACAAATACTTCTAACAATAACAATAAATGTTACAATGTTACTAAACAGTGTATGAAATTCTTAAAAGTACATATAGCCAATCATGACAAATGGTAGATAAAATACAAAATGTTTATTTTCATATATTCATTTCAGCTACAAAATGAAGTCATGCAAAATAAACAAATAAGGAACACACAAATAAACAAAAACTTTAGAACATTATTTTAAAATCACAGCAGCCCTACCAATTAAAGCTGAGGAAAGTGGCTGAAGAAAAGTAAACACTTAACCCTCTACACCCCCAACGAAACATAATGTCTTCTACTCCAGAGCCTGCCCATTCATGATGGTGAATGCCAGGGAGTAGATGTGATTGTTCCAGAGTCAGAACGAAGGGTTCTGGTCTCTTGTTCTTTTGATCGCCTGGCGGAGATATTCAGCCATACTGGTTCCAGCCTGGGGATGAGAGAATGTGACTATAAAATGTTGAACAATAATCAAGACACTCATCACACTCTTGCACAAGCCCGCGCTTGCAAGCACACACACATTGTGGCCTTTCCTATTGCTCAGAACAACCTATACTCTTACAGTCTATTGCTGTGTGCAGGACGTTAATCTGCATTGAGTTGAGTCCAGCCACTTTGTGTGTGGTTTACAGCAGGGGTGGGAAGAGTACTGAAATAGCCTACTCAAATAGAAGTACTGTTACTTCAATGACATTTCACTAAAGTAGAAGAAAATTACTTCTACAAGTACTTGGAAAAGCTACTCAATTACAGTAACGAGAGTATTTGTAATTAGTTACTTCCCACCTCTGGTTTACAGTATTACATATTAAATAGTATTCAATATTCCACATGTACAGTGCATTCGGAAAGTATTCAGACCCCTTGACTTTTTCCACATTTTGTTACGTTACAGCCTTATTCTAAAATTTATAAAATAAAATAAAAATCCTCATCAATCTACACACAATACCCCATAATGGCAAAGCAAAAACTGGTTTTTAGAAATGTTTGCAAAGTTATTACAAATAAAAAGCTGAAATATCACATTTACATAAGTGTTCAGACACTTTACTCAGTACTTTGTTGAAGCACCAAGAAGCATCAAATCTTCTTGGGTATGACGCTACAAGCTTGGCACACCTGTATTTGGGGAGTTTCACCCATTTTTCTCTGCAGATCCTCCTCAAGCGCTGTCAAGTTGGATGGGTAGCGTTGCTGCACAGCTATTTTCAGGTCTCTCCAGAGATGTTCAATCAGGTTCAAGTCCGGGCTCTGGATGGGCCACTCAAGGACATTTAGAGAATTGTCCCAAAGCCACTCCTGCGTTGTCTTGGCTGCGTGCTTAGGGTCGTTGTCCTGTTGGAAGGTGAACCTTCGCCCCAGTCTGAGGTCCTGCGCACTCTGGAGCAGGTCTTCATCAAGGTTTTTATTTATTTAATCCATTTGAGAATAAGGCTGTAACGTAACAAAATGTGGAAAAAGTCAAGGGGTCTGAATACTTTCCGAAGGCACTGTATGTGTGTTAAGTGAAGCATAAGGGGAGATAAAGCTGAAGGGAACATGAAGACTGTTGTAGTTAACCTCTGATTAACCTCCAAGCCCACCTGGCAGAATCTGTGCATTTATTATAATTGACATCAAAATGCAAAGCTGAGATAACAGAGACAAATAAGATGACATGTCAAAGTCAACAAAATGAATGGAAACGTTCCATTCATACAGAATTACCAATCACATCTGCAATCAGATATGTTCCAAAACACACACACACCCCAAGTGCAAGTACACTGCACACTGTAAAGCGTCAGGTGCTAGCTGTTGATTTCAAAACAATGTTTATCCAGCGATGATATAAGCCTCTGTGCTATAGAAGGACATGGGGACTGCGTGAGGAGGGGACTGGGTGACCGATGAGGAGGTGGGGAGACTGGGAGATGTTTAGTCTGTCTTGGTCCCTGATTAGAGGGCCAGCTGAATCCACCATTTGTCCTGCCTTGGCTCTGGATGGGCATAGTGGGTTTTACACTGTTTGAACGGGCATAGTGGGTTTTACACTGTTTGAAAGGGCATAGTGGGTTTTACACCGTTTGAACGGCCTCGAGCGGCACGTACCTCCGACCCTCTGGACACTGTGGGGGAGTAGGATCGGTATGTAACGCCCGCTCGATGTCCGTATCAACCTCCCACACCACCGGTGCCACCAGACAAGACTCCGGGAGTATGGGAGTGGGCTCAATGGACCTCTCCTCTGTGTCATATAGTCAGGACAGGGCGTCTGCCTTAGCGTTCTGTGACCCTGGTCTATAGGTGAGCTTAAATAAAATCGGGAGAGAAACATAGACCACCTTGCCTGGCGAGGGTTCAGCCTCCTCGCCGCCCGGATGTACTCCAGGTTACGATGGTCAGTCAGAATGAGAAAAGGGTGTTTAGCCACCTCAAGCCAATGCCTCCACACCTTCAGGGCTTGAACCAAGGCCAACAGCTCCCTGTCCCCCACGTCATAATTGCGCTCCGCCGGACTCAGCTTCTTAGAATAGAAAGCACAGCGGCGGAGTTTTGGTGACGTACCCGAGCGCTGAGACAGCACAGCGCCGATCCCAGCCTCGGACGCATCCACCTCAACTTGGAACAGATGTGCCAGTACCGGAGCTGAGGTAAACAGGTCCTTCAGATGTCTAAACGCCCTGTCCGCCTCAGCCGACCACTATAGACGCACCGGACCCCCCTTTAGCAGGGAGGTAATGGGAGCTGCTACCTGTCCAAAGCCCCGGATAAACCTCCGGTAGTAATTGGCAAAACCCAAGAACCACTGCACTTCCTTCACCGTGGTGGGAGTCTGCCAATTACGCACGGCAGAAAGGCGGTCAATCTCCATCTCCACCCCTGACGCGGACAACCGATGTCCCAGGAAGGAGATGGACTCCTGGAAGAACAGACATTTATCCGCCTTCGCATACAGGTCATGCTCCAACAGTCTACCAAGCACTCGACGCACCAGGGACACATGCTCGGCTCGTGTAGCGGAGTATATTAGAATGTCATCAATATACACCACTACACCCTGTCCATGCAAGTCCCGGAAAATCTCGTCCACAAATGATTGGAAGACTGAAGGAGCATTCATTAAACCGTATGGCATGACGAGGTACTCATAGTGACCCGAGGTGGTACTGAATGCTGTCTTCCACTCATCTCCCTTCCTAATGCGCACCAGGTTGTAAGCGCTCCGGAGATCCAATTTTGTGAAGAATCGCGCCCCGTGTAATGACTCCGTCATACTAGCAATCAGAGGGAGAGGATAGCTGTATTTGATTGTGATCTGATTGAGACCACGGTAATCAATACACGGGCGTAAACCCCATCCTTCTTCTTCACAAAAAAGAAACTAGAGGACGCAGGGGAAGTGGACGGCCGTATGTATCCCTGTCTCAGAGATTCGGTGACGTATGTCTCCATAGCCGCCATCTCCTCCTGAGACAGAGGATACACGGAAGCGCAGCGCCTACTTGGAGATCTATCGCACAATCCCCCTGTCGATGAGGTGGTAATTTGCGAGTGCCAAATCGGCATACTCAGGTGGAATGTGCATGGTGGGAACTTGGTTCGGGCTTTCCACCGTCGTTGCCCCTACGGAAACATCTACACACCGCCCAAAACACTGATCAGACCATCCCTTGAGAGCCCTCTGTTGCCATGAAATGTTGGGGTCATGCGATGTTAACCAGGGAAGCCCCAACACCACGGGAAACGCAGGAGAATCAATCAAATCCAAACGTAGTATCTCCTCATGACCCTCCTGCATTTTCAACCTGAGGGGCGCTGTGACTTCCCTAATCAATCCTGACCCCAAAGGGCGGCTATCTAGGGCATGGATGGGGAAGGGCACATCAATAGGTACAATAGGAATCCCTAACTTATAGGTGAATTGGCGATCGATAAAATTCCCAGCTGCGCCTGAATCTACTAGCGCCTTATGCTGAGTGAGGAGAAACCTCTGGAAACACAACTTTAATACACATATGCGCAACAGAGAGCTCTGGGTGAGTTGGGTGCCTACTCACCTGGAATGACTCATCAGTGCGTTGCCTACCGCCTCGATTCCTAGGAGACCCTCCCCAGAACCGACCAGCAGTGTGTCCTCTGCGGCCACAGTTGGTGCAGGGGACGGCCTCCCTCCTGGTCTCTCTCCTGGTCTCCCTAGCACCAGCACCTCCGAGCTCCATAGAGGTCAGCTCGGAAGTGCTGGGGGATGGAATGGACGGCCCTGAACGTCCGCGGGTAGCCAACAGGGTATCCAGGCGAATGGACATGTCCACCAGTTGGTCGAAGCTGAGGTTGGTGTCCCTGCAGGCCAATTCCCGACGCACGTCCTCCCTCAGGCTGCATCTGTAGTGGTCGATGAGGGCCCTCTCATTCCATCCCGCGTTGGCAGCCAGCGTCCGGAAGTCCAGCGCGAACTCCTGTGCGCTCCTCCTCCCCTGTCTAAGGTGGAATAGACGCTCACCCGCCACTTTACCCTCTGGTGGATGATCGAATACTGCCCTGAAGCGGCGGGAGAACTCCGTATAGTTGACAGTAGCGGCATCTATTCCCCCCCACTCGGCATTGGCCCACTCCAGCGCCTTGCCGGACAGACAGGAGATGAGGGCGGACACACTCTCGTATCCCGAGGGCACCGGGTGGATGGTTGCTAGGTAGAGTTCAACCTGGAGCAGGAAACCCTGACACCCGGCCGCTGTGCCATCATAAGCCCTCGGGAGCGAGAGCCGAATCCCACTGGACCCCGGAGGTGAAGCGATGGGCATCGCCGATGGTGGTGGTATCGTTGGAGAAGGCGTAGGCAGACCCTCTCTTTCCCATCGCCCAATAGTGCTCACCACCCGTTCCATGGAGTTGCCGAGAGCCTGGATCATGGCCGCTTGGTGTTCGACGCGTTCCTCCATTGATCCAGCTGGCACCGCCGCTCCTGCTGACTCCATGAGTGGTGTGTGATTCTGTCAAGGTGACGTGTATGCGGGAAACGAAGTCAAGCGCAGGACACCGAACTACTGGCAAAACGTACTTTACTCAACACAGTAAAGAAAGTACAAAACAAAACTCCAGACAGGGAGAAACAATAAACGCATACAACCAGCACTGCCGACCTAACGGAAAACAATCACACACAATAACCAATGAGAGACAGGGGGTTATAAAGGGAATACAATATAACATAATGGGAAACAGGTGAAAACAATCAGGACAAACTAGACAAACACCGAAACATAGATCGGTGGCAGCTAGTACTCCGGGGACGACGAACGCCGAAGCCTGCCCGAGCAAGGAGGAAGGGCAGCCTCGGCTGATACCGTGACATCCACACAGTACAGACAGTCACACTATATAAAATCAGAGATCATGGAGGTGGCTGAAGAAAAGACAGATGACTGAAAGGCAACATTTTCTGAAAGATTAACCTTAAGCTAACACTCCCTTGCTGGGTTTGGATACACAGCAATTCCCCTGTTAAAGGGTAATATCCATGGTCCAATGCAGTTACATGTTGGATTTTCTATTCCTAACTCCCAATTGAATAAGGAGTGGGCACACACTGGTTGAATCAAGGTTGTTTCCACGTTATTTCAATGAAATTACATTGAATCAACATGGACTAGAAGTTCACTTGATGTCTATGCCCAGTGGGTAAGGAGTGGGCATAGAGACTGTAAAAGTCTAGGAAGTCTACCAAAGCAATCTGGGCTCCTTCTACAAAGACTCAGAACTCTTTGACAGACGAGGATGAATTATGCAGTTAACTCAATTCCCTTTCAACAAACCCTGCAAAAGTTTCCTTGAATTGTAATAAAACTCAGAGTCTTGCCAGTGAGCTTCTTTAGTCAGTTATTCAGAATGTGTAGGTGTTCTGAGCTCCTCTTTAAGGGAAAATCCACTCAACAACTACACTACATGGCCAAAAGTATATGGACACCTGCACGTCTAACATCTCATTCCAAAATCATAGGCATTAATATGGAGTTAGTCCCCTCTTTGCTGCTATAACAGCCTCCACTCCTCTGGGAAGGCTTTCCACTAGATGTTGTAACATTGCATTAGTGAGGTCGGGCACTGATGTTGGGCAATTTGGCCTGGCTCGCAGTCGGCGTTCAAATTCATCCCAAAGGTATTAGATGGGATTGAGGTCAGGGCTCTGTCACACGATCAACAAACCATTTCTGTATGGACCTTGCTTTGTGCACAGAGGCATTGTCATGCTGAAACAGGAAAGGGCCTTCCCCAAACTGTTGCGACAAAGTTGGAAGCACAGAATCGTCTAGAATGTCATTGTATGCTGTAGTGTTAAGATTTCCCTTCACTGGAACTAAGGGGCCTAGCTCGAACCATGAAAAACAGCCCCAGGAGGGCCTCCCGAGTGGCGCAGTGGTCTAAGGCACTGCATCGCAGTGCTAGCTGTGTCTCTAGAGATCCTGGTTCGAGTCCAGGCTCTGTCGCAGCCGGCCGCAACCGGGAGACCCATGGGGTGGCGCACAAGTCGTCCAGGGTAGGGGAGGGTTTGGCCGGCAGGGATGTTCTTGTACCATCGCGCACTAGCGACTCCTGTGGCGGGCCGGGCGCAGTGCACGCTGACTCGGTCGCCAGGTGTTTCCTTGGGCACATTGGTGCGGCTGGCTTCCGGGTTAAACGGGCACTGTGTCAAGAAGCAGTGCGGCTTGGTTGGGTTGTGTTTCGGAGGACGCATGACACTCAACCTTCGGCTCTGCCGTGTCCGTGTGGGAGTTGCAACGATGGGACAAGACTGTAACTACGTTTACGTCATTTAGCAGACGCTCTTATCCAGAGCGACTTACAAATTGGTGCATTCACCTTATAGCCAGTGGGATAACCACTTTACAATGTTTTTTGTTTTTTTGGGAGGGGTGGGTTGGGGTAAGGGGGGGGGGGGGGGGGGGGGGTAGAAGGATTACTTTATCCTATCCCAGGTATTCCTTAAAGAGGTGGGGTTTCAAATGTCTCCGGAAGGTGGTGAGTGACTCCGCTGTCCTGGCGTCGTGAGGGAGCTTGTTCCACCATTGGGGTGCCAGAGCAGCGAACAGTTTTGACTGGGCTGAGCAGGAACTGTGCTTCCGCAGAGGTAGGGGAGCCAGCAGGCCAGAGGTGGATGAACGCAATGCCCTTGTTTTGGTGTAGGGACTGATCCGAGCCTGAAGGTACGGAGGTGCCATTCCCCTCACAGCTCCGTAGGCAAGCACCATGGTCTTGTAGCAAATGCGAGCTTCAACTGGAAGCCAGTGGAGTGTGCGGAGGAGCGGGGTGACGTGAGAGAACTTGGGAAGGTTGAACACCAGACGGGCTGCGGCATTCTGGATGAGTTGTAGGGGTTTAATGGCACAGGCAGGGAGCCCAGCCAACAGCGAGTTGCAGTAATCCAGACGGGAGATGACAAGTGCCTGGATTAGGACCTGTGCCGCTTCCTGTGTAAGGCAGGGTCGTACTCTCCGAATGTTGTAGAGCATGAACCTACAGGATCGGGTCACCGCCTTGATGTTAGCGGAGAACGACAGGGTGTTGTCCAGGGTCACGCCAAGGCTCTTCGCACTCTGGGAGGAGGACACAACGGAGTTGTCAACCGTGATGGCGAGATCATGGGACGGGAAGTCCTTCCCCGGGAGGAAGAGCAGCTCCGTCTTGCCAAGGTTCAGCTTGAGGTGGTGATCCGTCATCCATACTGATATGTCTGCCAGACATGCGGAGATGCGATTCGCCACCTGGTTATCAGAAGGGGGAAAGGAGAAGATTAGTTGTGCGTCGTCTGCGTAGCAATGATAGGAGAGGCCATGTGAGGATATGACAGAGCCAAGTTACTTGGTGTATAGCGAGAATAGGAGAGGACCTAGAACTGAGCCCTGGGGGACACCAGTGGTGAGAGCACGTGGTGCGGAGAAAGATTCTCACCACGCCACTTGGTAGGAGCGACCGGTCAGGTAGGACGCAATCCAAGAGTGAGCCGCGCCGGAGATGCCCAGCTCGGAGAGGGTGGAGAGGAGGATCTGATGGTTCACAGTATCAAAGGCAGCAGACAGGTCTAGAAGGACAAGAGCAGAGGAGAGAGAGTTAGCTTTAGCAGTGCAGAGAGCCTCCGTGACACAGAGAAGAGCAGTCTACCAATTGGATACCACAAAATTGGGGAGGAAAAGGGGGTAAAATACCAAAAAAATTAAAAATTAAAACAGCCCCAGACCATTATTCCTCCTCCACCAAACTTTACAGTTGACACTATGCATTGGGGCAGGTAGCGTTCTCCTGGCATCTGCCAAACCCAGATTCGTCCGTCAGACTGCCAGATGGTGAAGCGAGATTCATCACTCCAGAGTACGCATTTCCACCACTTCAGAGTCCAATGGCGGCGAGCTTTACACCACTCCAGCCGACGCTTGGTATTGCGCATTGTGATCTTAGGCTTGTGTGTAGCTGCTCGGCCATGGAAACCCATTTCATGAAGCTCCCGATGAACAGTTCTTGTGCATTTTGGGACTGTATCAACAGTGGATTAATGAAAAAAATACCAAAAATAGTGGATTTTCCCTTCAATATATTTAGTAGGTCTTGAGATGTTATAAGTATAGCAGTCTTTCTAAGTCAGAAAGATGGCATTCCTGGCCAGATAGGCCTACTGACGGGACTGAAGGATTATCAGTAATACGGGGCACGGTCACTACCAGTCCAAACTACACATTACAGCTCTCAGTAATGCAAATAACACACTCTTGATACCAGAAAACAAGATCTACAGTTGAAGTCGGAAGTTTACATACACCTTAGCCAAATACATTACAACTCAGTTTTTCAAAAAATTCCCTGTCTTTGATCAGTTATGATCACCACTTTATTTTAAGAATGTGAAATGTCAGAATAATAGTAGAGAGAATGATTTATTTAAACTTTTATTTATTTCATCACATTCCCAGTGGGTGAGAAGTTCACATACACTCAATTAGTATTTGGTAGCATTGCCTTTAAATTGTTTAACTTGGGTCAAACGTTTCTGGTAGCCTTCCACAAGCTTCCCACAATAAATTGGGTGAATTTTGGCCCATTCCTCCTGACAGAGATGGTGTAACTGAGTCAGGTTTGTTGGCCTCCTTGCGCGCAAACGCTTTTTCAGTTCTGCCCACAAATGTTCTATAGGATTGAGGTCAGGGCTTTGTGATGGCCACTCCAATACCTTAACTTTGTTGTCCTTAAGCCATTTTGCCACAACTTTGGAAGTATGCTTGGGGTCATTGTCCATTTGGAAGACCCATTTGCGACCAAGCTTTAACTTCCTGACTAATGTCCTGAGATGTTGCTTCAATATATGCGTGTAATTTTCATTCCTCATGATGCCATCTATTTTGTGAAGTGCACAAGTCTCTCCTGCAGCAATGCACCCCCACAGCATGATGCTGCCACCCCATGCTTCACAGTTGGGAAGGTGTTCTTCGGCTTGCAAGCCTTCCCCTTTTTCCTCCAAACATAACGATGGTCATTATGGCCAAACAGTTCTATTTTTGTTTCATCAGACCAGAGGACATTTCTCCAAAAAGTATGATCTTTGTCCCCATGTGCAGTTGCAAACCGTAGTCTGGCTTTTTGGAGCAGTGGCTTCTTCCTTGCTGAGCGGCCTTTCAGGTTATGTCGATATAGGACTCATTTTACTGTGGATATAGATAATTTTGTACCTGTTTCCTCCAGCATCTTCACAAGGTCCTTTGCTGTTGTTCTGGGATTGATTAGCACTTTTCGCACCAAAGTACGTTCATCTCTAGGAGACAGAACGCTTCTCCTTCCTGAGCGGTATGACGGCTGCGTGGTCCCATGGTGTTTATACTTGGGTACTATTTTTTGTACAGATGAACGTGGTACCTTCAGGCATTTGGAAATTGCTCCCAAGGATGAACCAGACTTGTGGAGGTCTACAATTGTTTTTCTGAGGTCTTGGCTGATTTCTTTTGATTTTCCCATGATGTCAAGCAAAGAAGCACTGAGTTTGAAGGTAGGCCTTGAAATACATCCACAGGTACACCTCCAATTGACTCAAATTATGTCAATTAGCCTATCAGAGGCTTCTAAAGCCATGACATCATTTTCTGTAATTTTCCAAGCTGTTTAAAGGCACAGTCAACTTAGTGTATGTAAACTTCTGACCCACTGGAATTGTGATTCAGTGAATTATAAGTGAAATAATCTGTCTGTAAACAACTGTTGGAAAAATGACTTGTGTCATGCACAAAGTAGATGTCCTAACCGACTTGCCAAAACTATAGTTTATTAACAAGAAAGTTGTGGAGTGGTTGAAAAACTAGTTTTAATGACTCCAACCTAAGTGTATGTAAACTTCCAACTTCAACTGTAGATATCAGAGGATTGCTATTCTAAGTTGTTTGGTATAGGATATTCTGTGGAAGGGACAACTTTCCAGCTGTGTCTCTGGTCTCTTATAAATGAATGAAAGGATGATGAGGACCTGCTGAGCATCACTAGCTGATGTACCATATGTGTTAATGATATGTGCTGTTTAGATTCTTCCCTTTCTGTCCTGCCACCTTGTGTGTGTGTGTTTCTGTATGTGTGTCTGTGTGTATGTATACGTGTGTGCGTCCTGCCAACTACCTAAGTAATGATGGCGATCTGCATAGTGATGATGAGTGCCACCAGGGGGAATCCTTCCTTCTCTGCAATCGCAATCCTTAAAATCTGACACACACACAAACGTACGCATGGACGGACGGACGCACGCACACACACACACACACACACACACACACACACAATAACCTTTCACGTGCCCCTGTTTCATCAGGAGAGGGATACTGAAAAAAGGAACTGAACTACCACTGCCACTGTATTCCATCCCTTTCATTCCTGTCAGTGACTCTGTGACTGTTAGAGCAGCATGGTGCTTACAGTACATATCTAACTAATCAGATCAAACAAATCCTCCTAATTTCTCACAAATAATAAAGATGTTATGTGATGAGTAACCTCATCCCCAGGCTCAATTGCTAGAGAGCCAGCTGGGGACGAGATGATGTGATGAGGGGTGGATGAAGTGTGGAGCTGGGGTGGAAAAAATAACATTTAATAAACTAGTAGTTATGTATACTGTGGCAGAACATTCTCAAATAACCTACACAATAGCCCATTTTGTTCCTGTCACTTCTACGACACAAAATGTATTCTCTTTTGTCAGAAGTAACCCTGAAAGCATAGAAAATATTCCTCTCCTTTGGTGTAAAGAACAGAACATTCTCCCTGTGTTTAAAGGCCACCACTGTATACCATTGTGAATAAGGCACAACTCTTTAATAGTAATAATGTTTTGAACATGGGGAAATATTAATAGATGGAAACACTGTTGCCAGGCAAACCCTCCGCGGTCTGTATCAGGGGCCACGGGAGGTATGTTTTCTTATAACGCTGTGAGTTATAAGAAACCTTGTTAGTTATAAGTGAGTTCTAAGAAAAGATGCAACGTTACCTATATTGCATCCTGTACGGGTCCTAAACTCAAATGTAATGTAAAACACTACATAGTTAATCTCCTTAGACCCAGATGTATCTCTTAGTAGTATGTGTTGTGTGTTGGTATGATTATTGTGGCATCAGTAGCCTCTGAAACAGTAGAAACCTCTCCACTCGTCTGACACCACACTGGTCCCCTTCACAAGCATATGTTGTAAGCCATCAAGTACATGACCTGAAATATTTGTTCCTGTCTTCTCTAAGAGGTAATGATTATGTAGAAATAAATCGATAAATACATTTTTTAGCCAGAGCTGGAGGTAATTTTGTAAGAATTGTCTTAAAGGGTTGCCAAACTGAGCCATAGGGCCACATTCATATATTGACAGACAAGTTAGTGATTGTTTCCTTTCGATATTCATCATGACACAGAGAGAGAGACAATATGATGATATAAATAGACACTACCTCTGCAGTCCGCACTTCAGTAGCTAAATAGGATAATAGCTTGGCTCAGTCTGCGCTCCAAAACACACATACACACACACACACACACACACACACACACACAGTGTGCAGGAACCAACACATTTCTGTCAAAGGGGAAATGAGTCAGAGAGAAGTCCAGCACCAGTCAACTCAGCCAGCCAAGCCATTACACCACTTCTCTCACATAGCCAGACTCAGACCCAGCCAGGCAACAACAGACCAACATGGACCAGACAGAGCCAGATGATGGGGTGAACGATAGAGGGGAAAAGCTGCACAAAAAAGCTGCACAAAGAAGCTGCACAAAGAAGCTGCAAAATGTAACAATGTTTTACCAGCAACCCATTAGAATTATTTGCTGGATACAGTAATTTAAACCTTGAAACTGACATGTCACCCTGTTCCCCCTGCTGGGGAGAAGAGTTGTTGCTGGAAAAGATAACAATATTGATTAAACCATGGTGGAGATATGGTATTCTGACAGACAGGAGCAGTCATTCATGTTGACACATTCAGTGAAGGTCATGGCTAGAAGGGATCATGTTGTTTCTATGGTATCTTACTGACAGCCAGTTACCTGTAAGTTACTGTAAAAAGTACAGTATGTTACCGTAAATTCCAAAGAAACTTTGTTTTAACAGTACACTACTGGAAAGTTTTTTACATTTGATCTAACCCTAAGCCTTTTCCTAACCTTAACCTAATCCTCCTAACCTGCTATGTTAATACTCCTAACCTGCTGCATAAGTTATCCTAACCTGCTACGAAAAGTCAAATCTGACGTTAATTTGACAAAAGCTGGATCCCTAACTTTTAACAAGGCACACCTGTTAATTGAAATGCATTCCAGGTGACTACCTCATGAAGCTGGTTGAGAGAATGCCAAGAGTGTGCAAAGCTGTCAAGGCAAAGGGTGACAAAATATATTTTGATTTGTTTAACACTTTTTCTGGTTACTACATGATTCCATATGTGTTATTTCATGGTTTTGATGTCTTCACTATTATTCTACAATGTAGAAAATAGTAAAAATAAAGAAAAACCCTGGAATGAGTAGGTGTGTCAACTTTTGACTGGTATTGTAAATATGGTATCAAAGCAAGTACTGTGTAATGACACACAGTACAATACCGTAAAAAAAAGTAAATGCTACTGTACTCGGAATGAATGAATGAATGAAATTCATTGGTATTTGATATTTTATTAGGATCCCCATTAGCTGTTACGATAGCAGCAGCTACTCTTCCTGGGGTCCACACAAAACATGAAACATGACATAATACAGAACATTAATATACAAGAACAGCTCCAGGACAGAACACATAAATGTAAAACAAGAAAGACTCCATACTGAGGAAAAGAAACACAGATACCTACTATTGTAGGCCTACATTTATCATTTACATTTTCATATATTACATTCAGTAGCATTTATCAGTACATTTAGGTCAAATAGGGGAGAGGCGTTGTGCTGTGAGGTGTTGCTTTATCTGTTTTATAAAGCCAGGTTTGCTGTTCACTTGAGCAATATGAGATAGAAGGGAGTTCCATGCAATCTTGGATCTGTATAATACTGTACGTTTCCTTGAATTCGTTCTGGATTTAGGGACTGTGAAAATACCCATGGAGCAGGGGCGGTGTGTTCATTAGGGCGATATGGGCGACGCACTGCCAAACGGGAAAAGGAAGGGATTTTTTTTCTAATCAATTATATCACGGCAACAGTAGTTATCAGTGTTCTAATCTAGACGTCTGATCTGCCACTAAATGTCCAATCAGGCTAAAGTCGTGCTTCAAATGGCCCCGCCCCTTTTGGGGCGATTTCAGTCAGGTTGAAAATCGCCCAGGAGTCTCTCATAGACTCTCATGTAAAATCTTTTTTTTTTTTCAAATATCAGAGCTTTCAATACAATCTCTATGGGTTCCGGGAGGGCTTGCACTTACGCGCTTTCGTCATACGTAACATAAGTAACCATGAACATAACTAAGAAAAGAGCGGGTAGCAGCGTCAATCAATTCACGTACTACTGTCAAGATGGCTAGCTTTGCGAGGCAAAGATGAAACTGAGGGCTCCACCAACCCTGGTATTTTTCTTGGACTTGTCAACTTTGTGGCACAATTAGATGAGGTGTTTGATGACCATCTTAAAAATGCTAAAGTTTTCAAGGGCACATCAAAGACCATTCAAAACGAGCTACTGGAGTGTATGCTAGCGGTCATGAGGGAACATATTGTGGAGGAGGTGAAGTCGGCGAACTTCGTAGCTATCCAAGCTGACGAGACCACGGACGTTTCTACACAGACACAGCTGGTGCTTGTGCTGAGGTACATAGATAGCAACCACAAAGTGCAGGAGCGCTTTTTTGAGTTCCTTCCCATCTCGGAATCAACCTCAGTCTCAATCGGCAGTGTGCTTTTGGAGAGACTGAACGGTCTTTTTGCCGACGACGAGAAAGTCAAACTCATTGCGCAAGCTTACGATGGAGCCAGTGTGATGAGGGGAGAGAAGGCTGGTGTGCAGAAAAAGGTGCGTGAGCATTTCAAGAATGCCCATTACGTGCATTGCTATGCGCATCAGCTGAATTTGATCATGCAGCAAGCTAGAACAGTTTCAGTACAAGTAATGTGTCACACCCTGGCTCTGGGACTCTATATGTTGAGCCAGGGTGTGTTCATTCTATGTGTTTATTTCTATGTTGGTAATTCTGGTGTGTTTATTTCTATGTTGGCTAGAGTGACTCCCAATCAGAGGCAACGAGTGTCAGCTGTCGTTGGTTGTCTCTGATTGGGAGCCATATTTATACTGTCTATTTTCCCTTTGTGTTTGTGGGTTCTTGTTCCGTGTTCGGTCATTGATACCGTGGACTTCACGAGTCGTTTCTTGTTTTGTATCGTGTTTACACTTTAACTAATTAAAGTATGTTCGTTCATCACGCTGCGCCTTGGTCTGTTCAATACGACGATCGTGACAGAAGAACCCACCATGCAACGACCAAGCAGCGTGTCCAGGGGCAGCTCTTGGGCTGGACATGGGAGGAAGCGCCGGGAGAAGAGACGGTGGAGGCGCGCCGTAGAGAGGAGCAGCGGCGCCAAACGGGTCAACGTCGGACAGGCGAGAGGCAACCCCAGAAATTTTTTAGGGGGGGGCACACGGCATGGACGACGGGGCTGACGGAGGCAAAAAAGGGGCGGATTCAGAAGGCCACCAGGTTACGGATACACCGCCCTGTACGTCCTGTGCGGATGCCTCACACAGAGTGTGTGAGGGTAGGCATTCAGCCAGGACGGGTTGTGGCCGCTCTTCACTCCAGGTCTCCTATCCGTCTCCACAGCCCGGTTCGGCCTGTCCCTGCTCCACGCACCAAGCCTACGGTGTGCGTCGCCAGCCCAGTCCGGCCAGTCCCTGCTCCACGCACCAAGCCTACGGTGTGCGTCGCCAGCCCGGTCCGGCCTGTCCCTGCTCCACGCACCAAGCCTACGGTGTGCGTCGACAGCCCAGCCCGGCCTGTCCCTGCTCCACGCACCAAGCCTACGGTGTGCGTCGCCAGCCCAGTCCGGCCTGTCCCTGCTCCACGCACCAAGTCTACGGTGCGCGTCGCCAGCCCGGCCCGGCCTGTTCCTGCCACTCGCACCAAGTCTACGGTGCGCGTCGCCAGCCCGGCCCGGCCTGTTCCTGCCACTCGCACCAAGTATACGGTGCGCGTCGCCAGCCCGGCCCGGCCTGTTCCTGCCACTCGCACCAAGTCTACGGTGCGCGTCGCCAGCCCGGCCCGGCCTGTTCCTGCCACTCGCACCAAGTCTACGGTGCGCGTCGCCAGCCCGGCCCGGCCTGTTCCTGCCACTCGCACTAAGCCAGGGGTGCGAGACGTCAGCCTGGTAAGGCCCGTTCCTCCTCCACGCACCAAGCCAGGGGTGCGAGTCGTCAGCCTGGTAAGGCCCGTCCCTCCTCCACGCACCAAGCCAGGGGTGCGAGTCGTCAGCCTGGTAAGGCCCGTTCCTCCTCCACGCACCAAGCCAGGGGTGCGCGTTGTCAGCCTGGTAAGGCCCGTTCCTCCTCCACGCACCAAGCCAGGGGTGCGCGTCGTCAGTCCAGCACAACCCGTGCCTGGGTCACCGGTGCCTGGTAAGGTACCGGTCAACTGCTCCACTATGGAGCTGAAGCTAACCGCTCCTGCTAAGTCCAGTTCAGCTCCAGCCGGCGGGGCCAGACTGGACCAGGGGCGCTATGGGGGGTGTATTGGAGGGTGGTGGTCAAGGCCGGAGCCAGAACCGCCGCCGAGGAGGTATGCCCGCCCAGCCCTCCCCTGTTTTGTTCAGGTTGAGGCGCGGTCGCAGTCCGCGCCTTTAGGGGGGGGTACTGTCACACCCTGGCTCTGGGACTATGTTGAGCCAGGGTGTGTTCATTCTATGTGTTTATTTCTATGTTGGTAATTCTGGTGTGTTTATTTCTATGTTGGCTAGAGTGACTCCCAATCAGAGGCAACGAGTGTCAGCTGTCGTTGGTTGTCTCTGATTGGGAGCCATATTTATACTGTCTATTTTCCCTTTGTGTTTGTGGGTTCTTGTTCCGTGTTCGGTCATTGATACCGTGGACTTCACGAGTCGTTTCTTGTTTTGTATCGTGTTTACACTTTAACTAATTAAAGTATGTTCGTTCATCACGCTGCGCCTTGGTCTGTTCAATACGACGATCGTGACATAATGTAGCCTCTCTCTCTCTTTGTCCCTCCCTGTCTGTCTCTTTAACACACACACGCCCAAATCAGTTCACAGTTGATGTTGTTTAAAATAGTTATTTTTCATTTTTTTAAAAGTTTAAAAAATAATAATAATCTGTCCTGTTCATTTTTACAAATCTATACAATTGGCCAGAATATGGTTGTTCATATTTACAAATCTATACAATTGGCCAGAATATGGTTGTTCATTTTTACAAAGCCATACAGATAGCTGTGTTTACCTTTTCTAGAAATTATTTTCAAATTCTGTTTTCAGGCAAAATGTCTATCACTGTTCATTTTCACAAATCTATACAAGAGGGCAGAATATGGAAGTCTATAAAAATGTCTTATTACCAATAACTTGCATCAATGTTTTCAGTAGCCTCTATCAAAAGCTCCTGCTTGCTTGTTGTGAATTATGCTCAGGTGCACATATTTCCAATTCAACCATGAGGCCTTTTTGAAGCAAGTAATGTGTATATCAGTATTGACTTATATGCTGCCCCTGTCTTCATGTTGTTGCTGGACATATCTTTTTTTAAATGTGTGTAGGTCACCTAAATCATCAGAAAAATTGCCCCCCCTGAGAATTTTTTCAGGAGCCGCCACTGCCATGGAGGTATGTCTGGTGGGGTAAGTGTGTGTGTCAGTGCTGTGTGCAAGTTGACTGTGCAAACAATCTTTAATTTTCAACACAATAATGTTATAAAAAGGGTTTGTATTTCACAGTATTTTATTATAATTAGAAGGGATTGGTGCAAGCAGGTTGGCTGCTAGCTAAAGTGTTTACACATTACAGCATATTATTAATATTTTGTGTTTTATACCACTTGTACTTCTAGAGGCCTTAACAACAGCTTCCAAACTGGCAACAACTACAGGGCAAAACAGAACAAAAGGTCATGGCAAAATGCTCAACCATTTAAGGTTTAAGATTTGCTGCCACTCCAATCTGTACCCTTACATTTTAAATTTATGGGGCACAATAACCACATAGGAGTTAAATTGGTACAGCATTCTCACTCACGGGAGCAACAAATATAGCCTCAAAAATATGTTATAATATATAATAATGGTCAAAGGGTATGGTACGATACTGTATTCTGTGGGGTGGAATTACAGTACACTGTAAAAAATATCCTGCTGTTTCTACGGTAACATACAGTATGTTACCGTAAATTCCTAAGAAACCTTGATTTAACAAAGAAAGCACTCCTCCCCTCCCTTCCCTGGACAGAGCAGACCAAACCAGCAACAGCAGATGTGGAGGCTCGTAACAACAGGATAATGACTCAGATATTCTTCTACTGGAGCGAAATAATTGCTAGTGGGTTTATCAGACTCTGAGGGGGGAAAATAGGGGATTTAGAACTATGGCACAGCACTTCCTGCTTCCTTCCTTCTCACAGGGCAACTGTCTCCACCAGCTGGTCCTGGTCCATGATAGAGGGGAATGGAACCTCACCCTCATGTCTGACTACACTAACATCAACATTATGGATGGTAAGAATGGAGGGGGGGGGGGGGGGGGACTGTTCTCTACCACCCACAGAGATGAGCACAGGACCTAAACCTCCTGACACACAAGTAGTGTGTGTGTGTGTGTGTGTGTGTGTGTGTGTGTGTGTGTGTGTGTGTGTGTGACACTAATAGGTCAATAGCACATGTGAATCATGTGTGATGATCAGCAGGCAGTCAGGATGTGACATGGGGACTATGCAAGCTACCTCCATCATAATGATCTTAGCAGGTTAACCATATACACAATTATTATATACACAATTAAACCACATCACCCTCTCCTCTTCTATAGTTAATCTGTGTTAGTCATTAGTGTGGGGTTAGGTGGAAGTAAGTCTGGCAGACACAGGAAGCTCATGGGTGATAGAATACACTTAACATCTCAGCAGTCACAGACGTCTGAAAAAAAGTATTTATCCAACGTCATTCAGGGAGACGCAGTTTCACAGCTAATTAAAACGTTGAAACTCTCCACATTCATTATGTTATGATCTCAGTGGGGGACCAAACAATCCTGGGTTTGTGTGTGTGTGTGTTTGATACTGGGGGCTTGAGAAAATAAGGAACAAGCACTGTAGCTGTGTTCTCTGTTCACACTAAAGACCTGTGCTAATTGGTTAGAAGCTGGTTGTTGCAGACTAGACATGGGTTGTAGCAGACTGTTAGCTGTATGAAGTGTGCTCTACTTGGACTCTGGGAGGGGAAGGTCTGCTTATTATAGTGCTACATAATACTACTACTTGGTCCATAGAAAACAAAGCTCAAAAAGCTTCCTGAACCGTGGAATTCATAGTTAAATAGGGTGGATGTATGGTAATGAACTGGATTAGCAGTGGCTATAGCCTCATTAACTGGGCGTCTGTCTCTCATTTTATAATATTGTCAACTAACGTGAATTCAAAGTGAAATCAACAAAAATGTAACCATCTCATTGGATTTAGGGTCAAAGTTAGGTGAAAAAAAATATTCATTTTTTTGTCGTTGAAATGATGTGAAAACAACATTGATTCAACCAGTTTATGCCCAGTGGGACAGTGGCGGCTCCTGAAAAAATTCTCAGGGGGGGCAATTTTTCTGATGATTTAGGTGACCTACACACATTTTAAAAAAGATATGTCCAGCAACAACATGAAGACAGGGGCAGCATATAAGTCAATACCAGAAGCATTTATTGACTGATCTCAAAAGTGTTGGCTTACCAGGGTTGGTGGAGCCCTCAGTTTCATCTTTGCCTCGCAAAACTAACTCAAACACTCCGCAAAACTTCACACACTGGATTAGCCGGCTGAGGATGTGGCGGTTCTTGCTAATGTCGTAGTAAATATATTTGTTATAGTGAATATGGAATATGATATGTTGAGTAAAATGTTGTGCTAAGATCTATTTAGGTCAGGAGCTGGTTATAAGTTCTGTTCCTATCCAATAACAATGGACAAAAGGGTCCTATCTTGTCAGCCTTGTCAGTTTCAGTTCTCCAGTAAACTTGTGATTATCAACACTAACCTCATCGTTGTGGCGGCGGACAGCTAGCCTGTATCCCTCATCCAGTTGAGTGGGAATGTTCACTCTCCCCAAAGCAGACAATCTCAAACAGCTATCCATGTGGGTCTTTGACAGCTCATGTTTCTTAATCTTTCCTGAAAGATGGTGCATGTCCGTTACACACCAGTCGCTGTCCAAGCGGTGCTGTCTGCCGTGCCGCCTTCAGGGTGAAAGAGTAAGCAGGGGGTAGCAGAAGACTGCATTAGCTACATCGCAGCCTGCTAGCCAGGTTTTTCGTTCGTACCAATTTTTGGAAAATCCTCGGGTGTAGGACTTCCCCCCTTTAGTAGAAACCTGTTGAATTATTAAATTTGGTCTGGGAGGTCCTAATTGTTTCGTTGCCAATTTATCTTGATTTGTTCGCCGACAAAAAGTAACTTATTTCAAAGAGACAATCGAGTTGCACTGAACGCTATAGCCATCTTGATAGTAGTACGTGAATTGATTGATGAGGCTACCCGCTCTTTTCTTAGTTACGTTCATGGTTACGTTACGTATGACGAAAGCGCGTAAGTGCAAGCCCTCAGAAACCCATAGAGATTGTATTGAAAGCTCTGATATTTGAAAAAAATAGATTTTACATGGGAGTCTATGACAGACTTCTGGGCGATTTTCAACCTGACTGAAATCGCCCCAAAAGGGGGGGGGGCCATTTGAAGCACGACTTTAGCCTGATTGGACATTTAGTGGCACTGTGGCAGATCAGACGTCTAGATTACAACACTGATAACTACTGTTGCCGTGATATAATTGATTAGAAAAAAAATCCCTTCCTTTTCCCGTTTGGCAGTGCGTCGCCCATATCGCCCTATTGAACACACCGCCCCTGCAGTGGGATGCATGTTTACGGACTCTTGCTGTTAAAAGTATCCAGGGTGATATTAACACGATCATACAGTGTCTTCTTTCTCAAACACAGATGATAGTTTAACCACAATGTTAGACGCCGGCTGATACAAGCCATACCATGTCTCACAGCAAAAACTAAACTACCCGGGGTGCTTTACAGATGGGCTGGAGCAGATGGCGGGGGCCACCATGTGTGAGTCATGACTCATGAATAGATGGATGGATGGATAGATGGTAAGATGGAAGTGAAGGTTTGGAGCCAGTTTCACGTCTCTGCTCAAGAGCTCCCCCCCCCCCCCCCCCCCCACACGCGTAACTTAGCGACGTGGGTCTTTTATCAGCGACAAAGAGCAGTGGTCTGTTTGATCTGTATCTCCTGTTCTCTGTCTGAATGAGCCCAGCACAGCTCTACAGTATCAATCCTGGACCATTAGAAAGTGCCCACCACAGCCCTGTCCCTAATCATCATCATCCCTAGCCTGACCAGTATAAATAGCCAGTTCTCCCATCCCCAGTCCCTGGTCTAAATCAAACAGCCGTCCCCAGTCATTAGTGCTGCCCATGTCATCCTTTATCTGCCTCGGCATATTAAAAACCCTGCATACCCTGCATGGCACTGATCAACGACAGCTCCCTAATCAGGCTGTTTAGTCATGGTTGTCATACTATACATGCAGCAAGGACAGTCTCGCTCTCGCTCGCTCGTGTCCCCCTGGTGGTCAGGTAGGGACATTGCTCTTGAATCCCCTATGGTAATATCAAGCACTCTGAATGGTGTTGTAGTTCCCTTTCAAAACATTTGACCTGCCCATCCATCTATCATATTGCTGTAATAACTACATACAGAAACCCCAAGTGTATTGTGGGTAGTATGGAGCTCATTCAGCCAACCCACCATGTGGACACAGTTTCCCTAGAGCGCCTGTTGCTTAGCTACAATCTACTACACCATGGTATGTTTCAGTTGCATATCTGGAAAGCTCTTATAAAGTATATACAAACCATCTCTAGAGTCTCTCTCTCTTTAGCCTTCTCTTTCTCTCTCTAGCCTTCTCTCTCTCTCTAGCCTTCTCTAGCGCTCTCTCTCTAGCCTTCTCTCTCTCTCTAGCCTTCTCTCTCTCTCTAGCCTTCTCTAGCGCTCTCTCTCTCTAGCCTTCTCTCTCTCTCTAGCCTTCTCTAGCGCTCTCTCTCTCTAGCCTTCTCTCTCTCTCTCTAGCCTTCTCTAGCGCTCTCTCTCTCTAGCCTTCTCTCTCTCTAGCCTTCTCTCTCTCTCTAGCCTTCTCTAGCGCTCTCTCTCTCTAGCCTTCTTTCTCTCTAGCCTTCTCTAGCGCTCTCTCTCTCTAGCCTTCTCTGCGCTCGCTCTCTCTCTCGTAGCCATGACTATAAATCAAAGGCACTGTTTCAGTTCCCAGGTGATTAAATTTTCTTTTGACGGTATAAAGGTAGCTGAAAGCAATCAGTCTGAAACGATGTAGAGAGAACTGGTGATGAAATAGTTTCTGTGCATGTTTACTTTAATGTCTATAAATATATGACCCTACACTGCACTCTTGGCATTATCATGATAACATTGTTAGCTGTTTCTGTGTATGTAGACAGAGAGAAAGCCTTTCAGTAAAATATAGTACCCAGACAGCTATAACTATGGAGGGAGAGAGGGGGGGCTCGTGTGTGTTCGTGGTGTATATTGATAGTAAAATAAAAGTATCTTTAAACATTCAGCATTGAGTCCGATAAATATATTTACCAGTCCGATAAATATATATTACCAGTCAGATATATATATATACTACCAGAGGCGTATTTCAGAGGGAGCAGAGAGCGTGTTCAGACTGATGAGGTGCAGTGTCTGGGTGGTCAAAGGAATGAGAAAAAGAAAGAGAGAGATAAAAGAAACCAGACTGACCAGAGAGATATGCCCTGATGGACTGGTAGGTCATATTCTGATAACTTTCTACATTTCTCCAGGGGAACTTTGCTTTAAAAGCAGGCTATGACTTATTCGTCTCCTTGCTTATTTCTATTGCTCACAAGGTTTCTGTGGTAAGAGAATTTCATGTGCTCAGTAACTAATAGAGCATTGAACTTCTTGTTTGTTTAACTACAGTATGCGCTAACTGTAGCAGGATGCACATAAAAAAAAAAAAGGCTAAGATGACATTCTCATATTGATAATTATCCAGAATCGTTACTTTCTTGATGTGGCTCAGCTGCACTCTACTATGTTTCACTAAATTCGACCTTTTTCCTCTTGTTTTCCAAGTCTTTCCATAGTGACAGAAGGACAAACCAAACAGATATGAAACCAGTAAAATGCCATGTAAACTGACCGAGGAATCACCCCCAATGCACTTCCTGTAATCTGTGCCGTAGGAGACAAACAAACAAACAAAAAGAGACGATCTCATTTGGCCGGAAAACATTTGGCTGTGACATTTACTAAATGAGAGCAGATAAATGGAGCAGAGAGTTGTATGTATCCAGGCTAACCTTTAGTTTGATGAATATGTTGATGAAATTAGCCTCATGCCCTGGTGCTGTGTGTTAATGCAGTAGAGCTCAGAGGCAGTGGCCGCTCAGGGCAGATGCTGCACGATGGAAGCATAGGGTTGCTCTCTATATTCATCAGTTGGCCAGGCGCTCTGTTATAGTTCAGGTTTGTATAATGGAAACAGGAGTTAAACATGACTCTGCTGTTTGGCCTCGTAGGGAAAACCACTTCAGTTTCAGGTGACATTAATGTCCCAGTTCAATATAATGTAGCTTTGCTTGTGTAAAGAAAGTACAACTTTTATGTAAACTATGTACGCTTCAAGTGCTTTACACTATGTTATATAACTGTACTGTATGATGAGATTATAATGCCATTGGAAATGATTATATGTTATTTCATTGTGAATTGTAATGAAAGCTACCAACACACACACCTACCCACAGATCACCTGGCCTCAGTACTGTACGGGTGCATGTGTGTATATGATGTGATACCTGTGAGAAGACGTGTATGTGTCCTGTTCCCACTGCTCTGGTAGATCAGGCTGTGTGTGTCTGTGAGGGGTCGGAGCAGGGCAGGTGCTGGGGACAGGTCCCTGCCGGCTCATGGTTCAATCACTAATTAGGTTGAGGGTCTTTGTTCCTCCACCATGGGAAAGGCTCCTCTTCACAGCTCCCCAACCCCTCTCTCTACCCTCCCTAACCCCTCTCTTTACCCTCCCTAACCCCTCTCTCTCTACCCTCCCTAACCCCTCTCTCTACCCTCCCTAACCCCTCTCTCTACCCTCCCTAACCCCTCTCTCTACCCTCCCTAACCCCTCTCTCTACCCTCCCTAACCCCTCTCTCTTTACCCTCCCTAACCCCTCTCTATACCCTCCCTAACCCCTCTCTTTACCCTCCCTAACCCCTCTCTCTACCCTCCCTATCCCCTCTCTCTACCCTCCCTAACCCCTCTCTTTACCCTCCCGAACCCCTCTCTTTACCCTCCCTAACCCCTCTCTCTACCCTCCCTAACCCCTCTCTCTACCCTCCCTAACCCCTCTCTCTCTACCCTCCCTAACCCCTCTCTCTCTACCCTCCCTAACCCCTCTCTCTACCCTCCCTAACCCCTCTCTCTACCCTCCCTAACCCATCTCTTTACCCTGCCTTTCCTCTCTCCTGTATACCAGTAATCTCTCTTTTGCTCTCTCTCTCTCTCTCTACTACAAGGATAAAGCTCCTTCCGTCCAGACATTAGTCTTTACAATAGGGGACATTACTGAGACTATTCATTGTGGTTAAAGGGCCTGCTCCTCTGGATATGCTTAGACAGCTAAACACCTTGCTGAGGATACACACACACACACACACACAAACACAGTTGAACCGCAGCTAAGCACCTTGCCAAAGGCATAGGGATCAACCATGATTTATCAATTCTGACAGTTTAAAATTGCATTGTATTATTGAATACTGCTTGTATTCTAAGCTTTACAAATCAATTCGATCTGTCAAGGTAAAGCAGCATTGCTTTAAGCTCCTTGTGGTGTTATGAGGCAGGTTGGAGCGTGCCCACATGATGCTCTACCTTCTGGGTAGGTGGTGACATCAGCTCACCTGCTGCCCACCTACTGTCCCTACAACAACAGCTTATTGTCTCTTAAACAACAGTGTGACTTCACTGGTTTAACTCTCACTTTAACAATCACAAAAACAACAGCTGGACTGAAGTCTTTTCTCCAGCAGTGTGACTCAGGGCCAGACAGAAACTCACGCAGGCAAATGTCTCCAGATGAACTACTAATCAGAGATGATGACTTCTGTTGTCTTTCATGCAAACACAGTTAACACACATAGAGGCCACAAAATACACACCCAATACCAACATAATTGACACAATGCCAAAACAATGCCAGGCACATCCTCTCCACTTCCCCTCCTAATCCTGCCAGACAGATGGTTAGGGTACAAACACACTTATGAACACATACTCTGCCTCTTTCACTACAACCCAGGTCAATCACATAAAACAAGCTTAAATTAATTAAAATGTTTTGCTATAAGTTTTTAAAATCTAGTATTCAGTTCTGCAGGGAGGGACATTGCTAGAAAGCTCAGAAAGAAAGTATAAATGTATGGAACAGCTCGTTTTTAAAACGTATAGATATGAATATTTGATACTATTGATATGTAGTGTACCTTCTTTTTACAGTAGCACTCATGACTATTCTGTCTTTACAAATGTAACCCTAGCACAGTTTCTTCTCATAAACATAGAGTTTGAAACGGTATCAGATGGGAATATCTGTTCCCTATAGAGTCTGGTGCTCAGAATATCTATCCGTATCATCAGATTGTATGGAAATAGAGACAGAGACCCAGAGAGAGAGAAATAAAGCGATTGAGAGAGAGAGGGCGGGACCCAAAGAGACCCAGGTAGAGAGAAGATTAAGTTACCCATTTCTCTCTGCTACTAATCCAGGCTTTTCCCTGTACTGGCTGGACGGCTGGAGGCAGAGGGTCAGATACAACCAGAGCTATGGGGGGGTTGGGTGGGGGGCATTAACATGGATGAGGTGGCGGTGGTGGGGGGGCAGAGAAGGGCAGGGTATAAATACCTGCAGTAGACAGGTGGGGCGTCACTCAGGTGGGCTCACAGGGAGGCCAGGGAGGAACACAGAGCAGATACTGGCCAGGTGACAGACACATGGGAAGCAGACCTGCGTAGACCTGTGTTGCTAGAAGGAGACGGGGACCAGCCAAACACAGCAGCTTTTACCTGTCCAGGGCAGAAACTACAAGAAGTCAGCACCTGAGTGTCTACCTGAGAACAGCTAAGAGGAGAGGAGAGCAGAGAAGAGCAGAGCAGGTCAATCTACCTGATCCTGTCCAAGTGAGAAGGAGGTCGTAAGATCATCGTGATGTCGTGCCAGGCGTTCAGCGCGGACTCCTTCACCACCCTGGCAGGCGACTCCCTGCCCCTCCTCATGCACCACGCCTCCGCTGCCGACTGCCTGCCCTCCTCCGCCTCCACACACACACACAACATGGTGTCCACAGGTAACCTCTCACCCTAACCCATAACCTCTGAGCCTTAACCTCTGATAACGCATTCTTTCTATCCCTCTAAACCATTTCCAGTCTTCTAACAGTTGTGCTGAGTCATGTTCTCTGTGGTGTAACTGTGTTGAAGGCTGTCTTTTTGCTGTGTGTGTGTGGGTGGATATTAGCAGAGTTATTATAGCTGAACCCTGTAGAACCGTGAAGATCTCTCTTAGATGTTTGTAGATAGAATATCTCCAGCTCTTGGCCTTGGAGAGATTCCACAGAGGAGGATAGAGTTGTGTGTGTGTGTGTAGAGAGCGTAGGTGGGGTGTCATCACTGACGCGGTTTGTGTGACCCCCACTTTGCCATCCGGGCTGCAGACTGACAGAAATGTATTAACTCACACCCCCACACTGGCATGCGAATGCGCACACACACGCACAGGTAGCAGGTAGCCTAGCGTTTAGAGCGTTGGGAAAGTAACTGAAAGGTTTTTAGTTTGAATCCCTGAGCAGACAAGGTGAAAAATCGGTCGATGAGTCCTTGAGCAAGGCACTTAACCCAAACTGCAAGGCACTTAACCCAAAAAAGTATTATTATTATTATTACACGCCCACACGTACACAAACACGTCTTACTCTACAGCTGAAGATGCATCTGAACAGTAATGTCTGCACAGTTTCTTATAAGATTCACAGTTTCTCCCTGGTGTGTCTGTAGATTATTATTACTGTGGTATGGAGGACAGTAGGAGTGTTATTAGCCTGTCCAGTTTGAGAGCTAAATTAACAGTCCACATTCACCATGAGAAAATACTTCACAGAAGAACACGACACCTGCTGACTGAGATCAAATGTTCTGTCCATCGTCATTGGAAAGGAACCCACACTATAACTAATTCAACACTACAGCTTCTACAACAAAGAATGTAAATCAACCACCATTCTATTGCTATCACTCAATGCAGTTTCTTTCACAAACAGGTGCACCCATGGACAATGACATGGGTACAGCAAAAAGCCTTGTCTAAACTGATCTAAGGTCTCTCTCCCTCCCCTCTACCTCTCTCCAGTTCCATCAGGTCTGTCTCTCCTCCAGTCATCCAAGCGTTCCCACATGCACCTCTCCACCTCCACCCTCGGCAACGCCCTTAGCAACGGTCCCCCCGGCCTGCACTACCCCGTCACACCCTGTCACTACAGCAACCAACAGACCACTTATGGCATGATGGCAGGTCAGTGATGATGATGGTGGTGATGATGATGATGATGATGATGACGATGCTGCTGATGATGATGATGGTTTCCTCCCTAGCTCAGGAGATGCTGTCTGCCAGTATATCTCAGACCAGAATCCTCCAGACCTGCAGCGTCCCGCACCCAAACATGGTCAACGGAGCAAACACACTGCAAGGTACACACACACATATGCACACACACACAGCACACCATTAAAAAAGCTAGACTCCCCTCTAGTGGATTTAGCTGGTGTCACAGTTGATGTTTCTCTATCTATTTAGGTTCATTGGCCCCTTGTCTGTATAAGTTTCCAGAGCATGGTTTGGGTGGGGGGTCGTGCTCTCTGAGCCACAGTTTCCCCCCCCTGCCCCCAGCCGTGCTGTCTGAGGAGCCGCCCCTGGGGGGCACCAAGGACCTCCGCCATAGGAGCCGGCCCCCAGACGACCCCCCCGACATGGACTCACCTCAGATACGAGAGCTGGAGAAGTTTGCAAACGACTTCAAACTCCGCAGGATCAAACTGGGTGAGTTAGATAGCTACTGTCTGTCTGTCCTGACCTGTTTAAAACAGTTACACATGCTCACCATAATGTAATGGCTGACTGTGTGTGTGTGTGTGTGTGTGTGTGTGTGTGTGTGTGTGTGTGTGTCTGTTTGAAAGGGTACACCCAAACTAACGTTGGAGAGGCTCTGGCTGCGGTGCATGGCTCAGAGTTCAGCCAGACAACCATCTGTCGCTTTGAGAACCTGCAGCTAAGCTTCAAGAATGCCTGCACGCTAAAGGCCATCCTGGCCAAGTGGCTGGATGAAGCAGAGCAGGCCGGGGGTGAGTGGACAACCATGATCTTACCCTGGGAGAGAGGGACAGCCATGAATGACTAATGATGTGGCCTTAATGTTGTTCTTTCCACAGCTCTGTTTAATGAGAAAATGGGCATGAATGAGCGTAAGAGGAAACGAAGAACCACTATCAGGTAACTACCCTCGCAATTTTCTCTTCTGCATCAATGTATGCACTCACTAACTGTAAGTCGCTCTAGATAAGAGCGTCTGCTAAATGACTAAAAATGTTTTTAAAAAATACATAAAACACATTACATTTACAGAGATACTTGAAATATGTTTGATCAAATACTTTCTCCCTCTTTATACACTGCATCCCTCTCCTCCTGTAGTCTGGGGGCTAAGGAGGCATTGGAGCGTAGTTTCGGGGAGAAGATCAAGCCCTCATCTCAGGAGATCGTCCGTATGGCCGAGGGGCTTCACCTGGAGAAGGAGGTGGTCCGGGTCTGGTTCTGTAACCGTCGGCAACGAGAGAAACGGGTCAAGACCAGCCTTCACCACAGCTCCTACCTGACCAAGGACAGTCCTACCTATAGATAACCCTAACCCCTATCTGTCCCCTAATGCCAAAAATAACTTGAGTTCTGGTGTGACCTCATTCTTTAATTGGACCAAAAGCATATTGTTCTTGAAGTACCTGCAGCCTACTACTATTTCACCCAGAAGTGCCTAAATCACAGTATAACAATTTATGATTCCATGTCTGGTCGTTGTATAAACACATGATAGTAATACATTCCCATGTGTCTTTATCATGATCTAGTTATCTGAAATGTAATATATAAAACTGAATGACTATGTATGTGAACATTAATTTATTGACAGATGTGTTTTCAAGTTGGAGACATCTTCAACCCAGAGAGAGAACTATATAGACATTCTCAGACATTTTGATATGTAAGAAATCAAAACGCACTGTCCCAGTACATGTGTCATTTTTCATACTTACTGATTTCTTGATGTGTTTTCCATGAATAAATACATACAAACCAACAGTGTGGAGAGGACAGGAGCCGATTTAAGTGATGGATAGACAAGCACCTGTGTCCCTGTAGCATACTGGAGACATTATACTGCAGCATCAGTGTAGAGCTGGGCTCAAAAGCAGGCCAGAAGTGCCTGTCATTGTCTTACAATCAATCATTCAGTACAGGGTTGATATATAAAAATAAAAAAGAGAAAAAAGTTGTAATATGATTTAATTAAAAATCTAATTTATCAGAGATGCAATTAATTAATTCATGGATTGTGCACTGACATGCATTTAATGTAATGATTTGTTCATTAATTTATTAAGCAGTTGGTGTTTCCGAGAGCCTAATAAGAGGGAGCTGTGTCAGACAAATACACATGCACCCAGCACTGTATGACTGTGACATATTCACTGATGTCTTGATGTGTTTCTGTGAATACAAACATCCAGCCCACTTGTCAACATGTACATACTGTGCAAGACTCACTCAGGCATTATACAGTGGGGGAAAAAAGTATTTAGTCAGCCACCAATTGTGCAAGTTCTCACACTTAAAAAGATGAGAGAGGCCTGTAATTTTCATCATAGGTACACGTCAACTATGACAGACAAATTGAGAAAACAAAATCCAGAAAATCACATTGTAGGATTTTTAATGAATTTATTTGCAAATTATGGTGGAAAATAAGTATTTGGTCACCTACAAACTAGCAAGATTTCTGGCTCTCACAGACCTGTAACTTCTTCTTTAAGAGGCTCCTCTGTCCTCCACTCGTTACCTGTATTAATGGCACCTGTTTGAACTTGTTATCAGTATAAAAGACACCTGTCCACAACCTCAAACAGTCACACTCCAAACTCCACTATGGCCAAGACCAAAGAGCTGTCAAAGGACACCAGAAACAAAATTGTAGACCTGCACCAGGCTGGGAAGACTGAATCTGCAATAGGTAAGCAGCTTGGTTTGAAGAAATCAACTGTGGGAGCAATTATTAGGAAATGGAAGACATACAAGACCACTGATAATCTCCCTCGATCTGGGGCTCCACGCAAGATCTCACCCCGTGGGGTCAAAATGATCACAAGAACGGTGAGCAAAAATCCCAGAACCACACGGGGGGACCTAGTGAATGACCTGCAGAGAGCTGGGACCAAAGTAACAAAGCCTACCATCAGTAACACACTACGCCGCCAGGGACTCAAATCCTGCAGTGCCAGACGTGTCCCCCTGCTTAAGCCAGTACATGTCCAGGCCCATCTGAAGTTTGCTAGAGTGCATTTGGATGATCCAGAAGAGGATTGGGAGAATGTCATATGGTCAGATGAAACCAAAATAGAACTTTTTGGTAAAAACTCAACTCGTCGTGTTTGGAGGACAAAGAATGCTGAGTTGCATCCAAAGAACACCATACCTACTGTGAAGCATGGGGGTGGAAACATCATGCTTTGGGGCTGTTTTTCTGCAAAGGGACCAGGACGACTGATCCGTGTAAAGGAAAGAATGAATGGGGCCATGTATCGTGAGATTTTGAGTGAAAACCTCCTTCCATCAGCAAGAGCATTGAAGATGAAACGTGGCTGGGTCTTTCAGCATGACAATGATCCCAAACACACCGCCCGGGCAACGAAGGAGTGGCTTCGTAAGAAGCATTTCAAGGTCCTGGAGTGGCCTAGCCAGTCTCCAGATCTCAACCCCATAGAAAATCTTTGGAGGGAGTTGAAAGTCCGTGTTGCCCAGCGACAGCCCCAAAACATCACTGCTCTAGAGGAGATCTGCATGGAGGAATGGGCCAAAATACCAGCAACAGTGTGTGAAAACCTTGTGAAGACTTACAGAAAACGTTTGACCTGTGTCATTGCCAACAAATGGTATATAACAAAGTATTGAGAAACTTTTGTTATTGGCCAAATACTTATTTTCCACCATAATTTGCAAATAAATTCATAAAAAATCCTACAATGTGATTTTCTGGAAAAAATAATCTCATTTTGTCTGTCATAGTTGACGTGTACCTATGATGAAAATTACAGGCCTCTCTCATCTTTTTAAGTGGGAGAACTTGCACAATTGGTGGCTGACTAAATACTTTTTACCCCACTGTAACTGTAGAGTGGCTCCTGTCTTATAGCTCTCTGGTGGAGGAATCACTGAATGAATCTCCATAGCCCCTTCCCCCAGGATACATTCACTCTCCCATGTCTTCATTGGGATGTACTGGGACTGTAGACAGAGTAATCTCAATGGGACATACATGAAATAAGGCTAAAATAAGAAGGGAGCATGCTCTGTGGTCTGAGAAAGGGTGGGATGCACTGTGGGACTACTGATGCTGAGGAACCCTACATAATGAGCTCTATATGCTAATTCACAGCCTGTGGTTTATATGGCTGCGCTCTCCAGCGGGACAAAGCTGTGTGAGTGTGTCAGGGCTGGGGTCAATTCCAATTGAAGGCAGTCAATTCAGGAAGTAAACTTAAATAATTCAAAATTTGAAAAAACGGCATCTATTTTCAATGACGTCTAAATAAACTGAGCAGAAGCTATTTCTTTCAAAAGTTTTTCCATTTTTTAATTTTCAATTAAAATCCCTTCCTGAATTGACTCCCCTTAAATTCAAATTGACTCCAGCCCTTGAGTGTGTCCTCTGGAGTGTGTCGTTACTGCTCTGGGTCTCCATGCTTCTAATGTGGCTGTCCTCTTCAAAACGGAATAAAAACACCAATGATGTGAAGGAGGTCATTGTTTAGCAGCAGCTCGTAAAACAACACATTTCACTGCACCTATCCGGTGTTAGTGACAATAAAACATAATTGTTTTTGTTCATTAAGCCATTTTATTCATTATAAAAGTAATCAACCCTAAACAGTAGAACTGTACAGATACAGAGGATACATACAGTAGTTGACATACATGGTGGATAAAAAGTGTGACAACAACCTTCATTCATTTACATTTCCTGTATGCCGAATTACACCAAAGATCAAGTTGAAAAGAAATTGATGTAACGATAATGAGCCAGTCAATGTTTTCCAGTAACAATCATTAAGATCATTATTTTACTATACAGTGATATACTAGTAGACATTAGAAAACCACAAGAGAACCATGAGAGGGAACATTCTAGGATGCATGAAATGCTGTTTAGCTGACATTGCACAATACGTCATTGTCTCCTAACCTGCTCTTACAGCATGGTGGAGTGAAACAGAGAGAGAGAGCGTCAGGAAGACAAAACGATCAGTGTAATCTTCACAAACTCCTTGTCCACTCTAGAATGTGTGTGTGTGGTTTAAACAAACAGCTCTAACAACAGATATATTAACTGCACAGCAGCCAAGATAAAGAGAGAGATGAGGAGGACAGAGAGACTGCTGGTTCAATCCCACTTCAGAAAGACAGGACACAGAGATCAACTAAAACACAGACAATATCTTCAAATTAGAGAACAACTCAGTGGCACATAACAGGCAATTCAACTGAACCATTCTTTGATATATCATGTTAATGATTATTAGTTTGAATTAGCATTAGATTATTATTTCACACGTTTTTGTTTTAAACTGAATCTCTGTACGTAACTCGTATCCAGTTTGATCCTGCTAATTCCATAGATTCTCAAGCAACATTTTTATTATTGAAAAAGTCCTTACCCTACTCGTTGGGGTTAATGTCAGTATTGTCAGTAGCTCCTAGAGTTAATGTCAGTGGAACTAGACAGACACATTGTCAGTAGTCTGACATCACCAGCGTCTATAGTACTGTACCTAAAAATGTGAGAGCACAGAGAACAATCATCATTACTTCATTCTATTTCTATGACTTTATCATCCTCCCACAGGATTGGTACTCCCAGGACTAATGGAGAAGCCATGCACAAAATATAACGTGAACATAGAGGTCACTTTTCCAGAGTCAACCGTCTGTAAGTACATAATGAAGGCTACCCCTTCAGCAGGCTGCCTGCTGCAGCAGATTGTGTGTGTGTGTGTGTGTGTGTATGTGTGTGTGTGTGTGTGTCAGTCCACTCCCAGGGCTCGGAGCTGTCTCTCTATCTCGTCATCAGAGATCTGCGTTTTCCGTTTAGGAGAAGCAGTAAGGAGACTCTTCCCTGCTGCTGGGGCTCTCACCATCTGAAACACACATACATTACAACAGGTTAACACTGGCACTGGGCTTACAACACACACATTACAACAGGTTAACACTGGCACTGGGCTTACAACACACACATTACAACAGGTTAACACTGGCACTGGGCTTACGACACACACATTACAACAGGTTAACACTGGCACTGGGCTTACAACACACACATTACAACAGGTTAACACTGGCACTGGGCTTACAACACACACATTACAACAGGTTAACACTGGCACTGGGCTTACAACACACACATTACAACAGGTTAACACTGGCACTGGGCTTACAACACACACATTACAACAGGTTAACACTGGCACTGGGCTTACGACACACACATTACAACAGGTTAACACTGGCACTGGGCTTACAACACACACATTACAACAGGTTAACACTGGCACTGGGCTTACGACACACACATTACAACAGGTTAACACTGGCACTGGGCTTACGACACACACATTACAACAGGTTAACACTGGCACTGGGCTTATGACACACACATTACAACAGGTTAACACTGGCACTGGGCTTACAACACACACATTACAACAGGTTAACACTGGCACTGGGCTTACAACACACATTACAACAGGTTAACACTGGCACTGGGCTTACGACACACACATTACAACAGGTTAACACTGGCACTGGGCTTACAACACACATTACAACAGGTTAACACTGGCACTGGGCTTACAACACACACATTACAACAGGTTAACACTGGCACTGGGCTTACAACACACACATTACAACAGGTTAACACTGGCACTGGGCTTACGACACACACATTACAACAGGTTAACACTGGCACTGGGCTTACGACACACACATTACAACAGGTTAACACTGGCACTGGGCTTACGACACACACATTACAACAGGTTAACACTGGCACTGGGCTTACGACACACACATTACAACAGGTTAACACTGGCACTGGGCTTACGACACACACATTACAACAGGTTAACACTGGCACTGGGCTTACGACACACACATTACAACAGGTTAACACTGGCACTGGGCTTACGACACACACATTACAACAGGTTAACACTGGCACTGGGCTTACAACACACACATTACAACAGGTTAACACTGGCACTGGGCTTACAACACACACATTACAACAGGTTAACACTGGCACTGGGCTTACGACACACACATTACAACAGGTTAACACTGGCACTGGGCTTACAACACACACATTACAACAGGTTAACACTGGCACTGGGCTTACAACACACACATTACAACAGGTTAACACTGGCACTGGGCTTACAACACACACATTACAACAGGTTAACACTGGCACTGGGCTTACGACACACATTACAACAGGTTAACACTGGCACTGGGCTTACAACACACACACATTACAACAGGTTAACACTGGCACTGGGCTTACAACACACACATTACAACAGGTTAACACTGGCACTGGGCTTACGACACACATTACAACAGGTTAACACTGGCACTGGGCTTACGACACACATTACAACAGGTTAACACTGGCACTGGGCTTACAACACACACATTACAACAGGTTAACACTGGCACTGGGCTTACAACACACATTACAACAGGTTAACACTGGCACTGGGCTTACGACACACATTACAACAGGTTAACACTGGCACTGGGCTTACAACACACACATTACAACAGGTTAACACTGGCACTGGGCTTACAACACACACACATTACAACAGGTTAACACTGGCACTGGGCTTACAACACACACATTACAACAGGTTAACACTGGCACTGGGCTTACAACACACACACATTACAACAGGTTAACACTGGCACTGGGCTTACAACACACACATTACAACAGGTTAACACTGGCACTGGGCTTACGACACACATTACAACAGGTTAACACTGGCACTGGGCTTACAACACACACATTACAACAGGTTAACACTGGCACTGGGCTTACGACACACATTACAACAGGTTAACACTGGCACTGGGCTTACAACACACACATTACAACAGGTTAACACTGGCACTGGGCTTACAACACACATTACAACAGGTTAACACTGGCACTGGGCTTACGACACACATTACAACAGGTTAACACTGGCACTGGGCTTACAACACACACATTACAACAGGTTAACACTGGCACTGGGCTTACAACACACATTACAACAGGTTAAGACTGGCACTGGGCTTACGACACACATTACAACAGGTTAACACTGGCACTGGGCTTACGACACACATTACAACAGGTTAACACTGGCACTGGGCTTACAACACACAGTAGCCCTTCTGCATAGAGAGCAGTGGTATAGTAACACATGCTGTCCCCCAGGGGGAGTGGGTTCTCTGCCAGATCGACAGTCACTGTAACTGCCTCTCATTTATCACCACACAGGTAGTCTACAGGCACAGTCTACAGCACGTGTCAAACTCATTCCACGGATGGCCGAGTGTCTGCAGGTTTTCGCTCCACCCTTGTACTTGATGGATGAATTAAAGTCACTAATTAGTAAGAAACTCCCTTCACCTGGTTGTCTAGGTCTTAATTGAAAGAAAAAAACAAAAACCTGCAGACACTCGGCCCTCAGTGGAATGAGTTTGACACCCCTGGTATAGGCTATCATCCCATAAAGACAGGCAGGCTACAGGCACAGACTACATTACATTACATTTTAGTCATTTAGCAGACGCTCTTATCCAGAGCGACTTACAGTTAGTGAACACATATATTTTTTTTTTATACTGGCCCCCCGTGGGAAACGAACCCACAACCCTGGCGTTGCAAACACCATGCTCTATCAACTGAGCTACATCCCTGCCGGCCATTCCCTCCCTTACCCTAGACGACGCTGGGCCAATTGTGCGCCGCCCACGAGTCTCCCGGTCGCGGCCGGCTGCGACAGAGCCTAGATTCGAACCAGGATCTCTAGTGGCACAGTTAGCACTGGCCTTAGACCACTGCGCCACTCAGGAGACACAGACTGTCATCCCATAAAGACAGGCAGGCTACAGTAACAGGCTGTCATCCAATAAAGACAGGCAGGCTACAGGCAGTCTACAGCAGTGGTATTCAAACTTTTTCAGCGGGGACCCCATTTTTTCCCCCCATGAATTTCTCGCTACCTCAACCAAATCTAATGACACAACCTTAAAATCTGTACATTTAGATTTTTACATCAACAACTAACCTTTAATTCATTGCATTCATCTCTTATCTAAATTAATATAAACCAATAAATACATCTACTCAAAATGTTTTTTAAATCTTTCTCAAAACCGTTTGTATATTATCCCATACAATAATCTGTACTCATACATACACACACACACACACACACACACACACACACACACACACACACAAAAACACACATGTATTTTTATTTGAATTTTGGCAACCCCACTGCAGTTCCCCCACGAACCCACTAGGGGCCTTCACGCAATCTTCCCATAAAGACAGGCAGGCAGGCGACAGGCACAGTCTACAGCAGTGTTTCCCAACTCCAGTCTTCCAGTACCCCCAACTGCACACATTGTTGTTGTAGCTCCGGACAAACACACTTGATTCAACTTGTCAACTAAACATCAAGCCCTCAATAAGTTGAATCAGGTGAGTTTGTCCGGGGCTACAACAAAAATGTGTGCTGTTGGGTAGGGCTATGACGATACCAGTATCGCAATATTTTTTACATGACAAAAATGAAAACACGAGGCAGACAGAACTCTTTGGTCCTTTAAAAACCTGCTGTATGTAAAATATTGTCTGCTTTAGGTTGGAAAATAAATAAATGTGACTCTGGATGACAACATAATGTTTCCAACATTAGGGCTGTTTTCCTAAAGAAGTTAAATCCACTTTGTGTTTTGTTTCCTTGCCACGATACTAACGAGTATCGTAATACTGGTATCGTCCCGGCCCTACTGTTGGATACTCGAGGACTGGAGTTGGGAAACACTGGTCTACAGGCTATCTTCCCATTAAGACAGGCAGGCTAAGGGCTATCCCGCTCTCCTCCTATTGTCTGTCTATATGTCTGCTACACCTCAAAGCATCCAGACCGGGGGGGGGGGCTTTGAGATGGTACAGGACTATGTCTTACCTTTCCAGAGGACTGCTTATAGGGAGAAGTGACTTGGGAATGGCATAGGGCAGTATGTCTTACCTTTCCAGAGATCTCAATGCCGATCTCGTCCAGAACCTGGTTCACAATGTCCTGAGATTCTTCCTCGTCTCCTGACTCCTCAAATATCTCATCTAATGTATTGTTGACTGGAGGGAGCAAGGGAGGGAGGGAGAGAGAGATAGGGGTAGAGGGGGAAAGGGGGCAGACAGAGAAAAAGAGAGGCAGATAGACAAACAGAGGTACTAGTCAGTTTACCATTAAAAGGTCATTGAACCACTAGGCTAACACATTGATCTGTATGGGCTTTTTGGTTCGGACTTTGACAGTTTTTTTTGGTCCGTTACTATTGTGCATCTTTTAAATGTTAAACTTTTAGGCTAGGGAGCCAATGACAGCAGGTCTTACTCATGTCCTCTGTCATGCCCATCTTCATGTTCTCCTTCTGGAAGTCCTGCATGGTCTGGAGGGTCTTCTGAGGATCCATCTTCTTGTTCACCGCCTGCATCGTCTGGACAAACATACAGACACACAAGACTTACACCACCAAAACTGTTATATTACACAGACACAATACACAACTCCCAGAGCATGTATGCGCATCATCAACACGCAGAGGGATTCTGCCTCATCTTCCTGTGTGTTATCAGCCATGGCCTAGTTTCACGCCGGAGCCAAAAACAGCCAAATGAGCAGCACACGCCACATCTAATTAGATGTCATTTGTATATTGCTCTCAAACTTTTTTCAAGTGTGTCCCTGTTGTTAGTGGGTCTCTCTGCAGACCCATTGTTTTGGGGAGACTTTAATGTTTTCCCTCCAGACTGAAGCCTTATCCCAGAGTAGCAGGAGTCATCGTGGGGTAGGTACACAATGCACACATTCAGCTACTCTCTGCCACCTCAGCCTGGTAACAAACAAAGGAGTGGTCCTCCCTAAACACATACATTTTTCTGTTACAGATAGGTCTCACAGAATTAGACCTCTCTCTGTTTCCTACCAGCCAATCAGACATCCCGATCATGACTAATTAACTACCACACACAGAGACAATGCTCTGATTAGAAACAGATTGATCATTAATACATGAATATATATATATATATATATATATTTTTTTTTTTTTCACCTTTATTTAACCAGGTAGGCCAGTTGAGAACAAGTTCTCATTTACAACTGCGACCTGGCCAAGATAAAGCAAAGCAGTGCGATAAAAAACAACAACAACACAGAGTTACATATGGGATAAACAAAAACGTACAGTCAACAACACAATAGAAAAATAGAACATCTATATACAGTGTGTGCAAATTTAGTAAGTTATGGAGGTAAGGCAATAAATAGGCCATAGTGCAAAATAATTACAATTTAGTATTAACAATGGAGTGATAGATGTGCAGAAGATGATGTGCAAATAGAGATACTGGGGTGCAAATGAGCCAAATAAATAACAATATGGGGATGAGGTAGTTGGGTGGGCTAATTACAGATGGCCTGTGTACAGGTGCAGTGATCAGTAAGCTGCTCTGACAACTGATGCTTAAAGTTAGTGAGGGAGATAAGAGTCTCCAGCTTCAGAGATTTTTCAGTTCTTTCCTGTCATTGGCAGCAGAGAACTGGAAGGAATGGCGGCCAAAGGAGGTGTTGGCTTTGGTGATGACCAGTGAGATATACCTGCTGGAACGCATACTACGGGTGGGTGTTGCTATGGTGACCAATGAGCTAAGATAAGGCGGGGATTTGCCTAGCAGTGATTTATAGATGACCTGGAGCCACTGGGTTTGGCGACGAATATGTAGTGAGGGCCAGCCAACGAGAGCATACAGGACACAATGGTGGGTAGTATATGGGACTTTGGTGACAAAACGGATGGCACTGTGATAGACTACATCCAATTTGCTGAGTAGAGTGTTGGAGGCTATTTTGTATATGCCATCGCCGAAGTCAAGGATCGGTAGGATAGTCCGTTTTACGAGGGCAGCATGAGTGAAGGAGGCTTTGTTGCGAAATAAGATGCAGATTCTAGATTTAACTTTGGATTGGAGATGCTTAATGTGAGTCTGGAAGGAGAGTTTACAGTCTAACCAGACACCTAGGTATTTGTAGTTGTCCACATATTCTAAGTCAGACCCGCCGAGAGTAGTGATTCTAGTCGGGCGGGCGGGCGGGTGCAAGCAGCGTTCGATTGAAGAGCATGCATTTAGTTTTACTAGCGTTTAAGAGCAATTGGAGGCTACGGAAGGAGTGTTATGGCATTGAAGCTCGTTTGGAGGTTTGTTAACACAGTGTCCAATGAAGGGCCAGATGTATACAAAATGGTGTCGTCTGCGTAGAGGTGGATCTAAGAGTCACCAGCAGCAAGAGCGACATCATTGATATACACAGAGAATAGAGTCGGCCCGAGAATTGAACCCTGTGGCACCCCATAGAGACTGCCAGAGGTCCAGACAACAGGCCCTCCGTTTTGACACATTGAACTCCATCTGCGAAGTAGTTGGTGAACCAGGCGAGGCAGTCATTTGAGAAACCAAGGCTATTTAGCCTGCCAATAAGAATGCGGTGATTGACAGAGTCGAAAGCCTTTGCCAGGTCGATGAAGACGGCTGCACAGTACTGTCTTTTATCAATCGCGGTTATAATATAATTTAGGACCTTGAGCGTAGCTGAGGTGCACCCATGACCAGCTCGGAAACCAGATTGCATAGCGGAGAAGGTACGGTGGGATTCGAAATGGTCGGTGATCTGTTAACTTGGCTTTCAAATACTTTCGAAAGGCAGGGCAGGATGGATATAGGTCTGTAACAGTTTGGATCCAGAGTGTCACCCCCTTTGAAGAGGGGGATGACCGTGGCAGCTTTCCAATCTCAGACGATACGAAAGAGAGGTTGAACAGGCTAGTAATAGGGGTTGCGACAATTTCGGCAGCTAATTTTAGAAAGAAAGGGTCCAGATTGTCTAGCCCAGCTGATTTGTAGGGGTCCATATTTTGCAGCTCTTTCAGAACATCAGCTATCTGAATTTAGGTGAAGGAGAAGCGTGGGGGGGGGGCATGGGCAAGTTGCAGCGGAGGGTGCAGAGCTGGAGGCCGGGGGTAGGGGTAGCCAGGTAGAAAGCATGGCCAGCCGTAGCAAAATGCTTGTTGAAATTCTCGATTATCGTAGTTTTATCGGTGGTGACAGTGTTTCCTAGCCTCAGTGCAGTGGGCAGCTGGGAGGAGGCGCTCTTATTCTCCATGGACTTTATAGTGTCCCAAAACTTTTTGTAGTTAGTGCTACAGGATGCACATTTCCATTTGAAAAAGCTAGCCTTTGCTTTCCTAACTGATTGTGTATATTGGTTGCTGACTTCCCTGAAAAGTTGCATATCGCGGGGGCTGTTCAATGCTAATGCAGTACGCCACAGGATGTTTTTGTGCTGGTCAAGGGCAGTCAAGTCTGGGGTGAACCAGGGGCTATATCTGTTCTTAGTTCTGAATTTCTTGAATAAATACTTGCCGACTGTAACTAGTTCACATTCAAAGCGCTAAACATAATGGGCTAATAGTCCTATAACTGGGCTAATTAGATATGCTACTTTATACATTACCAGATACATTACTTAATTGATAACAACTAAGATGTGTAAGGATGTCATCTGATCTGTGTCTCTGAGCTGTGAACAGGTATAGGATGGAAGAGGGTGAAATGAGAATCTCCACCCAATCAGACAAACATTCACATCCTGAGGGGATGACAGGATATATAGACACACTAATTCTCACACACACTCAGAGATGAAGAGAGGAGAGGAATCCTGTGAACTCTGCTGTTTTGGAGAAGCTGTTTTAATGTTTTAACTGGGTTAGTCGGTCTGCTTTTGGCCACATTTACACAGATATGTGTGTTTGGAGCTACAATACAATAAAAAAATGTCTGACTTTTGGAGGCCCAACATCCAAAATGTGTGTGTGTGAATGCACGCATGTGTGTGGTGCTCTTTACCTTAGCCGTAGAAGACATGGCGCCAGCCATCTTCATCTGAGAGTTCATGACCTTGGTCTGTGTGGACATGGAGGTGACCTTTGAACTGACGGCGTATGTCCTGTTCTTCTGCTTCCTCAGCTGTACCAGCTGCTTGGCCAGGATCTTACACGCCTCGCGGTTCCCAGACTTAGCCATCTTCTTGATCTCAATCTCCTACAGGGGAGGGGAGGAATAGGGGGATTAGCAAGGGGGAGCTTCTGACTGGCTTTGCATTCGGCTGTAAACGGCCAACTTCACTACACTCATATAGACACATACTGTACATTACTACATATACATTCAAATATACAACACATACACATCAGTTTCCCCAGGGAGCCCTGTTAGAGTATAAACAGTGTAAATACTGTGATTTGTCGATGGTCTAAACACCTGAGAGCTAGCAGCCTTTCTTAGCTTTGGTAAAACAGCCTCTCAGCCTGAGGGAACACACACTGCAAGGCTGTAAAGCTATGTCCCCTGGGAAACAGTACAGTTGCATCTGCAGCCCTGTGTGTCTGTGTTTATGTGTTTGTTCTGAAGAGCCAGTCCTCAAAACAATCATTTATTAATGATCATTATTACAGTTGTTTACAGGAATAATCCTCCCATCCCTTCACCCCTTCTCTCTGTCAGTATGTAGTGCAGGTTAAACTGTCATTAGGATGATCAGTGCTATGTAGAGTGGAGAAGAGCTGAGTGAAGGAGATGATTGTTCAGCAGATCCAGTCTCCTCCTTAGGTAGAGCGCTCTGCTAAACAGCTGAGTAGGCAGATTTCCATTACATTACCCCTTAGACAAACAAACAGGTGCCGTCTGTCTCTGCCTGCTAAACAGATTCATGATTAGAATAGACAGAAAATGTAAGAATAATGATGCTTCTATTTGCTATCTGCCATAAAGCAAAATTACATTGAAATATGTAACAGTGATCTAGGCTGGGATGACGAGTGGCACAGATGACCTTGTCCTACTGTCACCAACAGAGCAAGGTCTACAGGAAAAACTTTACATTCTTTGGGAATACAGCATCAACTGGGCAATCAATATCAACTTTCAGAAAACCAAAGTTGTGATTTTCCAGAAAAAGGCCAGGAATCAGAGCAGCTGATTAAGAAATACCATGGTTGAACATGCCCAATGGTACAACTACCCGGGACAAAAAAGCTGTGCCTCTGGTGGATTTGGTCTGGCAGTGAATGCACTAAAGAAAAAGGCCGCAAAGCATTTAACTCTGCAAAATATTCAATTGTGTAATTTTACCAATTGCACTATATGGAAGCGAGGTTTGGGGTCCAACCTGTAATTACGATTATAAGCATTGGGAGAAAAACCCAATACAAAATCTACATAGAGAATTCTGCAGAATCATCCTACATTTTCAAAAGAAAGTACCAAATAATACATGCAGAGCGGAAATCAGACGATTCCCTTCATTTGTAAATATAAAGAAAAGAACAAATGTTGGCACCATTTGAAATTATGCCCCAAAACATTCTTACAATTCAAAGCACTGGAAACCCAAGAACTGAACCCTGAAAAAAATAAGAGTCCCCTATGTCAGCTGTTAAAAACACTAAACACCCTATTATCCAAACACACAAGGAAATCAATCAAGTTGTTACAGAAATGAAAAACCTCCTATTTGACAAATTGGGAAAACAAAACAAAAACACAGAATAAACTAAATTGCTATTTGGCCCTCGAAAGATAATACAAATGGGCAGAATATCTCTACTCTGTCAGAGACACAAAACAGAGTCAGATCCTGACCAAATAAAGGCTCAGTGACCACCAATTGGCTATAGAAACAGGGAGACACAAAAAGACATGGTTACCCAAAGAAGATAGTCTATGTGGTCACTGCATGACAGGGGAGGTAGAGACAGATGCACTTTTTCCTCTACTGTGAGAAATACTTCCAAATAAGATAATCTTTTTTTCAAGAAAGTCTCAATCAATTCCCAACTTCTGTGCATTTACTAATAACATAAAGCTGGAAATTATTCTGGGTGAGGGAGAAACCGCAAATATTACTGTCAGATATGTATATGATTGCCAAAGCCTGAGGGACATCCCATTACCATTAATTCCATGAAGTATTTACATTGTATATAACTTACAAATAATACATAGTAAAACCATCATCCACATACATTTTGATGTTTATTTATTTATCAGCCATTCTTTCTTTATCTTATTTTTATTTAATTAAATGTATCGACCAAAGATTACACAATACAACAGCAGTAGTGTTGTACCTGTAGACACAATTATATGTGACCCGTTTCAAGTAACTAGGAGTATGTCGCACGTCACTACTTCACAGGAGTGGCATTTTAACGTTTTTTTTTAAATCAAAAAGCATTTTTTGGCAGAAATGCCTTCGCGAACATGTGAACTTTCATGTGCCTTAATAACAAACTTGTATGCCATCTTTAAATACGAATACAATTGTTAAATTACGAGCCTAGTTGGTTTAGCCACGGAAAAATACAGGAACCTTCCCGCTAGCCATGATTGGCTGAGATAATGGATGGGCTGGACATGCCGGGAGAGGAGTTCGGATTGGTCTGCCATGTAGCATGCTTCTGTCTATAACATGAGCTGCTCAGTATGTGTAGATAATCCTTTCTACCGCGGCTTATTTTATAAGTGTAGCATTGCTGCCCTGAGGTTAATAGCCCTATCGACAAAAATCAGTGGGAAAAAGTCATGATGGACTACTTTCTGGAGGACGATCGTGCCATGCTGACTCTCTCCGACTCTGCAAATGAATCAGACGATGAGGAAATCCCTGATTTAGGAAAAAACATTTTAATTGAACCAGACATTGTAGTCTTCCCCCATCACTGTCATCAGAAGAAACAGCGATCAACAGTGTTGTTGTCTCGGAAGAAGATGAGCGAGTTTTGAAATCAGTGGAATGCCAGTTGGAACCAGAGAGATGATTCCCAAATGTGGAGAGAGTCGAAAAGAGAACACAGGAGGCTGCTGTATAAAACACCTGTCTCCAGATTACATCTTCAAACTAAGGGTAACCATGGCATCCATGACAGAGGGAGATGCGTTCATCCATGTATACGGGTAAGAGTCTAGCTAATTTTGTCACAAAGGTGTTTTCATTGCAAGTTAAAGCGTACTGTTAGCTAGCTAATGTTAGCTGGCTGGCTCGCTAGCTAACAGTACGTGTATGATCTGTGTAGTAATATTATTTGTATCTCAGAAATCCATTTGCATTGCTAGTTATAGCCTATTGTTAGCTAGCTAACATTGAACATCATTGGTTAGCTTTAGCTACCTGCAAATGCATGCATGGTGCATGGCATTATGAGTTGGGATTATGGTTCATTGTTAAGATAGCTAGCCAGCTACATTTCTAAACACAAGACTACTATGCAAGTAACCATTTCACTGTACCGTTTACACTTTCTGTATCCTGTGCATGTAACAAATAAACGTAGATTTAATTTGATATAGTGTGTTTACCAGAGACGGTAATGTGAAGAACAACATGACCTGCACCAAAGTCAGATTAGGATATAGCCCAAGGACTAGATAAAGTGTATTTTTACTACTACTTTTTGCTACTACTTTTAATCTTGAAATCTTTGATTGTTTACTACACTACCTATTTACTCTGACTAGCACATGGCCTCACATGTGAATCCTTAAAGAGATGGGTGGGGCTAAGGCTTAAGAGGGTGTGAACTATGCTGAATGGGTGTAGACAAAGAAGAGGTCTCCAGTAGGTGTACCAAAACTTTTATGGGCCATTTTCTCACAAGTGGGGTTAAATGTTTGTCAACATTCAAATAATAATTACTTTACCATTGTTCCTCAACTGCAGTGTATGATATACAATTTTATAGCTCTGAGTTTCTACTTTTATCCAATGTAAAAAAAACACAATTTCAAAGTTTGCTACATATGACTGAATCCATGTGGTGTATCTCCTACTGTATGTACTATAATTAGTATTACTACTGAAATGAACTGTGTTTCATTATCCTCATTGCATTGTACTATATTTACTGAAATGCTGTACCACTATACTGCTTTGGCAATATCTACAAATTGTATTTCATGCCAATAAAGCAATCTGCATTTGTGTGTGTGTGTGTGTGTGTGTGTGTGTGTGTGAGTGAGTGAGTGAGTGAGTGAGTGAGTGAGTGAGTGAGTGAGTGAGTGAGTGAGTGAGTGAGTGAGTGAGTGAGTGAGAGAGAGAGAGAGAGAGAGAGAACTGACAGATAAATGATGCTATCACATAACAATGTACATAGAGACAGACTGATCTAATGTTCACTTGACCAGGACAATATTTCAGCTAGATAGAGGTGACAAAACATGCTATTTTTCATCTGAATAATGAACCAAGTTGTTCTATAGAATAAAGTGGCTATAAATTCAAATCATGGGCTATCCCTGGATCCATGCCAGTACATACACTTTGCTGAATAATATAGATATCTTGTTGAAGAAAAACAATGTTATTCTCCAAATGTGCTGAAAGCCCCAGTAGTCTCTGTGTTAAGAGTCTAATAATAATAATAATAATGAGTCTCCCAGCATAGCAACTACAGCAGCCCCAGAAGAGGAAGCGTAAACAGACACAAATGTGTCTGTCACAAATGCATTTATGCTAAATTGTAATATAGGTCACTTTCTCTTCTTAGAGAATAGCTTTTTTTCAGACCAACAACAAAGATAAAAACTAGATTAATTAGGATAAATATTATTGAGTAATAAAAAGCTGGTCCCTGGGAAGGTAATTATGGCCTGGGTGATGTTTACAACAGAGAGACCACTCTTCCATTCATCCTTCTGATATAGTGGGAAATGTTCTATTCTGCTGTTCACACAGCCCTATGGTGACTCAGTGTGTGTGTGTGTGTGTGTGTGTGTGTGTGTGTGTGTGTGGACGTGTTCTACCTCCTCTTTCCCCTGTAGCTATTCTACCTGTCCAAACCTGTTTTTCTATCCCAGTCGTTAGCTAAGCATCCTTTAGGCCAGACAGACAGAGCAGGAAAGGGATGTGAGTGGAGGTAGGGGGTAGGATGGAGCCAGATTTGCCTACAGTCATTTACACACATTTGATGCAATCAGCAATAATCTAAGGAAAAGGTTGTACTGAGAAACTAAAACCTGCCGCCATCCTACAGCACTTCATAGGGTGTGGGGGGAGGGGGTCTCACCATTTGTTTCTCTTGTTTCTCCAGAGCAGCTCTGTCTCTAGCGATCTGTCTCTGAGTACCTCGAAGCTCCTTAGTCTGTTCCTTTATAATGTCTGAGAGAGAGAGAGAGACATTAGAAAAACATTTACCCTACGAACATACACAGTTATTGAATCAAACTGTTTTTTTGTTTTTTTTATTACATACATACATACATACATACATACATACAGTTATGCTGGGCATTGGGCTTTCTGTAAAGCTATAGAAGCAGAGTAACATTCTGTTCACACGGGTAGATAGACAGGGACAATAGCTCTGGACATTCCTCATTCACAGGGCTGAGCCTGGACTCTAAGCCATCCCTGCCTCACACACTACCCATTACCCTGACACAGCGTGTGTAACACAGTCCGACACACACACTATGCTCCAAATACCAGACTCAACTGTACACGATAAAACTGGGTTCTTTCTTAATGTACAGAGGGACCAACACTAAAAAGAGCTCAGGATTGAACTCTTATTGAGATAATTCATACTTCAGATAGACCCAGACTAAAAACATTCCTTAATACCATATTATTTATACTTTTAGAAATATAGGCAGGGTAAACTATGTGATGCGTCTTGTTTCAAGGGTTTCCAATAAAAATACACCAGGCTCCTGACTTCATACATACAACAGCAATAATGTAACAAATAAATAAATAAGAATCCACGTTTTAAGGCAGGATAAAAAAAACTTGAAGTGTAACATCAAAAGGGACAATATAGGCACAAGCATGAAATTAAGTGGATAAGTGAAGGCATGCATGAAGAGTCATTCAGCAGCAGTCCCAAATATAAGACACACACCCTGCTGTGGATTATGAGTTTGGTTGAAGAGCAGTCCCTGAGACCAGGCATGTCTGTAGGCAAAGGCACACTTACTGTCCTACACATTCTCTCTCTCACACACCCTGCTGTGAATGTGTCCCAGCCGTCCCAGCTCCTGTATTTGGGTAGAGGACATGGCCCCCACTACACTGCTATTAGCTCTAAGGTTACCGCAGACACATATAGTGCGCTAGGGCACTCCACCAGCTGATACACTAAACCATTGCACTGGACTCCTTCACTAGAGTGAGAGGACTCCCAGAGATTCTCTCTACAGTGGAGAGGGTACTAGAAGCGCTACCAACAACCTCTAACACAACCTCTAAATTGACCCTCTGTTTCATTGCTGGATCAAAACGCTAAATATTCAACAGAAAACTAGCTATCATTCCTCAAAAGAAGGTTTTTCCTCAAAACTATAGAAAGGTATAAATAAAACATTTTTTTTAAATAATAGGAAAGCATTTGTTTAATGTTCAGGTAATTCCTGCAGTGGAAGTCCAAACTGAAGCATGCAGCAGTGAAAGTTGTGTTGTTGTAAAGCATGTCAAGCTTTTAGAGGAAAATGCATTAGGAAAGTGAAAAATATATATATACTTCCCCCCCAAAAGAATACTGCAGTAACATTTTTGCAGATAAATGTTGTTGCAGAATAGCAGGCTCCCATAATCTTACAAAATTACCCTAAAGTAAAACATGTTGAGAAAAATGAACTGAAATTAGTGAGAATCCTTGCTATAGGTACCAATGGTGCCCTCGTCACCCAAAAAACTCCAGAGAGAGAGAGAGAGAGAGCTGGACCACTTGTGAGAGCGAAGAGTAGTATCTACGTACAGGGTGACGTAACGACAACGTCTAAAAGAGGGTGGGGTATCGTCTACAAAACTCCACCAGCTATTCTCTGCCCGCCATCGCACCCCGCACGCCCTACCACGGGATACCACCGCTTCTCGACACTGGGCAACCTTGGCACCCCACGCCCAGAGAGAGAGGAGAGAGAAAGAATGAGAGAGGGGATAGAGATGCTGAGATATCCTATCAACTATCTGGCCTTGAGTAAAGGTACAGCACAATCACAGTAAGTGAATATTGATTCTCCATCAATGAGACCGTGGTCATGGAAGAGCTTATTAATATTGAATTAGGTAGAAACTTAAAATGGATTATATAGAAACTTACAATAGGTTTCTGTTTAATAAAGTTAGTGATTTAGATGTAATGTATTTATTATATATTGGAAGGGTTCTGTTGCATTCTGACCCTGTAAGACCAATACATTTTGACTGATAGGCATTAGGCACAGTATTCCAATGGCTCAAGGAAATACACGATAAGATGGAGACATTTCTTCCTATTATTTTCTATATCGAGGTTAGGCACATTGAGATACAAATATATTTTTAAAGAGAGACCTGAAAATCAATCCTTTCAACATATTGCTACATTTTCTAAGTATCAGCAGCAGCAAAAATCTGCATGGCATGTACTGTGTTATCTTTACAGGCAGCCTGAACTCACACACACTTCAGGGTTGACTGATGACTTTTTGTTTCCCCTTGCGTCATGTTTGACTACTCTATGAGACAGGAAAACTGAGAAGTGTTTTACAGTCAAACATAGCCTAATGGAAATCTTGACATGATCATTGCTGGGAATTGCCAGGGACCTCACCATATGATATTATCAAGATACTTTGGTGCCTAATTTAGAAAGATGGAGAACAAGCTATGAAGGAAAAATACTGGAGTTTTGGTGCAAGTACAGCCAACTGGCGCAAAAATAATATTGCGATATTGTCAAAACGATACGACATAGTCAAAAATAATATCCCGATATGTAACTTTTAGAGAGTAGAGGGAATGGATCGAGTAGACAGTGTGATAAACCTTATTTTTATCCATCTGTCTTTTACTGAACAGAGTGAAGTAACAATAATTCTACACCAGTATTTCTGGATCACATTATTCTCTCACTAGCTCCGTCTAAACCTGAACAAAGCTTTCTTACAGGACTTACACTGCTAGATGCTGTTCATCATGGAATTCATCTGTTGCAGTCAGCAGGTAAGTTAAAGTAACCCTTGAACATACTAGGCAGCATCATCAAATCAATGTAACAATGTACTAACTTAGCCTAATGCAACTACACTGTTCACACCAGTTACACGATGGTCATAAATTGTGACACCGGTTTTAACTTAACAAGCAACTTTCACTGATAAACAGACAAGTGGAATAGTATTTGTCTAGTTTCAGACTGTGACACAATCTAACTTGAGAGGATTCCACGTTGACCAATGTCATTGTTGATTTCGTAACATAAACATGCATCTTCACTTTTCAAACTGGTATCAGGTGAACTGGTAAAACAGTTGAACTGGCTCGTTCAGTAGGCAGGTCTATCTATGTTCGTTGGTGGCGGACTGGCTCTCACCAATTCAAACAACTTTGTTACTTTGTTACAAGCCTACTAGCAGTGGAAAACAAACTTACCGTCGACTGTCTTCTTCTTGAATAGAGAAGCCATGGCGCACAAATTAAAACCTTTTTTCCTAAATACTAGGCCTAAACACTAAATACAACTTATGTGCTTCCAGATGGTGGGCAGTTAAACTGTAGCTCTATCAACAAGCTGAGATTTCCTGGTCGAACTGTTCCAGCCTTTCACATGACAGCCCAGACTCACCGCCGACTCTCTGACGTCACCACGGGACTCTCCCAGTTCCTCTAGTCTCCTCTAGAGTGCGGTACTGTTCCGACGCAAACTGAGCTCTTTTACCGTTCATATCAACCCCCACAGTGAACGCTGAACTGTGGTAGATAAAAGCCATAAAAGTAATCAGTGATGATTAGTAGAAAACGAGGAGGGTAACTTGGGGGAAAACGACCTCCTTTACGGAAAAGTTAAGTAAGATTTAGTTATGTGCATATTGGCTAACCTTAGACAAACACACTTTGAAGGGAAATAATATTTATTTTGTTATTTAATGAAAATAGAAACCCAAACATACTCACTTTAAATTGTACTACTTTATTAAAAACGGATTAACATTTTTCTCTCTAACCAAGTGGATTATTTATCTTTAGGCTCCCCTACTGGTATATATAAAAACGTTTATAGGTATAACTTCATAATATTATATATATATAACTTTTTCTAAATGACAAAATATTCGATCAATAAATGACAAAATATTAGATCAATGTACCTCAAAATCGTTTTATTGGAATGATTTAACAAGTTGCGATGAGACAGATTACATTTTTAGTTGAGCAAGACTAGTGGCTTCCAGGGAAAGTGTTGAAGAATTACAGGAGGGGGGCGTTTAACCCTGGGGGGCGTTTAACCCCAAGCCACCCGACCAGTCACTTGAAAGCAATAGTAGGTCAGGCACAGTCCATTTACATTAGCATTTTGGATTTTATTTTTGCATATTGGATTATGCCCCCTTTAAAAAACAGGTTGGAGGTCTTTTCTATGTACATGTAAATATAGCAAATGCTCTGGATTTTTATGTCTGTGTATGTGTATATGTGTGTCCTTCTGTGCACGCTCGTGTGTGTGTTTTTTTAAGAAGCTATGAAAATGTAAAGTACCACGTCCATAAAAACAACCACATAGGCTAGATAGACATAAAATAGCTCCCTACGGCTTTAGACCACCATCAATTATTTTGTTCTCATTTCATCCTTATCTCACTGGATAATGTTACCACTGAGGTCAGGGACCTGCTATATTAAAGAATAAATTCATAGGATGGTTTATTTTCATATTAATGCTGCTATGAGAAACATTGCAGTCTGCTCACTTGAACCGTAACCAACTCAATTCCATGAAAATTCTGAGTTCCCTCCATTTGGTCAAATGGAAAAGGAGGGAGTAGAGAAGAGGAGAATAGGAGAGGAAGAGAGGGGGAGTTATGGCTCAAAATGAAAGGATGGGACCAAGTACAGAAGGAGGAGAGGAGAAGATAGCAGAGGAGAAAGAGGATAGTGGGGTGACTTTGAGAAGACAGAGGAGAGGAGGATTAATAGCTCTCAGCTCATCCCCCTCTCCATCCCAGTGGAGGAGTGCAGCGTTCCGGGGCGTTGTTCTAGTTAAGGTTATAAGGGAGATGCTAGGTCTAATCAGTAGTAGACTACAGGGAACAGCGCTAAACGCGCTCATCACAACCACTACCACAGGCCCAGAGGTGATCCATCCAGCCAGCCCCCAGCACACAGGCCCTCTACAGCCCCCTTCATAATGACACTAGCCACAGACTGCTGTATTTGCTGTGGAGGCTGTCTTCATTGTATATTAGATATCTATATTTCATATTGGAGGGAAGGGAGGTGGGAAATGTTGAGGACATTAAATGAAAATTCCCTCTGAGGCGTTTAATTTTTTTTATCTCTCTATTTTCTCTATCTATGTTGGTGGTTTTGCCTGAGGCGAACAGACGTTTAATGTTAACATGCTGCTAACTAACTACACAGACAGACAGAAGACAAACAGCCGAGAGAGATCTCATGTGTGAAATTAGATCCCAGTACAATCACTGGGAATCCCTGAGAATGACCTCTATAACAGAAAAATGTAACATTTTGCTTTGCGGTATCGTTCTACACATAGACTCACTGTAGTGCAATCTTCTGCAATGTATAATAAAAATGTGGAAGGCTGAAGGGTTGAATGATGACTTTAGTAAGAAGATATATACTTTTATCTTTCTTTCTCAATTGTTATACAGTGCCTTGCAAAAGTATTCATCCCCCTTGGCGTTTTTCCTATTTTGTTGCATTACAACCTGTAATTTAAATGGATTTTTATTTGGATTCCATGGAATGGACATACACAAAATAGTCCAAATTGGTGAAGTGAAATGAAAAAAACAAGTTGTTTCAAAAAAGTCTAAAAAATAAATAACGGAAAAGTGGTGCGTACATATGTATTCACCCCCTTTGCTATGAAGCCCCTAAATAAGATCTGGTGCAACCAATTACCTTCAGAAGTCACATAATTAGTTAAATAAAGTCCACCTGTGTGCAATCTAATTGTCACATGATCTGTCACATGATCTCAGTATTTATACACCTGTTCTGAATGGCCCCAGAGTCTGCAACACTACTAAGCAAGGGGCACCACCAAGCAAGCGGCACCATGAAGACCAAGGAGCTCTCCAAACAGGTCAGGGACAAAGTTGTGGAGATCTACAGATCAGGGTTGGGATATAAAAAAATATCAGAAACTTTGAACATCCCACGGAGCACCATTAAATCCATTATTAAAAAATTGAAAGAATATGGCACCACAACAAATCTGCCAAGAGAGGGCCACCCACCAAAACTCACAAACCAGGCAAGGAGGGCATTAATCAGAGAGGCAACAAAGAGACCAAAGATAACCCTGAAGGAGCTGCAAAGCTCCACAGCGGAGATTGGAGTATCTGTCCATAGGACCACTTTAAGCCGTACACGCTTTACAGAAGAGTGGACAGAAAAAAGCCATTACTTCAAGAAAAAAATAAGCAAACAAGTTTGGTGTTCACCAAAAGCCATGTGGGAGACCCCACAAACATATGGAAGAAGGTACTCTGGTCAGATTAGACTAAAATTGAGCTTTTTGGCCATCAAGGAAAACGATATGTCTGGTGCAAACCCAACACCTCTCATCACCCCGAGAACACCATCCCCACAGTGAAGCATGGTGGTGGCAGCATCATGCTATTGGGATGTTTTTCATCAGCAGGGACTGGGAAACTGGTCAGAATTGAAAGAATGATGGATGGCGCTAAATACAGGGAAATTCTTGAGGGAAACCTGTTTCAGTCTTCCAGAGATTTGAGACTGGTACGGAGGTTCACCTTCCAGCAGGACAATGACCCTAAGCATACTGCTAAAGCAACACTCGAGTGGTTTAAGGGGAAACATTTACATGTCTTGGAATGGCCTAGTCAAAGCCCAGACCTCAATCCAATAGAGAATCTGTGGTATGACTTAAAGATTGCTGTACAACAGCGGAACCCATCCAACTTGAAGGAGCTGGAGCAGTTTTGCCTTGAAGAATGGGCAAAAATCCCAGTGGCTTGATGTGCCAAGCTTATAGAGACATACCCCAAGATACTTGCAGCTCTAATTGCTGCAAAAGGTGGCACTACAAAGTATTGGCTTTGGGGGGCTGAATAGTTATGCACGCTAAATTTTTCTGTTTTTTTGTCTTATTTCTTGTTTGTTTCACAATTTTATATCTTCAAAGTGGTAGGCATGTTGTGTAAATCAAATGATACAACCCCCCCAAAAATCCATTTTAATTCCAGGTTGTAAGGCAACAAAATTGGAAAAATGCCAAGGGGGGTGAATACTTTCGCAAGCCACTGTACGTACAGTTGAAGTCGGAAGTTTACATGCACTTAGGTTGGAGTCATTAAAACTCGTTTTTCAACCACTCCACAAATTTCTTGTTAACAAACTATAGTTTTGGCAAGTCGGTTAGGACATCTACTTTGTGCATGACACAAGTCATTTTTCCAACAATTGTTTACAGACAGATTATTTCACTTATAATTCACTGAAACACAATTCCAGTGGGTCAGAAGTTTACATACACTAAGTTGACTGTGCCTTTAAACAGCTTGGAAAATTCCAGAAAATTATGTCATGGCTTTAGAAGCATCTGGTTCATCCTTGGGAGCAATTTCCAAACGCCTGAAGGTACCACGTTCATCTGTACAAACAATAGTACGCAAGTATAAACGCCATGGGACCACGCAGCCATCATGCCGCTCAGGAAGGAGACACGTTCTGTCTCCTAGAGATGAACGTACTTTGGTGCGAAAAGTGCAAATCAATCCCAGAACAACAGCAAAGGATCTTGTGAAGATGCTGGAGGAAACAGGTACAAAAGTATCTACAATAAAACGAGTCCTATATTGACATAACCTGAAAGGCCGCTCAGCAAGGAAGAAGCCACTGCTCCAAAACCGCCATAAAAAAGCAAGACTACAGTTTGCAACTGCACATGGGGACAAAGATTGTACTTTTTGGAGAACTGTCCTCTGGTCTGATGAAACAAAAATTTAACTGTTTGGCCATAACGACCATCGTTATGTTTGGAGGAAAAAGGGGGTTGCCTGCAAGCCGAAGAACACCATCCCAACCGTGAAGCACTGGGGTGGCAGCATCATGCTGTGGGGGTGCTTTGCTGCAGGAGGGACTGGTGCATTTCCCAAAATAGATGGCATCATGAGGAAGGAACATTATGTGGATACACTATATTGAAGTAACCTCTCAAGACATCAGTCAGGAAGTTAAAGCCTGGTCGCAAATGGGTCTTCCAAATGGACAATGACCCCAAGCATACTTTCAAAGTTGTGGCAAAATGGCTTAAGGACAACAAAGTCAAGGTATTGGAGTGGCCATCACAAAGCCCTGACCTCAATACTAAAGAAAATTTGTGGGCAGAACTGAAAAAGCGTGTGCGAGCAAGGAGGCCTACAAACCTGACTCAGTTACACCAGCTCTGTCAGGAGGTATAGGCCAAAATGCACCGAACTTATTGTGGGAAGCTTGTGGAAGGCTCCCGGAACGTTTGACCCAAGTTAAAAAATGTAAAGGCAATGCTACCAAATACTAATTGAGTGTATGTAAACTTCTGACCCACTGGGAATGTGATGAAAGAAATAAAAGCTGAAATCATTCTCTCTACTATTATTCTGACATTTCACATTCTTAAAATAAAGTGGTGATCCTAACTGACCTAAAACAGGGAATTTTTACTAGGATTGAATGTCAGGAATTGTGAAAAACTGAGTTTAAATGTATTTGGCTAAGGTGTATGTAAACTTTCAACTTCAACTGTATATATGTCAAAGTGTTCCGATTCATTTACAATATGATGCATGTGATTTGTATTGCTCTATAGCAGGGATCATCAACTTGATTCAGCCGTGGGCCAATTCTTTCTTGAAAGGATGGTCGGGGGGCCAGAACATAATAAAACACATATTTTGTTATTGCAAATTGACCGCAAGAGGCCTAAACAGATATAATATTAGACTAAAACATAATAATTTCAAACTTTCATTACATTTGGGGACATTGCCCTGCGTAGGGTGCCATTTTTGGGATGGGACGTTAAAATGGGTGTCCTGACTCTCTGTGGTTATTCAAAATCCCATGGGTAATTTCCCAACCTGGCCACATTCCATCATGGCCACCTAATCATCACCCTCATTCCTAATTGGCATATATCACTCCTCACCTCTCCACCTGATAGCTGATGTGTGATGAGCGTTCTGGCACAAAAATGGTCGCCGTGCATCACTGAGGTGGGTGCTACACATTGATGGTGGATGAGGTGAGTTTCCCCCTACTATGTAAAGAGCTTTGAGTATCTAATTTGGTAGAAAACGCTATATAAATCCAATCAGGTATTATGTGCCCCCCCACATTGACTCTGTACCGGTATCCCCCTGTATATAGCCTCCCTAATGCTATTTTATTTTACTGCTGCTCTTTAGCTATTTGCTATAATTTAAAAAAAATCTTAATTAACACTTTTTTTTTTCTTTTTTTTTCTTTAAAAAACTGCATTGTTGGTTAAGGGCTTGTAAGTAAGCATTTCACTGTAATGTCTACACCTGTTGTTTTTGGCGCATGTGGCAAATAACATTTGATTTGATTTATTATTATTATTTGTATACGATCACATACAGTATGTCTCTATTATGCGTGGGAATACTTGGGAACAGATTTCCTAAATTAAAATCCCTTGGAGCTGATTTCCTGGTATTTTTTAAAAGTATTTTACGTCCAACAATGAAAATTTTAAAACGAAGAAAAAATAAGAATATATAGATATATATTAAATTGCTTTGCTCAGAAAACTCTGGGCCTAAATAAAACCACCCATGGGCCAAATTCAACCTTACTCTATAGCATTGTTCATTTTCAGCATGTATTCAAGCAGGAGTAAATTATGATTTAATTGACATGATCATCCACCAGTCCTGAGTTCATGGCTGGTATAATGTGTATGATATGTTACATGTAACAAGGCAGAGTTATGGTGCTATGCTAACAGACAGATACAGGCGGAGACAGGCCCAGAACTTAGAAGTGGTAGCAGGGGATTTTTAACAGCAACATCCTCTAGCTGATGGATGGATGCTTTCAACTAGAACGAGACACATAGAGGGGAGGGTGAAGAGAGGGAGGGGGGGTGGGAAGAGAGGTACAGGGTCAGGGGGGGTAATATATCGAGTGAGTGACTCCGCTCCTTTAGCCTGTGGGAAGAATGAGAGAGAGGCGTGTTGCTCTCAGGCACAGGGCAGCAGGGAAACGTGGGTAATGAAAGATTATCTCCCCTGGTGGGTTAGCTCATCACTAGCAGCCTGGAGCAGGGGACGCACGGACGCACACACACACACACACACACACACACACACACACACACACACACACACACACACACACACACACACACACACACACACACACACACACACACACACACACACACACACACACAGGCCCACATGCACATACATACACACCTTTCACACAGAAAATTAAGTTAATTGACATGTCTGTGAATATGAATGAGCCTATTAATCCATTCATTCAGCAGAGTCACTGACCAGTGATAATGTAAAGTAGGTCAAAGTGGGATGTTGTACTATTGTTTAAACCTGCTCTCTGCTGACATCTCACTGGTGAGTCAATGAAGACACTCATTATTCCAGCCAATGACAAACTGTTATCCACAGGTACCTCTAGCCCAAGGAAGACAATCTGGGCCAGGTATGGAACATGTGTAACAGGTTCCTCCCGTCATTCCTCTGTCTCTCCCCGTCCTGCCTCAGCCCTGCATCACATGCCCTTCTCCTGTCCCCTCCTGGTCTCTATCTCCATTACCGGATACATCCTACATGTGTCTCTCCTCTATCCTGGTCTCCTGAAGCACCAGCACTGAGAGTCAGACGACAGACCCTTCTGCCTCCATTCTCCTCTCTTCCCTAGTCTCATCTTCCCTGTCCCTTCTACCACCCCACCACAACCGCCCAGGGGCTGGGCTGAGCCAGTTTCAGTCAGGGGAGGGGAGGGAGGCTGGTGAATATTATTAGCATGGGGAATTAAACTCATTAAGTATGGAAGGGCAGAGAGGACGACTCCTGCGGTCAGATTCGAGAGGGGACAGCCAGACACCCCACATACAGTCACACACAAACATACATATACACACACACGACACTCACACACATATGCCAAGGATGAGCCCACACCAGTACATTAAGGTAGGTAATTATATTCAGATAGTCAGAGATGTTTTAAAATCTTTCTAATTCCTGAAGGTGCTGGCACAGCAGAAACTGTTTCTCTGTACCATTGTTCCCTTTTCTGTCTGTGCTTTTTAAAACGATTCACTTCAGAAAGACGCCTCAGCCTCTTTTCACTCTTTCCCACTGTTCTAGTCCTTCAAGACAACGTAAATCTAATCTACATTATATTCAGTCTTTCTACTGTTTGACGGAGGCCTATCGTCTAAACAGGTTAGGAAAGAGAAAGCAGAGCAGACAGTGATTAGATGATGTGCTTTAATTAGGGGATAATCTGCTGATCTGGTATGTTAGGAATAATAACAGCACAGAGAGAAACAATTACTGTGTAGACCAAGATGGAAGTTAAATGTAACATACTAGATGCATTACAATGTGAAATGTATTCACTTCTCTCCATTTCTTTCTTTCTCTCCGCCTGACCATTTCCAATTACCTCTTTGTCTTGACCAAGAACCCCCTGTTTGACCTTCCTGCCGGACCAGTCAAGGAGGCTCCTCTATCAATCCAGACAGTCTTTGAGTCTCCAACGCCTCATTAAATAACTCTCAGTATTCACTCCTGGCTCTATTATCTTCTCATATGCAAACTGGTGATTTTTAATAGAGCAGGAGTTATATTATTATATTATTATTGTAATTATCTGGTTATAAAGGCCTGATCCGTCATCCCAGAGAGATCTGAGTCCTCCACTGGTCAGTTCATTAACACACTACAGACACATATCACCCCGCTCTGCCACCACGGAGCAGGACACACACGCGCGGGATTCCCTTTGTGAGATCCAATTAAAAGTCCCATTGACATTCTGGTTCTGCGTGGCAGTATGACATCAGTATGATAGCTAAAACAGCAGGAACAATTACATTTGTGATTATCTTGGACTATGTTACATTATATTGTGATTATATTACTCACAATGTGGGATTAGACTGGATGGTCATTGAGCCTTTTGTTAAAACATGTGGAGTTTTGTCATTTGACATAATAATTATATTTTTAATTTAAACCACCACCCAAGATTAACCTACAAATGACCATGTGTTAAGGATATTGACTGAAATTAGTCTGCATATAACAGCCATTTACATACCTATTCCTTTTAATAGGAAACATAATATAAACAATATAATCTCTGCCTGCCTGCCAGTCTGCCAGTCTGTCTCGCTCTGCCTGTCTGCCAGTCTGCCTGTCTGTCTCGCTCTGCCTGTCTGCCAGTCTGCCTGTCTGTCTCGCTCTGCCTGTCTGCCAGTCTGCCTGTCTGCCTGTCTGTCTCGCTCTGCCTGCCTGCCAGTCTGCCTGTCTGTCTCGCTCTGCCTGTCTGCAGCGAAATGCTTATGTTTCTAGCTCCAACAGTGCAACAATTTCTAACAATATAATAACAATACACACATAATCCAAAAGTTTAAAAAATAACAAGAAATTAAGACATATCAGAACGAGCAATGTCAGAGTCCAGAATATAAATATCTATGTATGTGAATGGTGTGTATAGACAGCATGGACAGTATATGAATAGGAAATGTGTGTACAGCAGTAGTTATATAATATGAGCCATGACTAGAATACACTATATACATATAAAGTAGGTAAAACAGTATGTAAACATTATTAAAGTGACCAGTGTTCAATGACTCTATGTACATATAGCAGCAGTCTCTAAGGTGCAGGGTACACTGTTAGACGTTTGTGTAATGTTATCAGTAACTTACTGTATTAAACAACAGTAAGAAACTGTGTAAACTGAATGCAGTAGATTACCATAGGATGCACAGTAAAATACCGTACATTTGTTTTACAGCACACTGTAAGACCTTTCTGTAATTTCAACAGTAAAACACTGTAGAATGCACAGTAAAATACCGTAAATGTGTTTTACAGTATTAATTATGGTGCATTGTGGGGAAATGTTTTTGTCAGGGAAAGAGTCTCTGGCTCGTTAACATATTTTAAGGCATGCCTTGTAAGAGGCTATATTTGTAGCACCCATGAGTGAGAATGCTGTACCCCCACAGAATACAGTAATACAGTATACTGTATTTTAAGAGTTCTACAAAAATTGTTCTGAAACTCTACAATAACTTACTGGCCAATTGCTGCCAGGAATTTACTGTCATTCAGAATACAGTACCATACCGCATTTTTGGAGTGCCAAAAACCTTTTGAACACTAGTGGGTGCATGGTATATTAACATATTTTGAGGCGTGTCTTGTAAGAGGCTATATTTGTCACACCCGTTGTAGTGGTTCCCTAACAATAACATTTATATAGGGTTCAGATCATAGTGGCAGCAAGTCTCAAACCTTTCATGGTTGGTTAGAAGCCTTTGTTAAGGGCTAAAGTGCAAGTGATATAAAACACCAAATATTATTTTCAATACAATTCAACAATAAAGTACTCTATTGCTGTTTTGCTATACATTTACTGCAGCATACTGTAAATAATGGTGCATTGTGGCGAAATATTGTGGGAGGAGAAGGAATCACTGGGTCATTAACATATTTGAAGTGGTTATATTTGTTGCACCCGTTAGTGAGAGTCCTGTACCAATTTAAGTGATATGTGATAGTAGTCCCCTAACAATTAAAAGTATATATGGAACAGATCACAGTGGTAGAGTGTTTTAAACCTTTTAATGTCCATTTGATCTGTTTTGCTCTGTAATCATGGCCGGTTTGGAAGCCTTTGTTTAGGCCTCTAGAAGTGCAAGTGATATAAAACACCTAGTATTTATTGATATGCTGTGATATGCAAATGCATACAGACAACCTGCTTTCTCTAATCCCGTATAATTACAGTAAAATATTGTAGAAATAATTGTGTTAGTTTAATAGTCACTTTCACTGTACTGTACTGTGTTTCATTAATCTGGAATCAAGTTACTATTAATATCTCAGTATTGTATTGGCACTATCCAGCGATAGTCAGAGATATATCATAAGATATCTTGTTGTAATTACAATTATTTTGAAGACTAATGTATCCTAACTACAACATTATCAGAAACAGTTACAGAAAAGTTTTACTTGCTATGACTGTGATATGTTTAAAAAAAATCTAACTTGGTTGAATGCACTGACTGTAAGTGTAAGGGTTGGTGTGAGGTGTGACCCAGGTGCGGTGCAGGATAGACAGTAGGCAGTAGGCAGAGATGGTGAAACAAGGATCTTTACTGGTGGTCCCAAAGCCAGGATACAAAACAACGGACTAAACACGATAAAAGAAAGGTGGAGCAAATAAGTCTCCAAAAACAGGCTGACAGCCAAAATACGAAATAGTAACTACGACTGAAATAATAAAGAAACAGGGAGAACACTTCTCGAGTACCTGTACATACTTTTCAGATCAGACACTGATTAGTACTGCTGAGCACAGAGAAACTAGCAGAGAAAACTGAGCAAGGGAACACGGGGAAGTGAGGGCATAAATACACAGGTGAACAGGTAGACACAGGTGACACCAATAGGATCATGATTAGTCCAGACTGTGAGTGAGAAGGTGCATAAGGAGGAGGAGGACACCTAGTGGATCGCTCCGGAACTGCGACCCCCTCCTGTAACAGTAAGTTGCTAAGTATAAGAGCCAAAATGTAATTGTAACTGTTCAAATGAAAACTTGCAAAGAACACTGGGTAATATGTCGCTGCATGGGTAATTCCAGTAATATACTGTCAATTAGATTACAGTAACATTTTTGGTGCCGTACAAAGGATTACCGTAAAATGGATGACAATAGCTGTGCTGTAAAATAAATTACAGTAACTTACTGGCCAATTGCTGCCAGTAAGTTACTGTAGAATTTACATGAAATGTTTTACATTGCAGGGTACCGAGTGGTAGCCGGCTAGTGACAGTGTCTAAGGTTCAGAGCAGGGTACTGGGCGGAGCCCGGCTTGTGATGACTGTTTAACAGTCTGCTGGCCAGGAGATTGAAGCTGTTTATCAGTCTCTCGGTCCCAGCTTTGATGCTCCTTAACTGTCTTCGCCTTCTAGAGGGTAGCGGGGTGAACAGGCCGTGGCTCAGTTGGCTGAGGTCCTTGATGATCTTCTTGGCCTTCCTGTGACACCGGGTGCTGTAGATGTCCTGGAGGGCAGGCAGTGTGCCCCCGACGATGCGTTAGGTTGACCGCACCACCCTCTCGAGAACCCTGCCGTTGCGGGCGGTGCAGTTGCCGTACCAGGCGGTGATACAGTGATCAGTATCAGTATATAACACAACCACTTTAATAACTAGAGCTGTACTAATGGCTATTTAATTGGCTATTCATGTATTTCGCTACCCTCTCCTTTCCTCAGTCAGCACACTGACACACTAGTTTGTACTGTAGCTGGGTGATTAGAGAGATGATATGAACCATTAGAGCATCATGGTCATCATCATCATCATCAAGTGTAGAGAGACTCTGGAGAGACCTATAGAGACAGGTGTTCTTCAGAAGGGATTACAATAGAGCAACATCCATGTTACAAACTCCAGACTCTGCAGTTCTTATGATGAAGGATGCCATCCTTATTAATCATGTATTACTACTAATAACACTCACACCTGCAGCTTCTCACAGTCAGCAGTTACTCACTACTAACGACTAGGATGGTATTTATTTCCAGTGATACGGCAACTACTGTACTGAAGAGAGACTGTAACCAAAACATCTAACAACATGCTCTATTTGTTTTCTGTTGTGAATCAGAGCTGTGTTTTCCACAAGGCTAAAGAAAATATTTTAGACCAAAACACTACAGCCCTCTGAGATCTAACCCAGTGGATGAGTTTCATTCTTTGAGGATAACATGGACAGAAAACAAACAACTGCTTTTATCAATTTGTAAGTCGCTCTGGATATGAGCGTCTGCTAAATTACTTAAATGTAAATGTAAATCCCTGCATGCCCGCCTCCTCTAATCCCTGTAATTCTCCTCCCTTCTAAACATCCCCTAATAATGATCTCATTAAGGCGAGAAGAGGAGAGCAAGGAGAAGAGAGGATAGGATAGGAGAGAATCGCACCTCCAGATGTGACTGAGACCCTGAGAGAAATGTGTTTAGTGAGAGACCCTGAGGACTGAAGCATCTGTGGGGAATCTTTAGCTCTGTGTGTGTGTGTGTGTTTCTCCATCTGTAACACTGCCCCACTTCCACAGCCCAACAACACATCATCAAAACCCGCCACTGTCTCTGCCACAGTTCCAGGCCTAACACATCATCAAACCAAGACTGAATAATTCACCCTCCATCTGCAGCGTGCGGCATCATCAAAGTGAATGGAACAGTTTCCTGCCTGTCTTAGCCTCAGCCCCTCACACAGCATCATCATATCTGACAGCTACAGGGAAGAGGGCTGAACCAGGAAATCAATATTATAACCACTATATTGCCTTTCCTAACTACCGCACAATGTGGCATACTAACTGTGTATGTGAAATCGAGATAAAGAGAGAGCTAGAGAGAGCAAGAGAGAAAGAGATAAAGAGAGAGCAGAGAGAGAGCTAGAGAGAGAGCAAGAGAGTAAGAGATAAAGAGAGAGCTTGAGAGAGAACTAGAGAGAGAGCAAGAGAGATAGCGATAAAGAGAGAGCTAGAGAGAGAGCTAGAGAGAGCTAAAGAGAGAGCTAGAGAGAGAGCTAGAGAGCTAGAGAGAGCTAGAGAGAGAGCTAGAGAGAGCTAGAGAGAGAGCTAGAGAGAGCTAAAGAGAGAGCTAGAGAGAGAGCTAGAGAGCTAGAGAGAGCTAGAGAGAGAGCAAGAGAGAGAGCAAGAGAGAAAGAGATAAAGAGAAATAAATAAAATAGAGAGATCGAGCTTTGCCCCATAACCTGTACAGCTCTTATAGTCAATAATACAGACACAGCATATGCTGTTCCTGCATCTCATATGTGTGACCCCATTTTCTAAAACTGGGGCAAAACAACACACACTGATATCAATAATAAAATAATATCAAGATCCCATTAATTTATACATGGCATACATAAGGAAGAGAATCACAGGGATTCTAAAACAGCAGAATTAGGTAAATTAGACCCTTTACACTGAGTCTTTCTGTAATGAGATGAGCAGTGGGAATGAGCCCTTCAGGATATACACACTGATATCTTCACCCCTGAGTGTGTGTGTGTGTTTTCGTGTGTGTGTGTGTTTACATGTCATTTGTGTGTGTGTGTGTCTGTGTATGCGTCATTTCTGTGTGTGTGTGGGTGTGTGTGTGTGTGTGTGTGTGTGTAGGGCAGCTGCTCCTCCAGTGTGTATGAACAGCAGCGTAGGACGTCAGGCTTCATCATGGAACTCACTTGAGAGACAAGTGGACTCAGCGAACTCAGCCATCTCTCTGTTATCTGTAGTCCTCTCATTATCCTGCTCTACTCTACACTAAGGGTCTGAACCAGACCAGGCAGCACCTGAATTGGCTCTGCAGGCTCACCTCTCCTCTCCTACAAATATCCTCATAATACCCATCATCACCATCATCCTCAGCAGCACTTGTGTTATTTACAGCCTCTCCTCTCCTCTCTTCCACTCCCTTCCCACCTCCTCTCCTCTCCTCTCCTCTCCTCCACTCCCATCTCCTCTTCACTCCTCTCCCCTCTCCTCTCCTCTCCTCTCCTCTCCTCTCCTCTCCTCTCCTCTCCTCTCCTCTCCTCTCCTCTCCTCTCCTCTCCTCTCCTCTCCTCTCCCCCGTCCCCTCTCCTCTCCTCTCCACTGCAAATGCCTCTCAAGAACAGCTGTCTATGCTCTACAAAAACTGACACGGACACACCATCTACAGAGTTGGTGCTGAAATCACAGGCCAGGACCATTTACAATCTTTATTCAGGTCTATAGCTGGGAGCCTGGAACAGAAGCACCAGCCATGTGAGAAACACAAGGTTTACTCAGGGTCAGAGAGGAGTGGTGAGACCCACAGAGATCCTATTCAATTAAGTGATATGTAATTCTATGGCGTAATTCTCTTGTGAGACCTCTGTCGGTCTGAGAGCTGTGATCTCTTGGATGTCACCAGCAGGTGGCAGCAGATCACTCATTAACATCTTCCACTGAGTTCCTCACTAGTCAAAGGACCAAAGACAGCTAAGAGCCATGTTCCAAACCAAACCCTGGCCCCTCCACACAGGTTCTTATTATAGATCTAAAAGGAGTGGGTGTTTGGAAAAGCAATGTATTCCTGATTCCTATTCAAAATCTTTTGATTTGGAATTGGGAAAAGAGTAGGATAGTCAGGTGAATCCAGTCAGTCAGTGTGGTTCAGTTCGTTGGTTCCACTGGTTTATTCAGTGAAGTATGAATATGGTTATATAAGTAGATAATAATGTTGACATCCCTCTGTTACAGAATTGATGGGAGTCTTTTATACTGCAGTCAAATATGCCACTTTCTTTTTTCTCCCTGTTTTGGGGTCATGTCAGAGCCTGCCAAGTTTAATGGAAAACTAGGCCAAATGTTCTACTATAGGTTAGTATATGTAATTCCCCAAACATATACGACTACACTTAATGGATAGACTACACTCAATGGATAGACTACAATCAATGGGTTAAAATGACAATCAACATACAATTAAAGATAGTCCATGACACAATGCTGAATATTTACATTCACTTATCTGAAGATGCTTACAATTACAATTCACTGAACCTCGAGGCCAAGTCTTGAGGTTTTATGCTGGGTATCTGTAACGCACGTTGTGACAATTGTTGATGTAAAACGGGATTTATTAAATTAAATAAATGTGGCAGCTACACTCATCATACCTCTACTTCGAGTCGCGTGTATGAGTTCCATGGGCATCTGCGCGCAGAGTCCCATCCCTCCTCTCCCTCCATAGTCCATACAGTACCGTTAAAACTTTCCTCCAATCAGTTTAGCTTCTAATAACTTGGCCAAGTGGAGTTTTGTCGGGTATGTATATTATCACTTTCACTCGGGTTTGGTTTGGCATAGTACGAGGTGTTGGTCCTAGTGGCTCGGTAATGTCTTTATGCAAACAGCTCCTTTCACCGACAGCATGCCTATTGTCACAGTCATGGTTTATATGGAGGCAGCGGTGGACGTGAGGATTACATCCGTTTGAGGAGCACTGATCCAGGCTGTGTTTCTCTCTGAGCCCCTGCCAGCCCAGCCATGAGTTGTCTGGATGTGATGTTTTACCAGAGTTATGGAGCTCACTACCTCCCTGCGTCTTCAGCAGCAGCGGCAGCAGCGTACAAAGCGGCATACTACCATCATCATCAGCACCAGCAGCAGCACCAGCAGCAGGTGGGTGTCCAGACTAGACGTACACACTGCTCTGAAATAGTTTGTTGACGGCGTAATATTTGTTTGTTTTTTAAATACTAGACTATTTTAGTGTTCCCATAATTCGCACGGTGCTTTAGGCACGAATACACTCCGTGCTGAATGTTTTGGCACGTCGCAGATGTCAGTTCACAGCGAAGAGTACTGACTCCTGAGTAACACAAAACTCATAAAGTTACCATTTGAAAAATTGAAGCGTTTCTCGCCGTGTATTTAGAGAAGGTCATGCAGAATGACTCGGATTATTAATCTCCTCGTTCCGTCAGAAGGGTGATGTAGGCTAATGACAACTCGTCACTGTCTCTCAGGAATGTTGTTGATAATGGTTATTTTGGAACGGCCACGAGCATTTGCATAGTCGACATACTTTCACCAGAACACACACTGAGAAACATCCTACAACTTCTTGAATAAACTTCGGTCTCACTCCTACAACTTCTTGAATAAACTTCGGTCTGTAACTTTGCCCATTCTTCAACTTCGTTTTCCTTTAAAATGGAGGTCATAGAGAATTGAAGTTTGTAACGGATAGTATGACTTTGAACAACGGCATTGATGTAGGCTATTTTGCTCAGTGTATGTGGCATACACGTTTAATCATGTGGTTTGACCGTTGTGGCGCAAAATAGACAGACAGACTGGTGCTCTCATGGCTGAACCTTTGAGATGCATTTTTCGTACTTTAACCTTCTCTCTCTCTCTTTTTCTCCCTCTCTCTCTTTCTCTCTCTGTAGAAGAAGCTGGGTGTGTACAGTAGGATGCAGCAGGACAGCGTGGAGCAGCAGTGTCCAGGGGGGAGACAGCAACAGCAGCGTGGGGGAGGAGGGGGGAGACTAGCTGGGGAGAAATGGGTCCAACGGGGCCTGGAGGGTTCTGGGCTGGGGGGCTGTGGGGGTAATGGGAAGGACAGCCAGCCAGCTGAGGCAGAGTACCTGAGCTCCAGGTGTGTCCTGTTCACCTATTTCCATGGTGACATTGGGGATGTGGTGGATGAACATTTCTCTAGGGCTCTGAGCCAAACCAGTGCCTTCACTGGAGAGACTAAGAGCTCCAGGAGCACTCCCATACACACCTCTGCCTCGGCTGGATTGTGGAAAGGTAGGAACACACAGGGACTTTCATATAATTACTCATAGTTTGAATTATGTCAAATTCATAGTCTTATTCATATAGGTATATTATCTTTCACTGTAACAAATTGCTGTACATTTACAGAAAAACATTTACAGTTAGCTACTGTAATTCTATGTTACAGTACAGTACTATAAAGAGCAATGCAATTTTACAATGAAATACTGTATTACCTGTTCTGCAGTAATTTACTGTAATTCAGTACCACCCCCACAGAATACAGTACCATATTGTAATTTTTGAGCGCCAAAAACCTTTTGTTGGTGCATGGTGATGTTGTGGCTCATTAACACATTTTGAGGTGTGCCTTGTGAGAGGCTATACTTGTTGTACCTGTTAGTGAAAGTGCTGTACCAATTTAAGTGATATGTGCTAGTAGTTTCCTAACAATTAAATGTATATAGGGGAAAAATCAGAGAGGCAGCAAGTCTCAAACCTTTAATGGTTGAGTGTTTAGCCATGCCCTTTTGATCTGTTTCACCTTGTAGTCACTGCCAGTTTAGAAGCCTTTGTTAAGGCCTTTACAAGTGCAAGTGATATAAAACACCAAATATTTATTGGTATGCTGTAATATACAAATACCTAGCAGTCAACCTGCTTGCACTAATCCCATGTAATTACTAGTTTACGTTTGATACTGGAGCTCCGAGGCATGCGTCGAAATGGCTAAGCAGTATACTTCGAAGCAGTGTGCCGATGCGTGTATCACTTTATCAGAAGTACGTCATCAATGACGTCCGACGCTTCGTTCGATCACATGCTTTTTCAAACCGTGTGTTGCAAAATGCGAGATCCCACTGATTTCACAGTGTTTCCGGTGCTTTCTTAGATTAAGCTGCTTTCAAACTCTGACCTCTACTGGATACAGTACTTATACATCTAGTTAGGATTTTGTACATGTAATTACACCTGACCGGTAGCTTAGCAGGTAGAGTAGGCACACTATTTAGAAAATAGTTTTATGTGAAACCACACCTTCTGCACTGTTGTTCAAATAATTTGTTTTATTTAGTATAGTATAAGCTGTCTTAAGCATCCTAAATAATGCCAGAGATTCTGTTTTAGAAAAATAGTAAACTTGAAGGCAAAAAAGGGAAGCATGATGTGAACCTGGTAAGCCAACGACTTACCGCTGTGCCACAGAATTTTGATAAAATTAGTAGAGGGAAAAAAACCTATCTGATAATCACACGTTGCTATTTATTGCTGACCACCAGATGTCACTATTGTGCATTGTGAACAGATAATAAAGCTCAGAGTAATGAACCTATTTTTGACACAATCGGCTGGAAAGCCTCAACGCTTCAGGAAGCTTTGTTTCCCCATCACTATTAATTACAGTAAAATACTGTAAAATACCAACATGATTACAGTAGCATTTCCTTTCTTACAGTATAGTAGGCTAATTTGACAGTATTGTATTGCGTCATTGCTCTGCATTTTCCTTTAAGTCACAGTAAACTGGTGGCACGTTACTGTGAAAATTAGATTAACGCACTTTGCACTAGCCAAAGATGGGTGAAGTTATCTTGTTACAAATACACAATATTTTGAACACCAAAGTATCCTTAACTACAACTACATTCCCAGTAATGGTTACATAAACGTTTTACTTGCTATTACTGTGATACAGTTGCTTGCGAAAGTATTCACCCCCCTTGAAATTTTTCCTATTTTGTTGCCTTACAACCTGGAATTAAAATGGGGGTTTGTATCATATGATTTACACAACATGCCTACCACTTTGAAGATGCAAAAAAATTAATAATTGTGAAACAAACAAGAAATAAGGCAAAAATAACAGAAAACTTGAGCGTGCAAACTTTTCAGCCCCCCAAAGTTAATACTTTGTAGAGCAACCTTTTGCAGAAATTACAGCTGCAAGTCTCTTGGGGTATGTCTCCATAAGCTTGGCACATCAAGCCACTGGGATTTTTGCCCATTCTTCAAGGCAAAACTGCTCCAGCTCCTTCAAGTTGGATGGGTTCCGCTGGTGTACAGCAATCTTTAAGTCATACCACAGATTCTCTATTGGATTGAGGTCTGGGCTTTGACTAGGCCATTCCAAGACATTTAAATGTTTCCCCTAAAACCACTCAAGTGTTGCTTTAGCAGTATGCTTAGTGTCATTGTCCTGCTGTAAGGTGAACCTCCGTCCCAGTCTCAAATCTCTGGAAGACTGAAACAGGTTTCCCTCAAGAATTTCCCTGTATTTAGCGCCATCCATCATTCTTTCAATTCTGACCAGTTTCCCAGTCCCTGCCGATGAAAAACATCCCCACAGCATGATGCTGCCACCACCATGCTTCACTGTGGGGATGGTGTTCTCGGGGTGATGAGAGGTGTTGGGTTTGCGCCAGACATATCGTTTTCCTTGATGGCCAAAAAGCTCAATTTTAGTCTAATCTGACCAGAGTACCTTCTTCCATATGTTTGTGGGGTCTCCCACATGGCTTTTGGTGAACACCAAACGTGTTTGCTTATTTTTTTCTTGAAGCAATGGCTTTTCACTCTTCCGTAAAGCCCAGCTCTGTGGAGTGTACGGCTTAAAGTGGTCCTATGGACAGATACTCCAATCTCCGCTGTGGAGCTTTGCAGCTCCTTCAGGGTTATCTTTGGTCTCTTTGTTGCCTCTCTGATTAATGCCCTCCTTGCCTGGTTCGTGAGTTATGGTGGGCGGCCCTCTCTTGGCAGATTTGTTGTGGTGCCATATTCTTTCCATTTTTTAATAATGGATTTAATGGTGCTCCGTGGGATGTTCAAAGTTTCGGATATTTTTTTATATCCCAACCCTGATCTGTACTTCTCCACAACTTTGTCCCTGACCTGTTTGGAGAGCTCCTTGGTCTTCATGGTGCCGCTTGCAGACTCTGGGGCCTTTCAGAACAGGTGTATATATACTGAGATCATGTGACAGATCATGTGACAATTAGATTGCACACAGGTGGACTTTATTTAACTAATTATGTGACTTCTGAAGGTAATTGGTTACACCAGATCTTATTTAGGGGCTTCATAGCAAAGGGGGTGAACACATATGCACGCACCACTTTTGAGTAATTTATTTTTTTGAATTTTTTGAAACAACTTATTTTTTTCATTTCACTTCACCAATTTGGACTATTTTGTGTATGTCCATTACATGGAATCCAAATAAAAATCAATTTAAATTACAGGTTGTAATGCAACAAAATAGGAAAAACGCCAAGGGGGATGAATACTTTTGCAAGGCATTGTATGTGTTTTTTTTATCAACGTTAAATGAATGCACATACTGTAAGTCGCTCTGGACAAGAGCATCTGCTAAATGACCAAAATGTAAATGTCAAAATGTACATTTGCAAAGCACACTGCTGGGTATTATTCTAATAAAATGTGGCCTTGTTTGGGGGCGGATGTCATTAGAATAATACCGAGCAGTGTGCTTAGCAAGTGTTAATTTTCACATTTACATTTTGGTCATCTAGCAGACGCTCTTATCAAGAGCGACTTACAGTCAGTGTATTAAAACTAAGGTAAACAAGAATATACCACAGTCATAGCAAGTAAAGAGATTATGTTAGCGTTACTGAGAATGTTAAGTGGGCTACTTGCAAGTATATATTTGTATTAGAAAATACAAAATACATGTATTCTAATTAAACTGTTACAAAATAGGATACATCAATTGTAGTTCAGGCCAGTGAAATACAAATGACAAAATAGGTATTGAAAGTGTTTAAATATCTATATCAAACACATGTAATAGAAATACTGCCTGTCGTTGGCACTAGCTACCTGCACTGTAAGTCTGCAACAGTTTACTAACCACTGTGCTTCCAGTAATGCCCTGTAAATTATAGAAATACAGCATGTTACTATAGTCAGGTGTTCCAGTAATATGCTGTAAATTTGTTACAGTAAAGGTCCTGTAAATCTACAGTAATTTACTGGCTTCTGTGCTGCCAGTAATTTACTTTAAATTTACAGTAACCTACTGGCTACTGTGCTGACAGTAATTTACAGGATTTTTTTTTTCATTGTACTGTTACTTTTGATCTAGAATGAATCAAATGTCATGGTAGAAACTTGTGTCTCTAACAACCTTTTCTGATAAAAATGGTCCCTCCCTCCCTCCCTCCCTCTCACAGACAGTGTATCTCTCTCGGAGGCCCAGTGTGGTTCACTGTCTTCCTCTCTGTGGGATGGAGGTTACCCGTCCCAGACCAGCCCCTGTCTCTCCATCCACCCAGACTTCTCCCCCAGCCCAGCAGCCTTCCATGCCCCAGACTGTGCTCTGTGGACGGGCCACGCTCTGCCCCAGCCCAGCCTCCCTCCTCCAGCCTCTCTCCCGGACCCCTGGGCCTACAGCCTCAACCCTCAGACCTCTGCCAGCTACACACACGCCCACGATGTCTACACACACACTCACCCTCACACACACATGCACCCCCGCCACACCTACCCAGTATTACATCCCCACCTGTCCCATGGCCCAGGCCTAGACCCCAGGTTCAGCCCTCTGCTCCTGCCTGGTGTGAAGACTCAGAGCCCCCTAGCCCACAGCCCTGCTGGACACAGCACACAGAGTGCCACACACAGCAGCCAGAGCCCAGGGATACACAGGGATGTGAAGATAGAGGTGGAGCAGGCCAGCCCCAACCCCCCCACCCTGACCCTCTCAGCCTGGCCAGCAGCTCTACACACACCCTTGGATATCTATGACTCAGGTAAGCCTTAGACCTGGAGCACACATACACTACCAGTGAAAAGTTTGGACACACCTACTATTTTTACTATTTTTTATATTGTAGAATAATAGTAAAGACATCAAAACTATGAAATAACACATATGGAATCATGTAGTAACAAAAAAAGTGTTAAACAAATCAAAATATATTTTATATTTGAGATTCTTCAAATAGCCACCCTTTGCCTTGATGACAGCTTTGCACACTCTTGGCATTCTGATCTAGGGTGTAATCATTAATCCAACAGTTGTCCCCGTTTTCGTTCCGTTTGCTTCTGTTGAAGTAATATTTACAACAGAATCGGTGGAATGAATACACCCCTGATCACATGTAAACACAGTTCACTTTCGTAGCAGCCACGTTGTATTCCTTCTTGCATCTATGCGCTCTCCTCCTCTCACATTTTCCCTTCGCTTGTGGACTTCAATGCACAACACATCAGCTGTATGTGACCAGGTGAAAAAAAGTTTCCAAGCCAAAGCATAATCATAACCGCTACACACAGCCTACATCGTTGTCACCATATTAGCTAAAGTAACATCATAGTGAACATAGCTAATAGAACTAACGCGTTAGTAAACCTTCTACAATCATAACATTACAGTGTACAGTTCAATAAGCAGTTTAGCAGTTACACAGGTGGGCCCCAGTGGTAATACATTTGTAAAACCAAACGCTTACCTTGACTTGGAAGAGTTCCATTGTTGTGCTGAATAGTCATAGCCAGCTAGCTAACATAGCATCCCTCTGTTTGAGCCAGGTGTTTGAGTAGGCGAAACTAGCTAGCTAGCTGCATTTGCTAGCTAAGTAAGTGAAAGTGAAAATAAATGATGAAATATAGCTCTCTCTCTCTCTCTCCCTCTCTCTGTATCTCTTTTGCTTATCCTTCATTTTTGAAGAAATTAATTTGTTCAAAACTGTTCAACTATTGTCTTTCTCTCTCTTTGAGTCAACTACTCACCATATTTTATGCACTGCAGTGCTAGCTAGCTGTAGCTTATGTTTTCAGTACTAGATTCATTATCTGATCCTTTAATTGGGTGAACAACATGTCAGTTCATGCTGCAAGAGCTCTTATAGGGTTGAAGGACGTCCTCCGGAAGTTGTCATAATTACTGTGTAAGTCTATGGAAGGGGGTGAGAACCATGAGCCTCCTAGGTTTTGTATTGAAGTCAATGTACCCAGCGGAGGACGGAAGCTAGCTGTCCTCTGGCTACACAATGGTGCTACCCTACAGAGTGCTGTTGAGGCTACTGTCGACCTTCATTGCAAAACAGTGTGTTTTAATCAATTATTTGGTGACATGTGAATATATTTAGTATAGTTTTATCTAAAAAGCATAACTTTTTTAATGTTTTTTTTATTTTTATGAAATTCACTGAGGAGCCTCCACTGATGTCTACATGCATGCTACGATTTTGTTTAATCTCAAAGTTGATGTTGTGCTCTCTCACGCTCTCTTCAGGTCTGGACAAAGTCAATGCTGTTTGGTTCTGAGAGAGAGGATATGACATCACTGTGACATCACCCTGGCACTGAGCTGTGATCAGCTCTAACAGAACCCCCTGGAACCACAAACATATCCTGTGTACTCACTCTCTAGTAGAATACTCTCTGCTCACTAGAAAAAGTCCAGGGTGGGTTTACAGATGTAGGATCTTAATTTGATCACTTTTTTATTGATGATACTTTTACTGCAAAGCAGGAAATGCAAACTTGTAGTGTATTTCAGTTTTAAAAAGGCTTCTAAAGTTTGTAATTTCCACTTTGAAATTTCAGACTTAATTTTCCCTAATGAATGAAATGTATCAACCCCTACAAAAATGTCAATTTATTATAATCCACATAATAATTCACATTTCCTGTTGCTGCAGGATTATTTTCCTGCTTTAGCAAACTGTCTCAAATTAAGATCCTACATCTGTAGGTCTCTCAGAAAGCACTCTGGAGAAGCATAGACCACTCTCCATGCCTCACACTATCCACCAGGGATACTTCTGATAACTTTTTGGCCAAATCTTTTTAAAATTTGTACCAAAAGTATTAGCTGGCTGTTTTGGACCTAATATCCAACATTATGGTTCTGTTTAAAGAACTTAGTTTGTGGGAACACTGCTCAGCCAAGCCTCTTTCTGATATTTCTTTACATTGCGCTATGTGTGTAACTATCTGTGTAATTGACTGTAATGTATTTTGTATATAGTACTTTGATTTGAAGTGATTGTCATTTCCTTAAAGTGTTTGATTGTTGCTAGTTGTTTTTCACCAACCCTGTGTTGTCATGTTGCCTAGTGTTCTATATGTGTGGAGAAGTCATGTAATTATTGATGTGTAATAAATTGCTAAGTTCTATTGGCAAAAGTTTCCTCATTTTTAAGAGCTGACTCAAAGTACACATAGTTAAATGTCATATTTTGTATCAGATCTGATAATTTGACATCACCCAGCATGGTTTAGCAATGAACTGCCCATATGGAAAAGTAATATATGGCAATATACACTCAGTTGCCAGTTTATTAGGTACACCCATCTTGTACCGGGTCGGACCTCCCTTTGCCTCCAGAACAGCCTGAATTCTTTGGGGCATGGAAACATTGCTCAATTGGTATCAAGGGACCTAACGTGTGCCAGGAAAGCATGCCCCACACCATTACACCACTGCCACCAGCCTGTACCGTTGACACCAGGCAAGATGGGGCCATGGACTCATGCTGCTTATGCCAAATCCTGACTCTGCCATCAGCCTGACGCAACAGGAACCGGGATTCATCGGACCAGGCAATACTTTTCCATTCCTCAATTGTCCAGTGTTGATGATGCTGTGCCCACTGGAGCCGCTTCTTCTTGTTTTTAGCTGATAGGAGTTGAACCGGGTATGGTCATTTGCTGCAATAGCCAATCCGTGACAAGGACCAACGAGTTGTGTGTTCCGAGATGCCGTTCTGCACAGCACTATTGTATGGTGCCGTTATTTACCTGTTGGTGGCCCGCCTGTTAGCTTCCATGATTCTTGCCATTCTTCTTTGACCTCTCATCAACAAGCTGTTTTCGCCCAAAAGACTGCCACTGACTGGATGTTTTTTGTTTGTCACACCATTCTCGGTAAACCCTAGACACTGTCGTGCATGAAAAGCCCAGGAGGCCGGCCTGTTCTGAGATACTGGAACCGGCGTGCCTGGCACCGACAATCATACCACGCTCAAAGTCGCTTAAGTCACTTGTTTTGCCCATTCTAAAATTCTAACAAACAGTAACTGAATGCCTCGATGCCAGTCTGCCTGCTTTATAATTCACGCAACGGCCACGTAACTGTCTGTAGGATCTAACCATTTTTGTAAACAGGGTGGTGTACCTAATAAACGCATAGATGTGGATACATTTACAAGATTTGGCCGTTTTCATATATGTGATATATATTTCTGCCTTGTATACACTTACAGTGCATTCGGAAAGTATTCAGACCCCTTGACTTTTTCCAAATTTTGTTACGTTACAACCTTATTCTCGAATGGAATAAATTATTTTCTTTCCTCATCAATCTACACACAACACCCCATAATGACAAAGCAAAAACTGGTTTATAGAGATTTTAGCAAATATATTAAATATCATATTTACATACAGTTGAAGTCGAAGTTTACATACACCCTAGCCAAATACATTTAAACTCAGTTTTTCACAATTCCTGACATTTAATCCTAGTACAAATTCTCTGTCTTAGGTCAGTTAGGATCACCACTTTATTTTAAGTCAGAATAATAGTAGAGAGAATGATTTATTTCAGCTTTTATTTCTTTCATTACATTCCCAGTGGGTCAGAAGTTTACATACAGTCAATTAGTATTTGGTAGCATTGCCTTTAAATTGTTTAACTTCGGTCAAACGTTTCGGGTAGCCTTCCACAAGCTTCCCACAATAAGTTGGGTGAATGTTGGCCCATTCCTCCTGACAGAGCTGGTGTAACTGAGTCAGGTTTGTAGGCCTCCTTCCTCGCACACGATTTTTCAGTTCTGCCCACAAATGTTCTATAGGATTGAGGTCAGGGCTTTGTGATGGCCACTCCAATACCTTGACTTTGTTGTCCTTAAGCCATTTTGCCACAACTTTGGAAGTATGCTTGGGGTCATTGTCCATTTGGAAGACCCATTTGTGACCAAGCTTTAACTTCCTGACTGACGTCTTGAGATGTTGCTTCAATATATCCACATAATTTTCCTTCCTCATGATGCCATCTATTTTGGGAAGTGCACCAGCCCCTCTTGCAGCAAAGCTCCCCCACAGCATGATGCTGCCACCCCCGTGCTTCATGGTTGGGATGGTGTTTTTCGGCTTGCAAGCAACCCCCTTTTTCCTCCAAACATAACAATGGTCATTATGGCCAAACAGTTCTATTTTTGTTTCATCCGACCAGAGGACATTTCTCCAAAAAGTATGATCTTTGTCCCCATGTGCAGTTGCAAACCGTAGTCTGGCTTTATGGCGGTTTTGGAGCAGTGGCTTTTTCCTTGCTGAGCGGCCTTTCAGGTTATGTCGATATAGAACTCGTTTTACTGTGGATATAGATACTTTTGTACCTGTTTCCTCCAGCATCTTCACAAGGTCCTTTGCTGTTGTTCTGGGATTGATTTGCACTTTTCGCACCAAAGTACGTTCATTTCAAGGAGACAGAACGCGTGCGTCTCCTTCCTGAGCGGTATGACAGCTGCGTGGTCCCATGGTGTTTATACTTTTGTACTATTGTTTGTACAGATGAACGTGGTACCTTCAGGCGTTTGGAAATTGCTCCCAAAGATGAACCAGACTTATGGAGGTCTACAATTTTTTTTCTGAGGTCTTGGCTGATTTCTTTTGATTTTCCCATGATGTCAAGCAAAAAGGCACTGAGTATGAAGGTAGGCCTTGAAATACATCCACAGGTACACCTCCAATTGACTCAAATGATGTCAATTAGCCTATCAGAAGCTTCTAAAGCCATGACATCATTTTCTGGAATTTTCCAAGCTGTTTACAGGCACAGTCAACTTAGTGTACGTAAACTTCTGACCCACTGGAATTGTGATTGTGCTAGCTGTGCCACTAGAGATCCTGGTTCGAATCCAGGCTCTGTCGTAGCCGGCCGCGACTGGGAGACCCATGGGGCGGCGCACAATTCGTCCAGGGTAGGGGAGGGAATGACCGGCAGGGATGTAGCTCAGTTGGTAGAGCATGGTGTTTGCAATGCCGGGGTTGTGGGTTTGAATCCCACGGGGGGCCAGTATGAAAAATAAAAGAAATAATGTATGCACTCACTAACTGTAAGTCGCTCTGGATAAGAGTGTCTGCTAAATGACTAAAATGTCAATGTACTTTGTTGAAGCACTTTTGGCAGCCTCTATTACAGCCTCGAGTCTTCTTGGGTATGACGCTACAAGCTTGGCACACCTGTATTTTCTCCCATTCTTCTCTGCAGATCCTCTCAAGCTCTGTCAGGTTGGATGGGGAGCATCGCAGCACAGCTATTTTCAGGTCTCTCCAGAAATGTTAGATCGGGTTCAAGTCCGGCCTCTGGCTGGGCCACTCAAGGACATTCAGAGACTTGTCCCGAAGCCACTCCTGCGTTGTCTTGGCTGTGTGCTTAGGGTCGTTGTCCTGTTGGAAGGTGAACAATCGCCCCAGTCTGAGGTCCTGAGCGCTCTGGAGCAGGTTTTCATCAAGGATCTCTCTGTACTTTTCTCTGTTCATTTTTCCCTCGATCCTGACTAGTCTCCCAGTCCCTGCTGCTGAAAAACATCCCCACAGCATGATGCTACCACCACCATGCTTCACCGTAGGGATGGTTCCAGGTTTCCTCCAGACGTGGAGGAATTCAGGCCAAAGAGTTCAATCTTTGTTTCATCAGACTAGAGAATCTTGTTTCCCATGGTCTGAGAGTCCTTCAGGTGCCTTTTGGCAAACTCCAAGCAGGCTGTCATGTGCATTTTAGTGAGGAGTGGCTTCTACCATAAAGGCCTGATTGGTGGAGTGCTGCAGAGATGGTTGTCCTTCTGGAAGATTCTCCCATTTTTGGTACCCTTCCCCAGATCTGTGCCTGGACACAATCCTGTCTCGGAGCTCTAAGGACAATTCCTTCGATCTCATGGCTTGGTTTTTGCTCTGACATGTACTGTCAACTGTGGGACCTTATATAGACAGGTGTGTGCCTTTCCAAATCATGTCCAATCAATTGAATTTACCACAGGTGGACTCCATTCAAGTTGTAGAAACATCTCAAGGATGATCAATGGAAACAGGATGCACCTGAGCTCAATTTCGAGTCTCATAGCAAAGGGTCTGAATACTTATGTAAATAAGCTAGTTCTGTTTTTGTTTTTTTAATAAATGTGCTAAAATTTCTGTTTTCGCTTTGTCATTATGGGGTATTGTGTGTAGATTGATGAGGGGAACAATGTATTTAATCAATTTTAGAACAAGGCTGTAATGTAACAAAATGTGGAAAAAGTCAAGGGGTCTGAATACTTTCTGAATGCCATGTTACTGTTTTAAGCCGTTCCCACTTGTCCCTTTGTTGCGCCGGTGAAGCAATTCATGACAGCATCTGTGGCGGAAATTAAACAAATGTAAGATAAATTGCACATAGAGCAGTTGGGGGTTGGGTTTGGGGTCATACATGTCATTTTTAAAAAATGGAAAAACCTTTATGTGAAAAACTTATCAGATTCAGTTTAATAAGAAATCCTTGACCATGAATGCCCTATTTGCAATGATTGATTTGTAACTTCAATCAAGGTATAGTTAACTTTTTTACACCTTATAGTCAGTCAGGTGGTTCCTTACCCTAAAAGTAGTCCACGGGCCAGGAGAAACTGTAATCCATGATTCAAAGTTGTTTAAATAGCCACTATTAAATTGAGGGGATTTGACCACAAACATTGACCTTTGTCTAATTTCCCCCATCACCCCCATATTTGTTTTTTGTTAGCCATCTGACTATAAGGTGTAAAAAAGGGAAATATCCCTTTAACATCTTAAATTTATTGAATTGAAAACCAAACAATCGTCAGTCACATAAACATTCAGGAACAGGGCGCACGAGAGAGCGCATCAGCAATCACGTTATCAGTCCCCCGGATGTGCCGCACATCTAGATGGAAGGATTGTAAAAATAAACACCATCTCATTATCCTCTGATTAGGACACATCATGGACCTCAAAAAGGTGAGAGGGTTATGGTCGGTGTAGACCACAATAGGTACTACTCCCGACCCGACATACACTTCAAAGTGTTGCAGCGCCCATATGAGTGCTAACGCTTCTTTTTCAATGACCGAATAGTTCAACTGATAATGGTTAAACTTTTTGGAAAATAAACTAACAGGCCTCTCAACCCTAGCCACATCTGCTTGCAGCAAAACTGCACCTGCCCCCACATGACTAGCATCCACCTGCAAGGTAAATTACAAATCCACACGAGGAGCAGCCAGTACCGAAGTTGAGGTAAGCAACCTCTTTGCATCTTCAAAAGCCTGTTGACAACGAGAAGACCATACGTACACAGCCTTAGCTTTCAGCAAATCTGTCAAGGGAGCAACCACAGTAGAGAAGTTCCTACAAAAACCACGATAATACCCAATCATTCCCAAGAAACGCATCAGTTCGTTTTTAGTAGTTGGTAGTGGAAAAGCATCAATAGCTACCACTTTAGCCCGAACAGGACGCGCTTCACCCTGCCCAACCACCTTTCCAAGGTATGTAACAGTCGCCTGAGCAAACTCACATTTAGCCAAATTTATCGTGAGGCGACCCGCAGCCAGATGTTCCAACAAGGCTTGAATACGGGACAAATGTTCCTCCCAAGTATCTGCATATATCACTACATCGTCCAGATAAACAGCGCACCCGGCCAGACCAGAGACAACCCTGTTCATAAGTCGCTGAAAGTGGCAGGTGCATTACGCAGGCCGAAACTCATAACCTAATACGAGTACAGACCAAAAGGTGTAATAAAGGCAGAGATTTCACGTGCCCTACTCATCAGTGGCACCTGCCAATAGCCCTTTAACAGGTCAAATTTGCTCACAAACTTAGCTGCGCCGACTTGATCAACGCAGTCCTCCATCCGAGGAAGAGGAAATGAATCCGGCTTAGTGACATCGTTTACCTTACGGTAGTCCGTACAAAATCTGTTTGTTCCATCCGATTTACTGACCAAGATACAGGGAGAAGCCCAACTGGAGAAAGAAGGCTCTGCTATTTTACTCTCCAGCATGTACCTGACCTCAGCATCCAGACAACGCAGTTTCTCTGAAGAAACTCTATAGAACCGTTGACAAATGGGGTCAGCATCTCCAATGTCAATATCATGTTCTATTAAGTTTGTACGTGTAGGTGTATCAGAAAACAAACCTGGAAATCTCAGAATCAAACCAACCATCTCTTTACGCCCATCAACAGGTAAATGAGTAAGAAGGCTATCTAAAATCTCCAGTGTCTCTGAATTTTTCAATCTACCCTGCAGTATGCAATCGTTGGGACCAGAAACATCTTCCTCCTCCTGCACAGACCTAGCATGACCAGAACCCAGGGAAATAACAGTATCAGCCAAAAGAACAGCCTTACCGTTCTCTGTAGACTCCCACTGTTCAGTCTCAGAGGAACGTGCATAATAGGGTTTTAACACATTTACATGGCACAGTTGGTGTGCTTTCCTCCGTTCTGGAGTGGCAACTAGATAATTTTGCTCAGTGTACTGGCGCACCACTGTATATGGACCTTGAAACTTGGCTTGAAAAGGAGAACCAACAATTGGCAGCAGAGCCAGAACCTGATCACCTGGACTAAAGTGACGAGGCTCAGCTCGGCGATCATATATGCTCTTCATCCTGTCCTGTGAAGATGATAGCTTCTCTTTAGCCATTTCACCAGCGGCATACAAGCGTCGCCGAAAATCACACACATATGATAACAGGGACTGAGGAGGCTCGGGAGACTTCAGTCATCCTGGAGAACAGATAAAAGCCCACGCACCCTATGTCCAAACAGAAGGTCATTTGGGCTAAAACCCATGCTCTCCTGTGAAACCTCCCTAGTGGCTAACAGTAACCAAGGCAACCCCTCCTCACTATCCTTATCCATCTCAGTACAATAAGCTCTCAACAAAGACTTAAGTGTTTGATGGAAACGTTCCAGTGCTCTTTGACTTTGCGCATGATAGGCGCTAGACAAGTGATGTTTAATATGGAGCTGTTGAAGAACCTGACCAAAGAGATTAGAGGTGAAATTAGATCCTTGATCACTTTGAATGACCTTAGGGATTCCAAACAGTGAGAGAAACTGAGTCAAAGCTTTTAACACAGACTTAGTCGTGATAGACCGGAGAGGATAGGCAGCAGGAAACCTAGTGGTCTGACACATCACAGTCAACAAATAATTTTTACCCTTTTTAGAACGAGGCAGAGGACCAACACAGTCAATAATCAGATACTCAAAAGGTTTACTGAGTACAGGAATAGGAAACAGTGGTACCGGCTTAATAGCTTGATTAGGTTTACCAGTTAATTGACAGGTGTGACAAGTTTTGATGAAATCAGAAACATCCCTCTTTAATCTTGGCCAAAAGAAATGTCTTAATATGTGATTGTAGGTTTTCCTCACACCCATATGTCCAGCAACATCGTTGTGAGAAGTTGTCAACACCAACTCACAAAGCTTAACTGGAACCACAACCTGACTAATCGCCTCCCCCAGAAAACAACTACCATGAGACATCCACTTTCTCATCAGGACCTCCTCTTGGAGAAAATAACCCTTTGCGACATCTCCCAACTGTTCCACAGGCACAATTTGGTCCCGCAACTCTTCTAATGTAGGGTCAGTCCGTTGCGCCTTGATTAAATCGGAGCGGGATACAGATAACGGGATAACAGGGAAAGCAGTAACAGACTTCTTTGTGGTCTTCTCGTTAGCCAGTTCCGTGACCAGGTCGTCATGGATCATAGAACGCGTCACTGCACACGCAGAGAACACCTCTGGGAAATTCTGCGCACTCTCATCAGGAATCCCTACAATTGATGGCTTAGTGGAAACCACTAAAGATGGAAACACGATAGGCCACACACGCTCCCCAGCCAAGTTATTTCCAAGGATCACGTCAATACCCTCAATAGGCAATGAAGGACGCAACCCCACAACAACCTCACCTTTCACCAGTCCACAATCCAACATCAGTTTATGCAATGGAACTGACAGAGTGTTCAAACCTATTCCCCTAATTAGAACACTATTCCCCGAATCAGTCTCCGCAGAGAAGGGTAACACAGATTCCAACACAAATGATTCAGAGGCACCTGTGTCTCTTAGGATCTTTACTGGCACTAGGTTCTTACTTCCTAACATAGACACAAAACCCTCCGTAATGAAAGGTAAATAGTCTGGATCAATATGGCCTTTCACATGGCCCTGGGCATGAGACAATGTGTCAGGAGTGAACTGATGTGGAACAGGCGCAGCTAACGCCGTAGGCTTCGATTTAACATAAGCACCTGTACTGAATTTACCCCTAGACCTAAGAACCGGACATTCATTTTTCCAATGACCTAATTCTTGACAGTAGTGACACTCTTGACCAAAGTCAGTTTTACCACGGGAATCGGGCTCAACCATAGTTGAATGAAACTGTGCCCGGGAACCTAAGTATCTCGGCGAGCGAGGCGCAAATCTCTGCGAACGCCCCCACTCACTCCGAATACGGGGTTCTGCAAAAACATTTTTGTGAGTCAACACATATTCATCTGCCAAAACCGCAGATTCAGCGACAGTCTTTATTTTTCGTTCGTTAATGCACGTAGCTATACGATCAGGGATTGTGTCCTTAAATTACTCTATCATAATCAGATCACACAGCCCTTGGAAAGTCATAACTGCAGAGGCGGAACACCAGCGATTAAACAGTGAAGACATTATTCGCACAAACTCAACATGAGTCTGCTGATCATCCCTTTTTAAAGTTCTAAATCGTTGGCGGTAAGCCTCTGGGACCAATTCGTAACTCTCTAACACAGCCGTTTTAACCTTATCATAACTAACACTGTCGGCTACACTAAGAGCTGAATATGCTTCTTGCGCTTTACCAGTCAGCACACACTGCAAAATCAAAGTGCGGTCAGAATCAGGCCAACTCCTAGCGTCAGCAACACGCTCAAACAACGAAAATAATGTCTCAGGGTCCTTTTCATTAAACTGAGGCAACAACCGTAAGTTCCCAACAATATCAAATGTGTCTGGGTTATGACCAAAAAAGGAACGACCCCTAGGTAACTCTGGATCACCTTCCCAGAGCAAACTCTCCCCTGAGAGCTTTCTTTCCCTAACCAACTCTAGTCGCTCTTGTTGCAGCTTGATTTTAGCACGCTCCATATCCTGTTTAAATTCCAATTCCTTTTCATATTTTACACGTCATGCTTCATTTTAGCTTTTTGTCCATTTTGTTCATGCTCTAGCTGTAACAGAAGCAGTTCTTTCTGCTGTTCAAAAAGAAGACTACTATGACTAACCGATGGAGCGGCCACTGTAACATATCGGGGAGACGACGAGTCCTCAGCAGAGGCTGCCCCAGTGGTAACTTCAAGAATAGCACTCTCCATCAAATTGGACTTCAATATTAACCTAATATAATTTTTTTGACGTTTCTCACTAATTTCAACCTTGTAGTGTTCAGCAACCTTCAACAGTTGTTCTTTAGTACATAATTCTAACAGTTCCTCTGATGGAAAGTGAATAAACTCGTCTACATTAGACGCCATAATCATAAAAAAATTTTTTTATATATATATACAGTGGGGGGAAAAAGTATTTAGTCAGCCACCAATTGTGCAAGTTCTCCCACTTAAAAAGATGAGAGAGGCCTGTAATTTTCATCATAGGTACACGTCAACTATGACAGACAAAATGAGAAGAAAAAAAATCCAGAAAATCACATTGTTGGATTTTTTATGAATCTATTTGCAAATTATGGTGGAAAATAAGTATTTGGTCAATAACAAAAGTTTCTCAATACTTTGTTGTATACCCTTTGTTGGCAATGACACAGGTCAAACGTTTTCTGTAAGTCTTCACAAGGTTTTCACACACTGTTGCTGGTATTTTGGCCCATTCCTCCATGCAGATCTCCTCTAGAGCAGTGATGTTTTGGGGCTGTCGCTGGGCAACACGGACTTTCAACTCCCTCCAAAGATTTTCTATGGGGTTGAGATCTGGAGACTGGCTAGGCCACTCCAGGACCTTGAAATGCTTCTTACGAAGCCACTCCTTCGTTGCCCGGGCGGTGTGTTTGGGATCATTGTCATGCTGAAAGACCCAGCCACGTTTCATCTTCAATGCCCTTGCTGATGGAAATTTCTCAATTTGTCTGTCAGAGTTGACATGTACCTATGATGAAAATTACAGGCCTCTCTCATCTTTTTAAGTGGGAGAACTTGCACAATTGGTGGCTGACTAAATACTTTTTTTCCCCACTGTACACTGCTCAAAAAAATAAAGGGAACACTAAAATAACACATCCTAGATCTGAATGAATGAAATAATCTTATTAAATACTTTTTTCTTTATATAGTTGAATGTGCTGACAACAAAATCACACAAAAATTATCAATGGAAATCAAATGTATCAACCCATGGAGGTCTGAATTTGGAGTCACACTCAAAATTAAAGTGGAAAACCACACTACAGGCTGATCCAACTTTGATGTAATGTCCTTAAAACAAGTCAAAATGAGGCTCAGTAGTGTGTGTGGCCTCCACGTGCCTGTATGACCTCCCTACAACGCCTGGGCATGCTCCTGATGAGGTGGCGGATGGTCTCCTGAGGGATCTCCTCCCAGACCTGGACTAAAGCATCCGCCAACTCCTGGACAGTCTGTGGTGCAACGTGGCGTTGGTGGATGGAGCGAGACATGATGTCCCAGATGTGCTTAATTGGATTCAGGTCTGGGGAACGGGCGGGCCAGTCCATAGCATCAATGCCTTCCTCTTGCAGGAACTGCTGACACACTCCAGCCACATGAGGTCTAGCATTGTCTTGCATTAGGAGGAACCCAGGGCCAACCGCACCAGCATATGGTCTCACAAGGGGTCTGAGGATCTCATCTCGGTACCTAATGGCAGTCAGGCTACCTCTGGCGAGCACATGGAGGGCTGTGCGGCCCCCCAAAGAAATGTCACCCCACACCATGACTGACCCACTGCCAAACCGGTCATTATGGAGGATGTTGCAGCCAGCAGAACGTGCTCCACGGCGTCTCCAGACTCTGTCACGTCTGTCACATGTGCTCAGTGTGAACCTGCTTTCATCTGTGAAGAGCACAGGGCGCCAGTGGCGAATTTGCCAATCTTGGTGTTCTCTGGCAAATGCCAAACGTCCTGCACGGTGTTGGGCTGTAAGCACAACCCCCACCTGTGGACGTCGGGCCCTCATGGAGTCTGTTTCTGACACATGCACATTTGTGGCCTGCTGGAGGTCATTTTGCAGGGCTCTGGCAGTGCTCCTCCTGCTCCTCCTTGCACAAAGGCGGAGGTAGCGGTCCTGCTGCTGGGTTGTTGCCCTCCTACGGCCTCCTCCACGTCTCCTGATGTACTGGCCTGTCTCCTGGTAGCGCCTCCATGCTCTGGACACTACGCTAACAGACACAGCAAACCTTCTTGCCACAGCTCGCATAGATGTGCCATCCTGGATGAGCTGCACTACCTGAGCCACTTGTGTGGGTTGTAGACTCCGTCTCATGCTACCACTAGAGTGAAAGCACCGCCAGCATTCAAAAGTGACCAAAACATCAGCCAGGAAGCATAGTAACTGAGAAGTGGTCTGTGGTCACCACCTGCAGAACCACTCCTTTAATGGGGGTGTCTTGCTAATTGCCTATAATTTCCACCTGTTGTCTATTCCATTTGCACAACAGCATTTGAAATGTATTGTCAATCAGTGTTGCTTCCTAAGTGGACAGTTTGATTTCACAGAAGTGTGATTGACTTGGAGTTACATTGTGCTGTGTAAGTGTTCCCTTTATTTTTTTGAGCATTGTATATAATAATAATAATCTCGCTCAACCCCTCTGCTGAGCACACCAGACACAACAAGATAAATTACAATCACACCGAGCACCACAGAAGAGAGATGGGATATGGAACTTCCCCAAAACCTACAATAACTCAACCCTAGTCTTCGTGCGGATTCGCGGTGGGTAATTACGCACTGTAGCCCGCTGGCAAGGAATTAAACCCTCCAGCACACTGGTAGATTCCACCAAGCCACGGATGTGCCCCCGAGACAACTGCTCAGTCCACAAACACCACACAAAAATAACAAACATTTAATCATGCCCAACGTATTCCAAAACATAACACATCACTAAGCCTATCAGGGGAAAAGGCTATAGCTCCGGGTAGCAAATGTCACTACCCTATCCAAATCTCCCACTGAGGTACACAGCCGATTGTACTCACCTCCTCAGACCGATGTCCCAACAGCGAGTAGAGCAAGAGTTTCCAGGCTGGGCAGGGCCTGGAAACTAACCAATGTCTCTCTCCAACGCAGTACACAACCCAAAAAACCAAAGGCAACCAATACTGGGCCTATCAAACTCAAACAAACTAACAACATTTACAAACAAAGCCCCTACAGAATTTGACATTAACTCCACGTTTTCTCCCAAACACAACACGTTCAAGATCCCGGACGAGCCCCCACTTGTCACGAACCGGCTCAAGTTCGTAACAAAAAGGGAGACACCGTGGAGACAAGGAATACCAAAATATATATTTATTAACTAAAGTAAACTAAATATACTTAGCAATGGTGTGTGTAATCAGTAATCAGTAGTGTAATTGAGTGTTATGCATGCATAAATGTAATAATGCAAGGTGTTGAAAGGTGCCAAAGCAAACAACCAAAAACCACAAAACTACCACAACAAAAATCAATCAAGGTGTCTGCATGGAGAGTCTCCCCAATGAATGTAGAAGAGGTCCATTTATCCTGGGACACACCCGGGCCCAGGTGTTTCCCATGTAGCTGACGACCCTCCCAACTCCGCCCACCGGCATCCTAATAAGGAAACAAGAGCAAAGAGAGAGAATACGGCAGACAGAGTGGAAGGGTCGTCACAATGGGGAAGTGGATAGAATCTCGGTTCTTATGAATATCAGTAAAATGAACAAATTTATAAAATAAAATATTAATATGTATAGCTTTGTAAGACTATTGTTGTTAGAAGGTATATTATATTTCCCTGTTTTTGAGAGGAGCTGGCTACTGAGGGAGTAATTGCGCAAAATGAATGATATGCTAACTTCAATCATCTCCAAACTGCACGCAGAGACATAAAAATGGTTTCCATGAATTCATCTGACTCTGGGTAAGTAGAAAAACAACCTAAATCTCAAAATCTCGCAGTATCCCTTTAAGCCATGTCAATATTATTCCATGTCAGTGTCTGGAATAATATTCACTGTTCTTTTTACATTTAGCTCAACATTAAATTACTTCACCAATCAGTGCGGATAGAGCAGCTTGCTATGGAGCGGGTAAGCGATTTAATCTGTATGGGAAAGTTGTTAAGAGCAAATTGTATTTTGCCGTAACAGCATGGTTTAATCATAATGAAAGACAAACACACACAGTGCTGCCAGTCATAGTGTAGGGTGCGAGATGCAACTGGAATTTTGCGGGAGAGCAAGAGAGGATGGAGGAAGCTTGCCTTGAAGCGCTGGGCATCTTGTTATGACATACATTATCTGAATTAGGCCCACAGAATTATACAGTTGAAGTCGGAAGTTTACATACACCTTAGCCAAGTACATTTAAACTCAGTTTTTCACAATTCCTAACATTTAATCCTAGTAAAAATTCCCTGTCTTATGTCAGTTAGGATCACCACTTTATTTTAAGAATGTGAAACGTCAGAATAATAGTGGAGAGAATGATTTATTTAAGCTTTTATTTCTTTCATCGCATTCCCGGTGGGTCAGAAGTTTACATTCACTCAATTAGTATTTGGTAGCATTGCCTTTAAATTGTTTAACTTGGGTCAAACATTTCGGGTAGCCTTCCACAAGCTTCCCACAATAAGTTGGGTGAATTTTGGCCCATTCCTCCTGACAGAGCTGGTGTAACTGAGTCAGGTTTGTAGGCATCCTTGCTCGCACACGCCTTTTCAGTTCTGCCCACAAATGTTCTATAGGATTAAGGTCAGGGCTTTGTGATGGCCACTCCAATACCTTGACTTTGTTGTCCTTAAGCTATTTTGCCACAACTTTGGAAGTAGGCTTGGGGTCATTGTCCATTTGGAAGACCAATTTGCGACCAAGCTTTAACTTCCTGACTGATGTCTTGAGATGTTGCTTCAATATAGCCACATCATTTTCCTTCCTCATGATGCCATCTATTTTGTGAAGTGCACCAGTCCCTCCTGCAGCAAAGCACCCCCACAGCATGATGCTGCCACCCCCGTGGTTCACGGTTGGGATGGTGCTCTTCGGCTTGCAAGCGACCCCCTTTTTCCTCCAAACATAACGATGGTCATTATGGCCAAACAGTTCTATTTTTGTTTCATCAGACCAGATGACATTTCTCCAAAAAGTATGATCTTTGTCCCCATGTGCAGTTGCAAACCGTAGTCTGGCTTTTTTTATGGCGGTTTTGGAGCAGTGGCTTCTTTCTTGCTGAGCGGCCTTTCAGGTTATGTCGATATAGGACTGTTTTACTGTGGATATAGATACTGTAGTATCTGAACAGTTTATAATTTTGGCTGACGTTTGCAAATGGTGTGATAGATTAACTTTACTCTGCTTTGCTGAAACATCTGGAAAACATTACTACAGGGGCTCCTTGGAATAGAGGACATTTGGAGATATGTGGAGGCCAGGGATTGTTCTATCAAAAACCACCCATCTTATGTTACATAGGATAAATACCATGTTTCAAAAAAGGACGGGGAGAATAATCATTTTTAGATTGGGTTAGTTGTTCTCCGGATTTCTGCAGAAATCTGTAAATTGACGCTGGAACCTTTGATATAATAAACCTTTATAATCAAGTACTGTGTCAAGCGGATTTCTTGTCTACACAGCATATCAGCATCGTTGTCCTGACACCACAATACTTTTGTACCTGTTTCCTCCAGCATCTTCACAAGGTCCTTTGCTGTTGTTCTGGGATTGATTTTCACTTTTCGCACCAAAGTACGTTAATCTCTAGGAGACAGAACGCATCTCCTTCTTGAGCGGTATGACGGCTGCGTGGTCCCATGGTGTTGCGTACTACTATTGTTTGTACAGATGAACGTGGTACCTTCAGGCGTTTGGAAATTGCTCCCAAGGATGAACCAGACTTGTGGAGGTCTACAAGTTTTGTTCTGAGGTCTTGGCTGATTTATTTTGATTTTCCCATGATGTCAAGCAAAGAGGCACTCAGTTTGAAGGTAGGCCTTGAAATACATCCACAGGTACACCTCCAATTGACTCAAATTATGTCAATTAGCCTATCAGAAGCTTCTAAAGCCATGACATCATTTTCTGGAATGTTCCAAGCTGTTTAAAGGCACAGTCAACTTAGTGTATGTAAACTTCTGACCCACTGGAATTGTGATACAGTGAATTATAAGTGAAATAATCTGTCTGTAAACAATTGTTGGAAATATACTTGTGTCATGCAGTGGTTGAAAAACAAGTTTTAATGACTCCAACCTAAGTGTATGTAAACTTCCGATTTCAACTGTACCTACGGAGGAGCAGCTTCTATGGAGGAACTTTGAATGTCTTTGAACTTCCGAATTGGTTTAACATTGGACCAGAGCAAACATTAGCTAGCTTGTGTGTGCAGAGCAGCAGTAGAATTAAAAACACGTCTTACCTTTTTGTAGTTAATAAATTCAATGGGAAACATGATAACTATAGTATCCTTAACAAGCATTGATAAAGTTGATCCATTATTTTAAACATATCTCCCTAATTTCTGAATCATGCTTGTAACGTCATCAGTAGGCTACAGTAACCTATGCTTCAAAGGGGAGGGGCATGTAGCTGACAAACGTGCACACCCACTGGCAAAGATTTCCAGCTGGCAGGCATATGCTGGAGTGAGGGCTTTGCATAGGCGCTTTGTTGCGATTTTTGTGGGACTGTAAAAGAATGCCCGGAACATAAAAAAAACATTATTAACTGATTCCTATGCTTTTAAAATAACGGTTCTGTTCCGGAACAGTATAGATCACTTTTGTTTCCGGTTTGGGTTCTGTTCCTCTAATAATTTAGTTATTTTCCGTAATATATAACAATTGGGTGGGGAGATGTCAGGGCCTAGACCATATAAAATTAGGTAGCAAGTGGCTACTGTGCTTGAAAATTAGCAAGCTTGTTGCAACCTGGATAGCTACTTGTAAACAATAGCTGGAACGACCGAGCGAACAGACGCGAACTGGCTGAGTCAATTCAGTGGCTAGCTTTGCACTTGGCTAGCTAACAGTAGCTGCTAGGGGTAAGTCATAACCTACACTTGTGTTTTGTTTTTTACATATTGATAGCCCGAGTCGCTCAAGGAATTCGGGACATGTGTGACTAGTTAACGTTAGTTTGGCTCTCTCTGTGTGTTCGTGCCGTGAAAGGAGGGGTTCTTCTTTGTCTGAAAGCAATGGCTAGCTAGTTTGCTAACTATTCTAGCTAACTAACTGGCTGAATAAGTTGACGACGGACTCGCTCAAGCTGTCGGGACTAACCCACAACGTTAGACACGGACACGAACGATCTGCTTGCGTGATTGATACACTGGTGGTTGTTGTGGCTGAGTATTGGCGCTAAACCCTGCTGTTGGAGACCGGCATGCTAGCTGGCTGTGGCGTCTTATGACGAGGTGCCCGGACGTTTTTCACGGAATAATACTGCACCTAGTTAGCTAGCTGAATAAACTAGGTTAGTCTATTCCTAGAAAACATTGAACCGCTGTAGTTTACAACAATTATAGTTTCTGAGGTGGAAGTTGGGAGAGTTATATTTGGGAGTTGTGGTGAGGGAGGCCCCGCTCTCTCCTTTCCCAGATGTTTAGTTCATTTTATTCCGATCTCCTCTGCATTATTGTAGCCATCTGCTGCAGCCTGTCAACTATGCCTCTGCCTATCCCTGTTCTCTCCTCTCCCCACAGGCTACACAAACGCCTCACACCGCGTGGCTGCTGCCTCTCTAACCTGGTGGTCCCTGCACGCACGACCCACGTGGAGTTCCAGGTCTCAGGCAGCCTCTGGAACTGCCGTTCTGCTGCCAACAAGGCAGACTTCATCCCAGCCTATGCTACCCTCCAGTCCCTCGACTTCTTGGCGCTGACGGAAACATGGATTACCACTGAAAACACTGCTACTCCTGCTGCTCTCTCCTCGTCTGACCATGTGTTCTCGCATACCCCGAGAGCATCTGGTCAGCGGGGTGGTGGCACAGGAATCCTCATCTCTCCCAAGTGGACATTCTCAATTTTTCCCCTGACCCATCTGTCTATCTCCTCATTTGAATTCCATGCTGTCACAGTCACTAGCCCATTTAAGCTTAATATCCTTGTCATCTATCGCCCTCCAGGTTCCCTTGGAGAGTTCATCAATGAGCTTGACGCCTTGATAAGTTCCTTTCCTGAGGATGGCTCACCCCTCACAGTTCTGGGGGATTTCAACCTCCCTACGTCTACATTTGACTCATTTCTCTCTGCCTCCTTCTTTCCACTCCTCTCCTCTTTTGACCTCACCCTCTCACCGTCCCCCCCTACTCACAAGGCAGGCAATACGCTTGACCTCATCTTTACTAGATGCTGTTCTTCTACTAATCTCACTGCAACTCCCCTCCAAGTCTCCGACCACTACTTTGTATCCTTTTCTCTCTCCCTCTCCTCCAACACTACTCACTCTGCCCCTACACAGATGGTAATGCGCCGTCGCAACCTTCGCTCTCTCTCTCCCGCTACTCTCTCCTCTTCCATCCTATCATCTCTTCCCTCTGCTCAATCCTTCTCCCTCCAATCTCCTGATTCTGCCTCCTCAACCCTCCTCTCCTCCCCTTCTGCATCCTTTGACTCTCTATGTCCCCTATCCTCCCGGCCGGCTCGGTCCTCCCCTCCAGCTCTGTGGCTTGATGACTCATTGCGAGCTCACAGAACAGAGCTCCGGGCAGCTGAGCGGAAATGGAAGAAAACTAGACTCCCTGCAGACCTGGCATCTTTTCACTCCCTCCTCTCTACATTTTCTTCATCTGTTTCTGCTGCTAAGGCCACTTTCTACCACTCTAAATTCCAAGCATCCGCCTCTAACCCTAGGAAGCTCTTTGCCACATTCTCCTCCCTGCTGAATCCCACCCCCCTCCTCCCTCTCTGTGGATGACTTCGTCAACCATTTTGAAAAGAAGGTTGACGACATCAGATCCTCATTTGTTAAGTCAAATGACACTGCTGGTCCTGCTCACACTGCCCTACCCTATGCTTTGACTTCTTTCTCCCCTCTCTCTCCAGATAAAATCTTGCGACTTGTGACGGCAGGCCGCCCAACAACCTGCCCGCTTGACCCTATCCCCTCCTCTCTTCTCCAGACCATCTCCGGTGACCTTCTCCCTTACCTCACCTCGCTGATCAACTCATCCTTGACCGCTGGCTATGTCCCTTCCGTCTTCAAAGAGAGCGAGAGTTGCACCCCTTCTCAAAAAACCAACACTCGATCCCTCTGATGTCAACAACTACAGACCAGTATCGCTTCTTTCTTTTCTCTCCAAAACTATTGAGCGTGCCGTCTTTAGCCAACTCTCTTGCTATCTCTCTCAGAATGACCTTCTTGATCCAAACCAGTCAGGTTTCAAGACTGGTCATTCAACTGAGACTGCTCTTCTCTGTGTCACAGAGGCTCTCCGCACTGCTAAAGCTAACTCTCTCTCCTCTGCTCTTGTCCTTCTAGACCTGTCTGCTGCCTTTGATACTGTGAACCATCAGATCCTCCTCTCCACCCTCTCCGAGCTGGGCATCTCCGGCGCGGCTCACTCTTGGATTGCGTCCTACCTGACCGGTCGCTCCTACCAAGTGGCGTGGCGAGAAGCTGTCTCCGCACCACGTGCTCTCACCATTGGTGTCCCCCAGGGCTCAGTTCTAGGCCCTCTCCTATTCTCGCTATACACCAAGTCACTTGGCTCTGTCATATCCTCACATGGCCTCTCCTATCATTGCTACGCTGACGACACACAACTAATCTTCTCCTTTCCCCCTTCTGATAACCAGGTGGCGAATCGCATCTCTGCATGTCTGGCAGACATATCAGTATGGATGACGGATCACCACCTCAAGCTGAACCTCGGCAAGACGGAGCTGCTCTTCCTCCCGGGAAAGGACTGCCCGTTCCATGATCTCGCCATCACGGTTGACAACTCCGTTGTGTCCTCCTCCCAGAGTGCGAAGAGCCTTGGCGTGACCCTGGACAACACCCTGTCGTTCTCCGCTAACATCAAGGTGGCTGTAGGTTCATGCTCTACAACATTCGGAGAGTACGACCCTGCCTTACACAGGAAGCGGCACAGGTCCTAATCCAGGCACTTGTCATCTCCCGTCTGGATTACTGCAACTCGCTGTTGGCTGGGCTCCCTGCCTGTGCCATTAAACCCCTACAACTCATCCAGAATGCCGCAGCCCGTCTGGTGTTCAACCTTCCCAAGTTCTCTCACGTCACCCCGCTCCTCCGCACACTCCACTGGCTTCCAGTTGAAGCTCGCATCTGCTACAAGACCATGGTGCTTGCCTACGGAGCTGTGAGGGGAACGGCACCTCCGTACCTTCAGGCTCTGATCAGTCCCTACACCCAAACGAGGGCACTGCGTTCATCCACCTCTGGCCTGCTGGCTCCCCTACCTCTGCGGAAGCATAGTTCCCGCTCAGCCCAGTCAAAACTGTTCACTGCTCTGGCACCCCAATGGTGGAACAAGCTCCCTCACGACGCCAGGACAGCGGAGTCACTCACCACCTTCCAGAGACATTTGAAACCCCACCTCTTTAAGGAATACCTGGGATAGGATAAAGTAATCCTTCTACCCCCTCCCCCCTTTACTCCAACCCACCCCCCCCCAATTTAAAAAAAAAAAAAAATAATAATAATAATAATTGTAAAGTGGTTATCCCACTGGCTATAAGGTGAATACACCTATTTGTAAGTCGCTCTGGATAAGAGCGTCTGCTAAATGACGTAAATGTAAATGTAAATAAGAAACCACTATATTACCTCAGAGGAGCTATAAATCAATTAATTCAAACCAGATTATTAGCTGGCGCCATTTTGTCTTATGTTATTCTATGGGCTAGCCTAGCTTAGCCACAAACCCAGTAATCCCAATGTCAAGATCGCTGACAGTTTTCACTCGATAGATTTACACATTTAAACATTACAATTTCAACATAAAAGATAAGTATCACTCAGATAACCATTTCTACTCTAACATTTTCTATAAATAATGTGCTTGTGTACACCACATACCTGTTTAATAACAGAACAAAGAAAAAGGAGACAGGAGGAGAAACGGTTAGAGTTGTCACAGGCGTCTTCTTTGAGTGTTGTTGAGGGGAGGCGAGACGCAAACCGCTGTGCTCGCGCTCCTACTGCAGCCCCTGCTGTTGGCAACAGGCATAAACAATTCCCAATGGAAATCCTTGGAGGACTCAGCCCAAAATAATTGTGGATTACAATCAATGACATACACTACCAGTCAGAAGTTTGGACACACCTACTCATTCAAGGGTTTTTCTTTATTTTTACTATGTTTTACATTGTATAATAATAGTGAAGACATCAAAATTATGAAATAACACATATGGAATCATGTAGTAACCAAAAAAGTGTTAAACAAATCAAAATATATTTTATATTTGAGATTCTTCAAATAGCCACCCTTTACCTTGATGACAGCTTTGAACACTCTTGGCATTCTCTCAACAGCTTCATGAGGTAGTCACCTGGAATGCATTTCAATTAACAGGTGTGCCTTCTTAAAAGTTTATTTCCTTCTTAATGCGTTTGAGCCAATCAGTTGTGAAGATAGCCCTATTTGGTAAAAGACCAAGTCCATATTATGGCAAGTACAGCTCAAATAAGCAAAGAGATACAACAGTGTCTTTGTGAAACGCGGTGTGGGTGAACGGATGATCTCTGCATGTGTAGTTCCCACCGTAAAGCATGGAGGAGGAGATGTTATGGTGTGGGGGTGCTTTGCTGGTGACACTGTCTGTGATTTATTTAGAATTCAAGGCAAAAGCAGCCAACAAGTGCTCAGCATATGTGGGAACTCCTTCAAGACTGTTGGAAAAGCATTCCAGGTGAAGCTGGTTGAGAGAATGCCAAGAGTGTTCAAAGCTGTCATCAACTTTTCTGGAATACATGTCAAAGCAATATCTGCATTGTACAAAAAAATCTAATGTTCTGAGTACATTTTGTAGCCCCATTTTGTAGCCCTATTTGGTAAAAGACCAAGTCCATATTATGGCAAGTACAGCTCAAATAAGCAAAGAGATACAACAGTGTCTTTGTGAGACGCGGTGTGGGTGAACGGATGATCTCTGCATGTGTAGTTCCCACCGTAAAGCATGGAGGAGGAGATGTTATGGTGTGGGGGTGCTTTGCTGGTGACACTGTCTGTGATTTATTTAGAATTCAAGGCAAAAGCAGCCAACAAGTGCTCAGCATATGTGGGAACTCCTTCAAGACTGTTGGAAAAGCATTCCAGGTGAAGCTGGTTGAGAGAATGCCAAGAGTGTTCAAAGCTGTCATCAACTTTTCTGGAATACATGTCAAAGCAATATCTGCATTGTACAAAAAAATCTAATGTTCTGAGTACATTTTGTAGCCCCATTTTGTAGCCCTATTTGGTAAAAGACCAAGTCCATATTATGGCAAGTACAGCTCAAATAAGCAAAGAGATACAACAGTGTTTTGTGAAACGCGGTGTGGGTGAACGGATGATCTCTGCATGTGTAGTTCCCACCGTAAAGCATGGAGGAGGAGATGTTATGGTGTGGGGGTGCTTTGCTGGTGACACTGTCTGTGATATATTTAGAATTCAAGGCAAAAGCAGCCAACAAGTGCTCAGCATATGTGGGAACTCCTTCAAGACTGTTGGAAAAGCATTCCAGGTGAAGCTGGTTGAGAGAATGCCAAGAGTGTTCAAAGCTGTCATCAACTTTTCTGGAATACATGTCAAAGCAATATCTGCATTGTACAAAAAAATCTAATGTTCTGAGTATATTTTGTAGCCCCATTTTGTAGCCCTATTTGGTAAAAGACCAAGTCCATATTATGGCAAGTACAGCTCAAATAAGCAAAGAGATACAACAGTGTCTTTGTGAAACGCGGTGTGGGTGAACGGATGATCTCTGCATGTGTAGTTCCCACCGTAAAGCATGGAGGAGGAGATGTTATGGTGTGGGGGTGCTTTGCTGGTGACACTGTCTGTGATTTATTTAGAATTCAAGGCAAAAGCAGCCAACAAGTGCTCAGCATATGTGGGAACTCCTTCAAGACTGTTGGAAAAGCATTCCAGGTGAAGCTGGTTGAGAGAATGCCAAGAGTGTTCAAAGCTGTCATCAACTTTTCTGGAATACATGTCAAAGCAATATCTTCATTGTACAAAAAAATCTAATGTTCTTAGTACATTTTGTAGCCCCATTTTGTAGCCCTATTTGGTAAAAGACCAAGTCCATATTATGGCAAGTACAGCTCAAATAAGCAAAGAGATACAACAGTGTCTTTGTGAGACGCGGTGTGGGTGAACGGATGATCCCTGCATGTGTAGTTCCCACCGTAAAGCATGGAGGAGGAGATGTTATGGTGTGGGGGTGCTTTGCTGGTGACACTGTCTGTGATTTATTTAGAATTCAAGGCAAAAGCAGCCAACAAGTGCTCAGCATATGTGGGAACTCCTTCAAGACTGTTGGAAAAGCATTCCAGGTGAAGCTGGTTGAGAGAATGCCAAGAGTGTTCAAAGCTGTCATCAACTTTTCTGGAATACATGTCAAAGCAATATCTGCATTGTACAAAAAAATCTAATGTTCTGAGTACATTTTGTAGCCCCATTTTGTAGCCCTATTTGGTAAAAGACCAAGTCCATATTATGGCAAGTACAGCTCAAATAAGCAAAGAGATACAACAGTGTCTTTGTGAGACGCGGTGTGGGTGAACGGATGATCTCTGCATGTGTAGTTCCCACCGTAAAGCATGGAGGAGGAGATGTTATGGTGTGGGGGTGCTTTGCTGGTGACACTGTCTGTGATTTATTTAGAATTCAAGGCAAAAGCAGCCAACAAGTGCTCAGCATATGTGGGAACTCCTTCAAGACTGTTGGAAAAGCATTCCAGGTGAAGCTGGTTGAGAGAATGCCAAGAGTGTTCAAAGCTGTCATCAACTTTTCTGGAATACATGTCAAAGCAATATCTGCATTGTACAAAAAAATCTAATGTTCTGAGTACATTTTGTAGCCCCATTTTGTAGCCCTATTTGGTAAAAGACCAAGTCCATATTATGGCAAGTACAGCTCAAATAAGCAAAGAGATACAACAGTGTCTTTGTGAAACGCGGTGTGGGTGAACGGATGATCTCTGCATGTGTAGTTCCCACCGTAAAGCATGGAGGAGGAGATGTTATGGTGTGGGGGTGCTTTGCTGGTGACACTGTCTGTGATTTATTTAGAATTCAAGGCAAAAGCAGCCAACAAGTGCTCAGCATATGTGGGAACTCCTTCAAGACTGTTGGAAAAGCATTCCAGGTGAAGCTGGTTGAGAGAATGCCAAGAGTGTTCAAAGCTGTCATCAACTTTTCTGGAATACATGTCAAAGCAATATCTGCATTGTACAAAAAAATCTAATGTTCTTAGTACATTTTGTAGCCCCATTTTGTAGCCCTATTTGGTAAAAGACCAAGTCCATATTATGGCAAGTACAGCTCAAATAAGCAAAGAGATACAACAGTGTCTTTGTGAGACGCGGTGTGGGTGAACGGATGATCTCTGCATGTGTAGTTCCCACCGTAAAGCATGGAGGAGGAGATGTTATGGTGTGGGGGTGCTTTGCTGGTGACACTGTCTGTGATTTATTTAGAATTCAAGGCAAAAGCAGCCAACAAGTGCTCAGCATATGTGGGAACTCCTTCAAGACTGTTGGAAAAGCATTCCAGGTGAAGCTGGTTGAGAGAATGCCAAGAGTGTTCAAAGCTGTCATCAACTTTTCTGGAATACATGTCAAAGCAATATCTGCATTGTACAAAAAAATCTAATGTTCTGAGTACATTTTGTAGCCCCATTTTGTAGCCCTATTTGGTAAAAGACCAAGTCCATATTATGGCAAGTACAGCTCAAATAAGCAAAGAGATACAACAGTGTCTTTGTGAAACGCGGTGTGGGTGAACGGATGATCTCTGCATGTGTAGTTCCCACCGTAAAGCATGGAGGAGGAGATGTTATGGTGTGGGGGTGCTTTGCTGGTGACACTGTCTGTGATTTATTTAGAATTCAAGGCAAAAGCAGCCAACAAGTGCTCAGCATATGTGGGAACTCCTTCAAGACTGTTGGAAAAGCATTCCAGGTGAAGCTGGTTGAGAGAATGCCAAGAGTGTTCAAAGCTGTCATCAACTTTTCTGGAATACATGTCAAAGCAATATCTGCATTGTACAAAAAAATCTAATGTTCTGAGTACATTTTGTAGCCCCATTTTGTAGCCCTATTTGGTAAAAGACCAAGTCCATATTATGGCAAGTACAGCTCAAATAAGCAAAGAGATACAACAGTGTCTTTGTGAGACAAGGTGTGGGTGAACGGATGATCTCTGCATGTGTAGTTCCCACCGTAAAGCATGGAGGAGGAGATGTTATGGTGTGGGGGTGCTTTGCTGGTGACACTGTCTGTGATTTATTTAGAATTCAAGGCAAAAGCAGCCAACAAGTGCTCAGCATATGTGGGAACTCCTTCAAGACTGTTGGAAAAGCATTCCAGGTGAAGCTGGTTGAGAGAATGCCAAGAGTGTTCAAAGCTGTCATCAACTTTTCTGGAATACATGTCAAAGCAATATCTGCATTGTACAAAAAAATCTAATGTTCTGAGTACATTTTGTAGCCCCATTTTGTAGCCCTATTTGGTAAAAGACCAAGTCCATATTATGGCAAGTACAGCTCAAATAAGCAAAGAGATACAACAGTGTTTTGTGAAACGCGGTGTGGGTGAACGGATGATCTCTGCATGTGTAGTTCCCACCGTAAAGCATGGAGGAGGAGATGTTATGGTGTGGGGGTGCTTTGCTGGTGACACTGTCTGTGATATATTTAGAATTCAAGGCAAAAGCAGCCAACAAGTGCTCAGCATATGTGGGAACTCCTTCAAGACTGTTGGAAAAGCATTCCAGGTGAAGCTGGTTGAGAGAATGCCAAGAGTGTTCAAAGCTGTCATCAACTTTTCTGGAATACATGTCAAAGCAATATCTGCATTGTACAAAAAACTCTAATGTTCTGAGTATATTTTGTAGCCCCATTTTGTAGCCCTATTTGGTAAAAGACCAAGTCCATATTATGGCAAGTACAGCTCAAATAAGCAAAGAGATACAACAGTGTCTTTGTGAGACGCGGTGTGGGTGAACGGATAATCTCTGCATGTGTAGTTCCCACCGTAAAGCATGGAGGAGGAGATGTTATGATGTGGGGGTGCTTTGCTGGTGACACTGTCTGTGATTTATTTAGAATTCAAGGCAAAAGCAGCCAACAAGTGCTCAGCATATGTGGGAACTCCTTCAAGACTGTTGGAAAAGCATTCCAGGTGAAGCTGGTTGAGAGAATGCCAAGAGTGTTCAAAGCTGTCATCAACTTTTCTGGAATACATGTCAAAGCAATATCTTCATTGTACAAAAAAATCTAATGTTCTGAGTATATTTTGTAGCCCCATTTTGTAGCCCTATTTGGTAAAAGACCAAGTCCATATTATGGCAAGTACAGCTCAAATAAGCAAAGAGATACAACAGTGTCTTTGTGAAACGCGGTGTGGGTGAACGGATGATCTCTGCATGTGTAGTTCCCACCGTAAAGCATGGAGGAGGAGATGTTATGGTGTGGGGGTGCTTTGCTGGTGACACTGTCTGTGATTTATTTAGAATTCAAGGCAAAAGCAGCCAACAAGTGCTCAGCATATGTGGGAACTCCTTCAAGACTGTTGGAAAAGCATTCCAGGTGAAGCTGGTTGAGAGAATGCCAAGAGTGTTCAAAGCTGTCATCAACTTTTCTGGAATACATGTCAAAGCAATATCTTCATTGTACAAAAAAATCTAATGTTCTTAGTACATTTTGTAGCCCCATTTTGTAGCCCTATTTGGTAAAAGACCAAGTCCATATTATGGCAAGTACAGCTCAAATAAGCAAAGAGATACAACAGTGTCTTTGTGAGACGCGGTGTGGGTGAACGGATGATCCCTGCATGTGTAGTTCCCACCGTAAAGCATGGAGGAGGAGATGTTATGGTGTGGGGGTGCTTTGCTGGTGACACTGTCTGTGATTTATTTAGAATTCAAGGCAAAAGCAGCCAACAAGTGCTCAGCATATGTGGGAACTCCTTCAAGACTGTTGGAAAAGCATTCCAGGTGAAGCTGGTTGAGAGAATGCCAAGAGTGTTCAAAGCTGTCATCAACTTTTCTGGAATACATGTCAAAGCAATATCTGCATTGTACAAAAAAATCTAATGTTCTGAGTACATTTTGTAGCCCCATTTTGTAGCCCTATTTGGTAAAAGACCAAGTCCATATTATGGCAAGTACAGCTCAAATAAGCAAAGAGATACAACAGTGTCTTTGTGAGACGCGGTGTGGGTGAACGGATGATCTCTGCATGTGTAGTTCCCACCGTAAAGCATGGAGGAGGAGATGTTATGGTGTGGGGGTGCTTTGCTGGTGACACTGTCTGTGATTTATTTAGAATTCAAGGCAAAAGCAGCCAACAAGTGCTCAGCATATGTGGGAACTCCTTCAAGACTGTTGGAAAAGCATTCCAGGTGAAGCTGGTTGAGAGAATGCCAAGAGTGTTCAAAGCTGTCATCAACTTTTCTGGAATACATGTCAAAGCAATATCTGCATTGTACAAAAAAATCTAATGTTCTGAGTACATTTTGTAGCCCCATTTTGTAGCCCTATTTGGTAAAAGACCAAGTCCATATTATGGCAAGTACAGCTCAAATAAGCAAAGAGATACAACAGTGTCTTTGTGAAACGCGGTGTGGGTGAACGGATGATCTCTGCATGTGTAGTTCCCACCGTAAAGCATGGAGGAGGAGATGTTATGGTGTGGGGGTGCTTTGCTGGTGACACTGTCTGTGATTTATTTAGAATTCAAGGCAAAAGCAGCCAACAAGTGCTCAGCATATGTGGGAACTCCTTCAAGACTGTTGGAAAAGCATTCCAGGTGAAGCTGGTTGAGAGAATGCCAAGAGTGTTCAAAGCTGTCATCAACTTTTCTGGAATACATGTCAAAGCAATATCTGCATTGTACAAAAAAATCTAATGTTCTTAGTACATTTTGTAGCCCCATTTTGTAGCCCTATTTGGTAAAAGACCAAGTCCATATTATGGCAAGTACAGCTCAAATAAGCAAAGAGATACAACAGTGTCTTTGTGAGACGCGGTGTGGGTGAACGGAATCTCTGCATGTGTAGTTCCCACCGTAAAGCATGGAGGAGGAGATGTTATGGTGTGGGGGTGCTTTGCTGGTGACACTGTCTGTGATTTATTTAGAATTCAAGGCAAAAGCAGCCAACAAGTGCTCAGCATATGTGGGAACTCCTTCAAGACTGTTGGAAAAGCATTCCAGGTGAAGCTGGTTGAGAGAATGCCAAGAGTGTTCAAAGCTGTCATCAACTTTTCTGGAATACATGTCAAAGCAATATCTGCATTGTACAAAAAAATCTAATGTTCTGAGTACATTTTGTAGCCCCATTTTGTAGCCCTATTTGGTAAAAGACCAAGTCCATATTATGGCAAGTACAGCTCAAATAAGCAAAGAGATACAACAGTGTCTTTGTGAGACGCGGTGTGGGTGAACGGATGATCTCTGCATGTGTAGTTCCCACCGTAAAGCATGGAGGAGGAGATGTTATGGTGTGGGGGTGCTTTGCTGGTGACACTGTCTGTGATTTATTTAGAATTCAAGGCAAAAGCAGCCAACAAGTGCTCAGCATATGTGGGAACTCCTTCAAGACTGTTGGAAAAGCATTCCAGGTGAAGCTGGTTGAGAGAATGCCAAGAGTGTTCAAAGCTGTCATCAACTTTTCTGGAATACATGTCAAAGCAATATCTGCATTGTACAAAAAAATCTAATGTTCTGAGTACATTTTGTAACCCCATTTTGTAGCCCTATTTGGTAAAAGACCAAGTCCATATTATGGCAAGTACAGCTCAAATAAGCAAAGAGATACAACAGTGTCTTTGTGAGACGCGGTGTGGGTGAACGGATGATCTCTGCATGTGTAGTTCCCACCGTAAAGCATGGAGGAGGAGATGTTATGGTGTGGGGGTGCTTTGCTGGTTACACTGTCTGTGATTTATTTAGAATTCAAGGCAAAAGCAGCCAACAAGTGCTCAGCATATGTGGGAACTCCTTCAAGACTGTTGGAAAAGCATTCCAGGTGAAGCTGGTTGAGAGAATGCCAAGAGTGTTCAAAGCTGTCATCAACTTTTCTGGAATACATGTCAAAGCAATATCTGCATTGTACAAAAAAATCTAATGTTCTTAGTACATTTTGTAGCCCCATTTTGTAGCCCTATTTGGTAAAAGACCAAGTCCATATTATGGCAAGTACAGCTCAAATAAGCAAAGAGATACAACAGTGTCTTTGTGAGACGCGGTGTGGGTGAACGGATGATCTCTGCATGTGTAGTTCCCACCGTAAAGCATGGAGGAGGAGATGTTATGGTGTGGGGGTGCTTTGCTGGTGACACTGTCTGTGATTTATTTAGAATTCAAGGCAAAAGCAGCCAACAAGTGCTCAGCATATGTGGGAACTCCTTCAAGACTGTTGGAAAAGCATTCCAGGTGAAGCTGGTTGAGAGAATGCCAAGAGTGTTCAAAGCTGTCATCAACTTTTCTGGAATACATGTCAAAGCAATATCTGCATTGTACAAAAAAATCTAATGTTCTGAGTACATTTTGTAGCCCCATTTTGTAGCCCTATTTGGTAAAAGACCAAGTCCATATTATGGCAAGTACAGCTCAAATAAGCAAAGAGATACAACAGTGTCTTTGTGAGACGCGGTGTGGGTGAACGGATGATCTCTGCATGTGTAGTTCCCACCGTAAAGCATGGAGGAGGAGATGTTATGGTGTGGGGGTGCTTTGCTGGTGACACTGTCTGTGATTTATTTAGAATTCAAGGCAAAAGCAGCCAACAAGTGCTCAGCATATGTGGGAACTCCTTCAAGACTGTTGGAAAAGCATTCCAGGTGAAGCTGGTTGAGAGAATGCCAAGAGTGTTCAAAGCTGTCATCAACTTTTCTGGAATACATGTCAAAGCAATATCTGCATTGTACAAAAAAATCTAATGTTCTGAGTACATTTTGTAACCCCATTTTGTAGCCCTATTTGGTAAAAGACCAAGTCCATATTATGGCAAGTACAGCTCAAATAAGCAAAGAGATACAACAGTGTCTTTGTGAGACGCGGTGTGGGTGAACGGATGATCTCTGCATGTGTAGTTCCCACCGTAAAGCATGGAGGAGGAGATGTTATGGTGTGGGGGTGCTTTGCTGGTTACACTGTCTGTGATTTATTTAGAATTCAAGGCAAAAGCAGCCAACAAGTGCTCAGCATATGTGGGAACTCCTTCAAGACTGTTGGAAAAGCATTCCAGGTGAAGCTGGTTGAGAGAATGCCAAGAGTGTTCAAAGCTGTCATCAACTTTTCTGGAATACATGTCAAAGCAATATCTGCATTGTACAAAAAAATCTAATGTTCTGAGTACATTTTGTAGCCCCATTTTGTAGCCCTATTTGGTAAAAGACCAAGTCCATATTATGGCAAGTACAGCTCAAATAAGCAAAGAGATACAACAGTGTCTTTGTGAGATGCGGTGTGGGTGAACGGATGATCTCTGCATGTGTAGTTCCCACCGTAAAGCATGGAGTAGGAGATGTTATGGTGTGGGGGTGCTTTGCTGGTGACACTGTCTGTGATTTATTTAGAATTCAAGGCAAAAGAAGCCAACAAGTGCTCAGCATATGTGGGAACTCCTTCAAGACTGTTGGAAAAGCATTCCAGGTGAAGCTGGTTGAGTGAATGCCAAGAGTGTTCAAAGCTGTCATCAACTTTTCTGGAATACATGTCAAAGCAATATCTGCATTGTACAAAAAAATCTAATGTTCTGAGTACATTTTGTAGCCCCATTTTGTAGCCCTATTTGGTAAAAGACCAAGTCCATATTATGGCAAGTACAGCTCAAATAAGCAAAGAGATACAACAGTGTTTTGTGAAACGCGGTGTGGGTGAACGGATGATCTCTGCATGTGTAGTTCCCACCGTAAAGCATGGAGGAGGAGATGTTATGGTGTGGGGGTGCTTTGCTGGTTACACTGTCTGTGATTTATTTAGAATTCAAGGCAAAAGCAGCCAACAAGTGCTCAGCATATGTGGGAACTCCTTCAAGACTGTTGGAAAAGCATTCCAGGTGAAGCTGGTTGAGAGAATGCCAAGAGTGTTCAAAGCTGTCATCAACTTTTCTGGAATACATGTCAAAGCAATATCTGCATTGTACAAAAAAATCTAATGTTCTGAGTACATTTTGTAGCCCCATTTTGTAGCCCTATTTGGTAAAAGACCAAGTCCATATTATGGCAAGTACAGCTCAAATAAGCAAAGAGATACAACAGTGTCTTTGTGAGATGCGGTGTGGGTGAACAGATGATCTCTGCATGTGTAGTTCCCACCGTAAAGCATGGAGGAGGAGATGTTATGGTGTGGGGGTGCTTTGCTGGTGACACTGTCTGTGATTTATTTAGAATTCAAGGCAAAAGAAGCCAACAAGTGCTCAGCATATGTGGGAACTCCTTCAAGACTGTTGGAAAAGCATTCCAGGTGAAGCTGGTTGAGAGAATGCCAAGAGTGTTCAAAGCTGTCATCAACTTTTCTGGAATACATGTCAAAGCAATATCTGCATTGTACAAAAAAATCTAATGTTCTGAGTACATTTTGTAGCCCCATTTTGTAGCCCTATTTGGTAAAAGACCAAGTCCATATTATGGCAAGTACAGCTCAAATAAGCAAAGAGATACAACAGTGTTTTGTGAAACGCGGTGTGGGTGAACGGATGATCTCTGCATGTGTAGTTCCCACCGTAAAGCATGGAGGAGGAGATGTTATGGTGTGGGGGTGCTTTGCTGGTGACACTGTCTGTGATTTATTTAGAATTCAAGGCAAAAGCAGCCAACAAGTGCTCAGCATATGTGGGAACTCCTTCAAGACTGTTGGAAAAGCATTCCAGGTGAAGCTGGTTGAGAGAATGCCAAGAGTGTTCAAAGCTGTCATCAACTTTTCTGGAATACATGTCAAAGCAATATCTGCATTGTACAAAAAAATCTAATGTTCTGAGTACATTTTGTAGCCCCATTTTGTAGCCCTATTTGGTAAAAGACCAAGTCCATATTATGGCAAGTACAGCTCAAATAAGCAAAGAGATACAACAGTGTTTTGTGAAACGCGGTGTGGGTGAACGGATGATCTCTGCATGTGTAGTTCCCACCGTAAAGCATGGAGGAGGAGATGTTATGGTGTGGGGGTGCTTTGCTGGTTACACTGTCTGTGATTTATTTAGAATTCAAGGCAAAAGCAGCCAACAAGTGCTCAGCATATGTGGGAACTCCTTCAAGACTGTTGGAAAAGCATTCCAGGTGAAGCTGGTTGAGAGAATGCCAAGAGTGTTCAAAGCTGTCATCAACTTTTCTGGAATACATGTCAAAGCAATATCTGCATTGTACAAAAAAATCTAATGTTCTGAGTACATTTTGTAGCCCCATTTTGTAGCCCTATTTGGTAAAAGACCAAGTCCATATTATGGCAAGTACAGCTCAAATAAGCAAAGAGATACAACAGTGTCTTTGTGAGATGCGGTGTGGGTGAACAGATGATCTCTGCATGTGTAGTTCCCACCGTAAAGCATGGAGGAGGAGATGTTATGGTGTGGGGGTGCTTTGCTGGTGACACTGTCTGTGATTTATTTAGAATTCAAGGCAAAAGAAGCCAACAAGTGCTCAGCATATGTGGGAACTCCTTCAAGACTGTTGGAAAAGCATTCCAGGTGAAGCTGGTTGAGAGAATGCCAAGAGTGTTCAAAGCTGTCATCAACTTTTCTGGAATACATGTCAAAGCAATATCTGCATTGTACAAAAAAATCTAATGTTCTGAGTACATTTTGTAGCCCCATTTTGTAGCCCTATTTGGTAAAAGACCAAGTCCATATTATGGCAAGTACAGCTCAAATAAGCAAAGAGATACAACAGTGTTTTGTGAAACGCGGTGTGGGTGAACGGATGATCTCTGCATGTGTAGTTCCCACCGTAAAGCATGGAGGAGGAGATGTTATGGTGTGGGGGTGCTTTGCTGGTGACACTGTCTGTGATTTATTTAGAATTCAAGGCAAAAGCAGCCAACAAGTGCTCAGCATATGTGGGAACTCCTTCAAGACTGTTGGAAAAGCATTCCAGGTGAAGCTGGTTGAGAGAATGCCAAGAGTGTTCAAAGCTGTCATCAACTTTTCTGGAATACATGTCAAAGCAATATCTGCATTGTACAAAAAAATCTAATGTTCTGAGTACATTTTGTAGCCCCATTTTGTAGCCCTATTTGGTAAAAGACCAAGTCCATATTATGGCAAGTACAGCTCAAATAAGCAAAGAGATACAACAGTATTTTGTGAAACGCGGTGTGGGTGAACGGATGATCTCTGCATGTGTAGTTCCCACCGTAAAGCATGGAGGAGGAGATGTTATGGTGTGGGGGTGCTTTGCTGGTGACACTGTCTGTGATATATTTAGAATTCAAGGCAAAAGCAGCCAACAAGTGCTCAGCATATGTGGGAACTCCTTCAAGACTGTTGGAAAAGCATTCCAGGTGAAGCTGGTTGAGAGAATGCCAAGAGTGTTCAAAGCTGTCATCAACTTTTCTGGAATACATGTCAAAGCAATATCTGCATTGTACAAAAAAATCTAATGTTCTGAGTACATTTTGTAGCCCCATTTTGTAGCCCTATTTGGTAAAAGACCAAGTCCATATTATGGCAAGTACAGCTCAAATAAGCAAAGAGATACAACAGTGTTTTGTGAAACGCGGTGTGGGTGAACGGATGATCTCTGCATGTGTAGTTCCCACCGTAAAGCATGGAGGAGGAGATGTTATGGTGTGGGGGTGCTTTGCTGGTGACACTGTCTGTGATATATTTAGAATTCAAGGCAAAAGCAGCCAACAAGTGCTCAGCATATGTGGGAACTCCTTCAAGACTGTTGGAAAAGCATTCCAGGTGAAGCTGGTTGAGAGAATGCCAAGAGTGTTCAAAGCTGTCATCAACTTTTCTGGAATACATGTCAAAGCAATATCTGCATTGTACAAAAAAATCTAATGTTCTGAGTACATTTTGTAGCCCCATTTTGTAGCCCTATTTGGTAAAAGACCAAGTCCATATTATGGCAAGTACAGCTCAAATAAGCAAAGAGATACAACAGTGTTTTGTGAAACGCGGTGTGGGTGAACGGATGATCTCTGCATGTGTAGTTCCCACCGTAAAGCATGGAGGAGGAGATGTTATGGTGTGGGGGTGCTTTGCTGGTGACACTGTCTGTGATATATTTAGAATTCAAGGCAAAAGCAGCCAACAAGTGCTCAGCATATGTGGGAACTCCTTCAAGACTGTTGGAAAAGCATTCCAGGTGAAGCTGGTTGAGAGAATGCCAAGAGTGTTCAAAGCTGTCATCAACTTTTCTGGAATACATGTCAAAGCAATATCTGCATTGTACAAAAAAATCTAATGTTCTGAGTACATTTTGTAGCCCCATTTTGTAGCCCTATTTGGTAAAAGACCAAGTCCATATTATGGCAAGTTCAGCTCAAATAAGCAAAGAGATACAACAGTGTTTTGTGAAACGCAGTGTGGGTGAACGGATGATCTCTGCATGTGTAGTTCCCACCGTAAAGCATGGAGGAGGAGATGTTATGGTGTGGGGGTGCTTTGCTGGTGACACTGTCTGTGATATATTTAGAATTCAAGGCAAAAGCAGCCAACAAGTGCTCAGCATATGTGGGAACTCCTTCAAGACTGTTGGAAAAGCATTCCAGGTGAAGCTGGTTGAGAGAATGCCAAGAGTGTTCAAAGCTGTCATCAACTTTTCTGGAATACATGTCAAAGCAATATCTTCATTGTACAAAAAAATCTAATGTTCTGAGTATATTTTGTAGCCCCATTTTGTAGCCCTATTTGGTAAAAGACCAAGTCCATATTATGGCAAGTACAGCTCAAATAAGCAAAGAGATACAACAGTGTCTTTGTGAAACGCGGTGTGGGTGAACGGATGATCTCTGCATGTGTAGTTCCCACCGTAAAGCATGGAGGAGGAGATGTTATGGTGTGGGGGTGCTTTGCTGGTGACACTGTCTGTGATTTATTTAGAATTCAAGGCAAAAGCAGCCAACAAGTGCTCAGCATATGTGGGAACTCCTTCAAGACTGTTGGAAAAGCATTCCAGGTGAAGCTGGTTGAGAGAATGCCAAGAGTGTTCAAAGCTGTCATCAACTTTTCTGGAATACATGTCAAAGCAATATCTTCATTGTACAAAAAAATCTAATGTTCTTAGTACATTTTGTAGCCCCATTTTGTAGCCCTATTTGGTAAAAGACCAAGTCCATATTATGGCAAGTACAGCTCAAATAAGCAAAGAGATACAACAGTGTCTTTGTGAGACGCGGTGTGGGTGAACGGATGATCTCTGCATGTGTAGTTCCCACCGTAAAGCATGGAGGAGGAGATGTTATGGTGTGGGGGTGCTTTGCTGGTGACACTGTCTGTGATTTATTTAGAATTCAAGGCAAAAGCAGCCAACAAGTGCTCAGCATATGTGGGAACTCCTTCAAGACTGTTGGAAAAGCATTCCAGGTGAAGCTGGTTGAGAGAATGCCAAGAGTGTTCAAAGCTGTCATCAACTTTTCTGGAATACATGTCAAAGCAATATCTGCATTGTACAAAAAAATCTAATGTTCTGAGTACATTTTGTAGCCCCATTTTGTAGCCCTATTTGGTAAAAGACCAAGTCCATATTATGGCAAGTACAGCTCAAATAAGCAAAGAGATACAACAGTGTCTTTGTGAGACGCGGTGTGGGTGAACGGATGATCTCTGCATGTGTAGTTCCCACCGTAAAGCATGGAGGAGGAGATGTTATGGTGTGGGGGTGCTTTGCTGGTGACACTGTCTGTGATTTATTTAGAATTCAAGGCAAAAGCAGCCAACAAGTGCTCAGCATATGTGGGAACTCCTTCAAGACTGTTGGAAAAGCATTCCAGGTGAAGCTGGTTGAGAGAATGCCAAGAGTGTTCAAAGCTGTCATCAACTTTTCTGGAATACATGTCAAAGCAATATCTGCATTGTACAAAAAAATCTAATGTTCTGAGTACATTTTGTAGCCCCATTTTGTAGCCCTATTTGGTAAAAGACCAAGTCCATATTATGGCAAGTACAGCTCAAATAAGCAAAGAGATACAACAGTGTCTTTGTGAAACGCGGTGTGGGTGAACGGATGATCTCTGCATGTGTAGTTCCCACCGTAAAGCATGGAGGAGGAGATGTTATGGTGTGGGGGTGCTTTGCTGGTGACACTGTCTGTGATTTATTTAGAATTCAAGGCAAAAGCAGCCAACAAGTGCTCAGCATATGTGGGAACTCCTTCAAGACTGTTGGAAAAGCATTCCAGGTGAAGCTGGTTGAGAGAATGCCAAGAGTGTTCAAAGCTGTCATCAACTTTTCTGGAATACATGTCAAAGCAATATCTTCATTGTACAAAAAAATCTAATGTTCTTAGTACATTTTGTAGCCCCATTTTGTAGCCCTATTTGGTAAAAGACCAAGTCCATATTATGGCAAGTACAGCTCAAATAAGCAAAGAGATACAACAGTGTCTTTGTGAGACGCGGTGTGGGTGAACGGATGATCTCTGCATGTGTAGTTCCCACCGTAAAGCATGGAGGAGGAGATGTTATGGTGTGGGGGTGCTTTGCTGGTGACACTGTCTGTGATTTATTTAGAATTCAAGGCAAAAGCAGCCAACAAGTGCTCAGCATATGTGGGAACTCCTTCAAGACTGTTGGAAAAGCATTCCAGGTGAAGCTGGTTGAGAGAATGCCAAGAGTGTTCAAAGCTGTCATCAACTTTTCTGGAATACATGTCAAAGCAATATCTGCATTGTACAAAAAAATCTAATGTTCTGAGTACATTTTGTAGCCCCATTTTGTAGCCCTATTTGGTAAAAGACCAAGTCCATATTATGGCAAGTACAGCTCAAATAAGCAAAGAGATACAACAGTGTCTTTGTGAGACGCGGTGTGGGTGAACGGATGATCTCTGCATGTGTAGTTCCCACCGTAAAGCATGGAGGAGGAGATGTTATGGTGTGGGGGTGCTTTGCTGGTGACACTGTCTGTGATTTATTTAGAATTCAAGGCAAAAGCAGCCAACAAGTGCTCAGCATATGTGGGAACTCCTTCAAGACTGTTGGAAAAGCATTCCAGGTGAAGCTGGTTGAGAGAATGCCAAGAGTGTTCAAAGCTGTCATCAACTTTTCTGGAATACATGTCAAAGCAATATCTGCATTGTACAAAAAAATCTAATGTTCTGAGTACATTTTGTAACCCCATTTTGTAGCCCTATTTGGTAAAAGACCAAGTCCATATTATGGCAAGTACAGCTCAAATAAGCAAAGAGATACAACAGTGTCTTTGTGAGACGCGGTGTGGGTGAACGGATGATCTCTGCATGTGTAGTTCCCACCGTAAAGCATGGAGGAGGAGATGTTATGGTGTGGGGGTGCTTTGCTGGTTACACTGTCTGTGATTTATTTAGAATTCAAGGCAAAAGCAGCCAACAAGTGCTCAGCATATGTGGGAACTCCTTCAAGACTGTTGGAAAAGCATTCCAGGTGAAGCTGGTTGAGAGAATGCCAAGAGTGTTCAAAGCTGTCATCAACTTTTCTGGAATACATGTCAAAGCAATATCTGCATTGTACAAAAAAATCTAATGTTCTGAGTACATTTTGTAGCCCCATTTTGTAGCCCTATTTGGTAAAAGACCAAGTCCATATTATGGCAAGTACAGCTCAAATAAGCAAAGAGATACAACAGTGTCTTTGTGAGATGCGGTGTGGGTGAACGGATGATCTCTGCATGTGTAGTTCCCACCGTAAAGCATGGAGGAGGAGATGTTATGGTGTGGGGGTGCTTTGCTGGTGACACTGTCTGTGATTTATTTAGAATTCAAGGCAAAAGAAGCCAACAAGTGCTCAGCATATGTGGGAACTCCTTCAAGACTGTTGGAAAAGCATTCCAGGTGAAGCTGGTTGAGTGAATGCCAAGAGTGTTCAAAGCTGTCATCAACTTTTCTGGAATACATGTCAAAGCAATATCTGCATTGTACAAAAAAATCTAATGTTCTGAGTACATTTTGTAGCCCCATTTTGTAGCCCTATTTGGTAAAAGACCAAGTCCATATTATGGCAAGTACAGCTCAAATAAGCAAAGAGATACAACAGTGTTTTGTGAAACGCGGTGTGGGTGAACGGATGATCTCTGCATGTGTAGTTCCCACCGTAAAGCATGGAGGAGGAGATGTTATGGTGTGGGGGAGCTTTGCTGGTTACACTGTCTGTGATTTATTTAGAATTCAAGGCAAAAGCAGCCAACAAGTGCTCAGCATATGTGGGAACTCCTTCAAGACTGTTGGAAAAGCATTCCAGGTGAAGCTGGTTGAGAGAATGCCAAGAGTGTTCAAAGCTGTCATCAACTTTTCTGGAATACATGTCAAAGCAATATCTGCATTGTACAAAAAAATCTAATGTTCTGAGTACATTTTGTAGCCCCATTTTGTAGCCCTATTTGGTAAAAGACCAAGTCCATATTATGGCAAGTACAGCTCAAATAAGCAAAGAGATACAACAGTGTCTTTGTGAAACGCGGTGTGGGTGAACGGATGATCTCTGCATGTGTAGTTCCCACCGTAAAGCATGGAGGAGGAGATGTTATGGTGTGGGGGTGCTTTGCTGGTGACACTGTCTGTGATTTATTTAGAATTCAAGGCAAAAGCAGCCAACAAGTGCTCAGCATATGTGGGAACTCCTTCAAGACTGTTGGAAAAGCATTCCAGGTGAAGCTGGTTGAGAGAATGCCAAGAGTGTTCAAAGCTGTCATCAACTTTTCTGGAATACATGTCAAAGCAATATCTTCATTGTACAAAACAATCTAATGTTCTTAGTACATTTTGTAGCCCCATTTTGTAGCCCTATTTGGTAAAAGACCAAGTCCATATTATGGCAAGTACAGCTCAAATAAGCAAAGAGATACAACAGTGTCTTTGTGAGACGCGGTGTGGGTGAACGGATGATCTCTGCATGTGTAGTTCCCACCGTAAAGCATGGAGGAGGAGATGTTATGGTGTGGGGGTGCTTTGCTGGTGACACTGTCTGTGATTTATTTAGAATTCAAGGCAAAAGCAGCCAACAAGTGCTCAGCATATGTGGGAACTCCTTCAAGACTGTTGGAAAAGCATTCCAGGTGAAGCTGGTTGAGAGAATGCCAAGAGTGTTCAAAGCTGTCATCAACTTTTCTGGAATACATGTCAAAGCAATATCTGCATTGTACAAAAAAATCTAATGTTCTGAGTACATTTTGTAGCCCCATTTTGTAGCCCTATTTGGTAAAAGACCAAGTCCATATTATGGCAAGTACAGCTCAAATAAGCAAAGAGATACAACAGTGTCTTTGTGAGACGCGGTGTGGGTGAACGGATGATCTCTGCATGTGTAGTTCCCACCGTAAAGCATGGAGGAGGAGATGTTATGGTGTGGGGGTGCTTTGCTGGTGACACTGTCTGTGATTTATTTAGAATTCAAGGCAAAAGCAGCCAACAAGTGCTCAGCATATGTGGGAACTCCTTCAAGACTGTTGGAAAAGCATTCCAGGTGAAGCTGGTTGAGAGAATGCCAAGAGTGTTCAAAGCTGTCATCAACTTTTCTGGAATACATGTCAAAGCAATATCTGCATTGTACAAAAAAATCTAATGTTCTGAGTACATTTTGTAACCCCATTTTGTAGCCCTATTTGGTAAAAGACCAAGTCCATATTATGGCAAGTACAGCTCAAATAAGCAAAGAGATACAACAGTGTCTTTGTGAGACGCGGTGTGGGTGAACGGATGATCTCTGCATGTGTAGTTCCCACCGTAAAGCATGGAGGAGGAGATGTTATGGTGTGGGGGAGCTTTGCTGGTTACACTGTCTGTGATTTATTTAGAATTCAAGGCAAAAGCAGCCAACAAGTGCTCAGCATATGTGGGAACTCCTTCAAGACTGTTGGAAAAGCATTCCAGGTGAAGCTGGTTGAGAGAATGCCAAGAGTGTTCAAAGCTGTCATCAACTTTTCTGGAATACATGTCAAAGCAATATCTGCATTGTACAAAAAAATCTAATGTTCTGAGTACATTTTGTAGCCCCATTTTGTAGCCCTATTTGGTAAAAGACCAAGTCCATATTATGGCAAGTACAGCTCAAATAAGCAAAGAGATACAACAGTGTCTTTGTGAAACGCGGTGTGGGTGAACGGATGATCTCTGCATGTGTAGTTCCCACCGTAAAGCATGGAGGAGGAGATGTTATGGTGTGGGGGTGCTTTGCTGGTGACACTGTCTGTGATTTATTTAGAATTCAAGGCAAAAGCAGCCAACAAGTGCTCAGCATATGTGGGAACTCCTTCAAGACTGTTGGAAAAGCATTCCAGGTGAAGCTGGTTGAGAGAATGCCAAGAGTGTTCAAAGCTGTCATCAACTTTTCTGGAATACATGTCAAAGCAATATCTTCATTGTACAAAAAAATCTAATGTTCTTAGTACATTTTGTAGCCCCATTTTGTAGCCCTATTTGGTAAAAGACCAAGTCCATATTATGGCAAGTACAGCTCAAATAAGCAAAGAGATACAACAGTGTCTTTGTGAGACGCGGTGTGGGTGAACGGATGATCTCTGCATGTGTAGTTCCCACCGTAAAGCATGGAGGAGGAGATGTTATGGTGTGGGGGTGCTTTGCTGGTGACACTGTCTGTGATTTATTTAGAATTCAAGGCAAAAGCAGCCAACAAGTGCTCAGCATATGTGGGAACTCCTTCAAGACTGTTGGAAAAGCATTCCAGGTGAAGCTGGTTGAGAGAATGCCAAGAGTGTTCAAAGCTGTCATCAACTTTTCTGGAATACATGTCAAAGCAATATCTGCATTGTACAAAAAAATCTAATGTTCTGAGTACATTTTGTAGCCCCATTTTGTAGCCCTATTTGGTAAAAGACCAAGTCCATATTATGGCAAGTACAGCTCAAATAAGCAAAGAGATACAACAGTGTCTTTGTGAGACGCGGTGTGGGTGAACGGATGATCTCTGCATGTGTAGTTCCCACCGTAAAGCATGGAGGAGGAGATGTTATGGTGTGGGGGTGCTTTGCTGGTGACACTGTCTGTGATTTATTTAGAATTCAAGGCAAAAGCAGCCAACAAGTGCTCAGCATATGTGGGAACTCCTTCAAGACTGTTGGAAAAGCATTCCAGGTGAAGCTGGTTGAGAGAATGCCAAGAGTGTTCAAAGCTGTCATCAACTTTTCTGGAATACATGTCAAAGCAATATCTGCATTGTACAAAAAAATCTAATGTTCTGAGTACATTTTGTAACCCCATTTTGTAGCCCTATTTGGTAAAAGACCAAGTCCATATTATGGCAAGTACAGCTCAAATAAGCAAAGAGATACAACAGTGTCTTTGTGAGACGCGGTGTGGGTGAACGGATGATCTCTGCATGTGTAGTTCCCACCGTAAAGCATGGAGGAGGAGATGTTATGGTGTGGGGGTGCTTTGCTGGTGACACTGTCTGTGATTTATTTAGAATTCAAGGCAAAAGCAGCCAACAAGTGCTCAGCATATGTGGGAACTCCTTCAAGACTGTTGGAAAAGCATTCCAGGTGAAGCTGGTTGAGAGAATGCCAAGAGTGTTCAAAGCTGTCATCAACTTTTCTGGAATACATGTCAAAGCAATATCTGCATTGTACAAAAAAATCTAATGTTCTGAGTACATTTTGTAGCCCCATTTTGTAGCCCTATTTGGTAAAAGACCAAGTCCATATTATGGCAAGTACAGCTCAAATAAGCAAAGAGATACAACAGTGTCTTTGTGAGACGCGGTGTGGGTGAACGGATGATCTCTGCATGTGTAGTTCCCACCGTAAAGCATGGAGGAGGAGATGTTATGGTGTGGGGGTGCTTTGCTGGTGACACTGTCTGTGATTTATTTAGAATTCAAGGCAAAAGCAGCCAACAAGTGCTCAGCATATGTGGGAACTCCTTCAAGACTGTTGGAAAAGCATTCCAGGTGAAGCTGGTTGAGAGAATGCCAAGAGTGTTCAAAGCTGTCATCAACTTTTCTGGAATACATGTCAAAGCAATATCTGCATTGTACAAAAAAATCTAATGTTCTGAGTACATTTTGTAACCCCATTTTGTAGCCCTATTTGGTAAAAGACCAAGTCCATATTATGGCAAGTACAGCTCAAATAAGCAAAGAGATACAACAGTGTCTTTGTGAGACGCGGTGTGGGTGAACGGATGATCTCTGCATGTGTAGTTCCCACCGTAAAGCATGGAGGAGGAGATGTTATGGTGTGGGGGTGCTTTGCTGGTTACACTGTCTGTGATTTATTTAGAATTCAAGGCAAAAGCAGCCAACAAGTGCTCAGCATATGTGGGAACTCCTTCAAGACTGTTGGAAAAGCATTCCAGGTGAAGCTGGTTGAGAGAATGCCAAGAGTGTTCAAAGCTGTCATCAACTTTTCTGGAATACATGTCAAAGCAATATCTGCATTGTACAAAAAAATCTAATGTTCTGAGTACATTTTGTAGCCCCATTTTGTAGCCCTATTTGGTAAAAGACCAAGTCCATATTATGGCAAGTACAGCTCAAATAAGCAAAGAGATACAACAGTGTCTTTGTGAGATGCGGTGTGGGTGAACGGATGATCTCTGCATGTGTAGTTCCCACCGTAAAGCATGGAGGAGGAGATGTTATGGTGTGGGGGTGCTTTGCTGGTGACACTGTCTGTGATTTATTTAGAATTCAAGGCAAAAGAAGCCAACAAGTGCTCAGCATATGTGGGAACTCCTTCAAGACTGTTGGAAAAGCATTCCAGGTGAAGCTGGTTGAGTGAATGCCAAGAGTGTTCAAAGCTGTCATCAACTTTTCTGGAATACATGTCAAAGCAATATCTGCATTGTACAAAAAAATCTAATGTTCTGAGTACATTTTGTAGCCCCATTTTGTAGCCCTATTTGGTAAAAGACCAAGTCCATATTATGGCAAGTACAGCTCAAATAAGCAAAGAGATACAACAGTGTTTTGTGAAACGCGGTGTGGGTGAACGGATGATCTCTGCATGTGTAGTTCCCACCGTAAAGCATGGAGGAGGAGATGTTATGGTGTGGGGGAGCTTTGCTGGTTACACTGTCTGTGATTTATTTAGAATTCAAGGCAAAAGCAGCCAACAAGTGCTCAGCATATGTGGGAACTCCTTCAAGACTGTTGGAAAAGCATTCCAGGTGAAGCTGGTTGAGAGAATGCCAAGAGTGTTCAAAGCTGTCATCAACTTTTCTGGAATACATGTCAAAGCAATATCTGCATTGTACAAAAAAATCTAATGTTCTGAGTACATTTTGTAGCCCCATTTTGTAGCCCTATTTGGTAAAAGACCAAGTCCATATTATGGCAAGTACAGCTCAAATAAGCAAAGAGATACAACAGTGTCTTTGTGAGATGCGGTGTGGGTGAACAGATGATCTCTGCATGTGTACTTCCCACCGTAAAGCATGGAGGAGGAGATGTTATGGTGTGGGGGTGCTTTGCTGGTGACACTGTCTGTGATTTATTTAGAATTCAAGGCAAAAGAAGCCAACAAGTGCTCAGCATATGTGGGAACTCCTTCAAGACTGTTGGAAAAGCATTCCAGGTGAAGCTGGTTGAGAGAATGCCAAGAGTGTTCAAAGCTGTCATCAACTTTTCTGGAATACATGTCAAAGCAATATCTGCATTGTACAAAAAAATCTAATGTTCTGAGTACATTTTGTAGCCCCATTTTGTAGCCCTATTTGGTAAAAGACCAAGTCCATATTATGGCAAGTACAGCTCAAATAAGCAAAGAGATACAACAGTGTTTTGTGAAACGCGGTGTGGGTGAACGGATGATCTCTGCATGTGTAGTTCCCACCGTAAAGCATGGAGGAGGAGATGTTATGGTGTGGGGGTGCTTTGCTGGTGACACTGTCTGTGATTTATTTAGAATTCAAGGCAAAAGCAGCCAACAAGTGCTCAGCATATGTGGGAACTCCTTCAAGACTGTTGGAAAAGCATTCCAGGTGAAGCTGGTTGAGAGAATGCCAAGAGTGTTCAAAGCTGTCATCAACCTTTCTGGAATACATGTCAAAGCAATATCTGCATTGTACAAAAAAATCTAATGTTCTGAGTACATTTTGTAGCCCCATTTTGTAGCCCTATTTGGTAAAAGACCAAGTCCATATTATGGCAAGTACAGCTCAAATAAGCAAAGAGATACAACAGTGTCTTTGTGAAACGCGGTGTGGGTGAACGGATGATCTCTGCATGTGTAGTTCCCACCGTAAAGCATGGAGGAGGAGATGTTATGGTGTGGGGGTGCTTTGCTGGTGACACTGTCTGTGATTTATTTAGAATTCAAGGCAAAAGCAGCCAACAAGTGCTCAGCATATGTGGGAACTCCTTCAAGACTGTTGGAAAAGCATTCCAAGTGAAGCTGGTTGAGAGAATGCCAAGAGTGTTCAAAGCTGTCATCAACTTTTCTGGAATACATGTCAAAGCAATATCTGCATTGTACAAAAAAATCTAATGTTCTTAGTACATTTTGTAGCCCCATTTTGTAGCCCTATTTGGTAAAAGACCAAGTCCATATTATGGCAAGTACAGCTCAAATAAGCAAAGAGATACAACAGTGTTTTGTGAAACGCGGTGTGGGTGAACGGATGATCTCTGCATGTGTAGTTCCCACCGTAAAGCATGGAGGAGGAGATGTTATGGTGTGGGGGTGCTTTGCTGGTGACACTGTCTGTGATTTATTTAGAATTCAAGGCAAAAGCAGCCAACAAGTGCTCAGCATATGTGGGAACTCCTTCAAGACTGTTGGAAAAGCATTCCAGGTGAAGCTGGTTGAGAGAATGCCAAGAGTGTTCAAAGCTGTCATCAACTTTTCTGGAATACATGTCAAAGCAATATCTGCATTGTACAAAAAAATCTAATGTTCTGAGTACATTTTGTAGCCCCATTTTGTAGCCCTATTTGGTAAAAGACCAAGTCCATATTATGGCAAGTACAGCTCAAATAAGCAAAGAGATACAACAGTGTCTTTGTGAAACGCGGTGTGGGTGAACGGATGATCTCTGCATGTGTAGTTCCCACCGTAAAGCATGGAGGAGGAGATGTTATGGTGTGGGGGTGCTTTGCTGGTGACACTGTCTGTGATTTATTTAGAATTCAAGGCAAAAGCAGCCAACAAGTGCTCAGCATATGTGGGAACTCCTTCAAGACTGTTGGAAAAGCATTCCAGGTGAAGCTGGTTGAGAGAATGCCAAGAGTGTTCAAAGCTGTCATCAACTTTTCTGGAATACATGTCAAAGCAATATCTGCATTGTACAAAAAAATCTAATGTTCTGAGTACATTTTGTAGCCCCATTTCGTAGCCCTATTTGGTAAAAGACCAAGTCCATATTATTGCAAGTACAGCTCAAATAAGCAAAGAGATACAACAGTGTCTTTGTGAAACGCGGTGTGGGTGAACGGATGATCTCTGCATGTGTAGTTCCCACCGTAAAGCATGGAGGAGGAGATGTTATGGTGTGGGGGTGCTTTGCTGGTGACACTGTCTGTGATTTATTTAGAATTCAAGGCAAAAGCAGCCAACAAGTGCTCAGCATATGTGGGAACTCCTTCAAGACTGTTGGAAAAGCATTCCAGGTGAAGCTGGTTGAGAGAATGCCAAGAGTGTTCAAAGCTGTCATCAACTTTTCTGGAATACATGTCAAAGCAATATCTGCATTGTACAAAAAAATCTAATGTTCTGAGTACATTTTGCCTGATGAAAATACATATCCATATTATTATTTTTTGTATGGGGTGTGTGAGATGTATATGTTATTAAAATATATTATCACATATTTTAAAATATATGTCACGTTTATATATGGGTTTTAAATATATTATCATATATTTTAAAATATATGTCACATTCTTTGATATATACATGCCTTCAGAATGTATTCATACCCCTTGACTTTTTCCACATTTTGTTGTGTTACAGCCTGAATTCAAAATGATTTTTTTTCTCTCACTCATCTACACCCAATACCCCATAATGACAAAGTGAAAACATGTTTTTAGAAATGTTTGCAAATGTATAGAAAATGTTATACAGAAATATCTAATTTACATAGGTATTCACACCCCTGACTCAATACTTTGTAGAAACTGGCAACGATTACAGCTGTGAGTCTTTCTGGGTAAGTCTCTAAGAGCTTTCCACACCTGGATTGTGCAACATTTTCCCATTACTCTTTTAAAAATTCTTCAAGCTCTATCAAAGTGGTTGTTGATCATTCTTAGACAACCATTTTCAGGTCTTGCCATAGAGTTTCAAGTAGATTTAAGTCAAAACTGTAACTCGGCCACTCAGGAACATTCACTGTCTTCTTGGTAAGCAACTCAGATTTGGCCTTGTGTTTTAGGTTATTGTTCTGCTGAAAGGTGAATTTATTTCCCAGTGTCTGGTGGAGACTGAACCAGGTCTTCCTCTAGGATTTTGCCTGTGTTTAGCTCCATTCCGTTTCTTTTTTATCCTGAAAAACTCCCAAATCCTCAATGATTACAATCATACTCATAAGATGATGCAGCCACCGCTGTGCTTGAAAATATGGAGAGTGGTACTCAGTAATGTGTGGTATTGGATTTGCCACAAACATAACACTTTTTATTCAGGACAAAAAGTTATGTGCTTTGTCAAATTTCTTGCAGTATTACTTTATGCCTTGTTGCAATGTTTTTTTTTTCTGTACAGACTTCCTTCTTTTCACTCTGTCAATTAGATTAGTATTGTGGAGTAACTACAATGTTGGTGATCCATCCTCCGTTTTCTCCTATCACAGCCATTAAACTCCAAAACTGTTTTTGGCCTCATGGTGAAATCCCTGAGCGGTTTCCTTCCTCTCTGGCAACTGAGTTAGGAAGGATGCCTGTATCTTTGTAGTGACTGGGTGTATTGATACACCATCCAAAGTTTAATTAATAACTTCACCATGCTCAAAGAGATATTCAGTGTCTGCCTTTAAAAATGTTTTACCCATCTACCAATAGGTGTCCTTCTTTGCGAGGCATTAGAAAACCTCCCTGGTCTTTGTGGTTGAATCTGTGTTTGAAATTCACTGCTTGACTGAGGGACCTTAATGATAATTGTATGTGTGGGGTACAGAGATGAGGTGAATCAATCCATGCAACTTATTATGTGACTTGTTAAGCACATCTTTACTCCTGAACGTATGTAGGCTTGCCATAACAAAGGGGTAGAATACTTATTGACTCGAGACATTTCAGCTTTTCATTTTTTATTAATTTGTAAAAAATTATAAAAACATAATTCCACTTTTATATTATGGGGTATTGTGTGTAGGCCAGTGGCAAAACAATCTCAATTTAATCAAATTTAGATTCAGGCTGTAACACAAACAAATGTGGAAAACGTCAAGGGGTGGCAGGTAGCTTAGTGGTTAAGCATTGTGCCAGTGACCGAAAGGTTGCTGGTTCTAATCCCCGAGCCGACTAGGTGAAAATCTGTCAATGTGCCCTTGAGCAAGGCACTTAACCCTAATTGCTCCTCTAAGTCGCTCTGGATAAGAGCGTCTGCTAATGACAAAAAATGTAAGGGGTGTGAATATTTTCTGAAGACACTGTATGGCCATATATTACTTTTCCGTATGGGTGTAGGATAGCCTTTAACTTTTTCTCAGGACTCCACCTACATTACAAAGTCTAGAAAATCCTCATAGATGATGGAAATGAACCTACACCATCCAAGGTTTCAGTCTCATACTCAGACAGTTGTTGTAGATACCATGACATGTCTGTCGCCTGTCTGGTACTCTAGAACATGCTTAGGAATCTATTTCCTGTTTCTTGTCTGGACAGGAAGTCCACCAGTTAGAGGGGCAGACATCACACACACATATACCCCCCACATACACACACTGCAGTGCAGACATGTCCTCATGCAGACAGAGATAAACAGAATGTGGAGTTTTACCTCTTGGAGGTCGACCCTAATCTACTCCTCTTTAAGGAATGTGTGGAGCACAAGCTACTGTTTGTGCTCTGGTGTGAAATCAACATTATTTAGGAAAATAAGCAGCTTTAAAAATGTCAGGGTAACTCTGGTGCCAAGACTGGCATTATTCTTATCAATGACGGACAGCTGTGTGTGTGAGTGTGTGTCTGCACGTGTGTGTGTATGTGTGTGTGTGTGTGTGTGTGTGTGTGTGTGTCTGCACATGTGTGTGTGTCTCAGAGGGTGTGTTAGTGTCTGTGAGTGAGCTATCTAACCAGGTGGTGTGTGTTCACCTAACATTCCTGTCTCACCCTGAACTTAAGGATCCAGCTACCCCCCTCAGCTACACGCTTGAGCATGTTGTTTTCTTTGCTGCTTAATGTGCTGACTAAATAAAACTGATGATCACAACAGTGAGGCTCTGAGTCCCTCTAGTCCCACTCTGCTTTAGAGGAGGAGGCCTCTCCTGGTGTAGTGAGGGCCTGTAGAGCACCATGGTTACTGGGTCATTCCACGAAATGAGTCCCTTTGCGCCCTTTAATATTTTAAGTAGAAATTGTGCACCAATATTGGATGTCAAAACAATGTTACATTAAATGAAGTGCCCTTTATTATAGACCACAGGGAAAATGCAATAAATGTTGGCTTGGGAAAGAGGGAAGGAAGGATGTATCTATACTACAATGTCATTTTATTGATTTATGTGACTTGCATGTGACTGTAAAATGAATAAGAGTTCTGGCCAAATTAGGAGAGGAGGTAAAGTAATTATTATTCCTTGTTTGCCATTATAGTTAAGATCCAATGGTGTTTATTGGCGAGAGTGGAGATGGTGTCTATCGGGACGGGGAAGCTGGAAGGGCATCAGACACTTCCCTGAAGTATGTGTGGTGCCTCCACTCACCTCACTTCAGTCTCTCGGTGGGCCCACTCTCCCCAAGTAGAGCCCCACTAGCCACTATACTTTAATTTAATTCACAAGGTATTACAAACTGATCACAGTATTTAAGTGGCACTCTTTCTCCAATGTCTTTACAATGACATTATCCATTGTGCATTAAGGGAGGAGTTGGAGCTTAAAAGCCCTAAAAAGGCATAACGCCTTAAAGTACAAGAAGTACTTGCTTTATGTTTTTTGTTTGTTCTCTGTTAAATATTTGCTCAGCCTACATGTTCCTAAAAGTTCCTAGACGTTCACACGTTTTATACAGTACCAGTCAAAAGTTTGGACACACCTAGTCATTCAAGGGTTTTTCTTTATTTTTTGTATTTTCTACATTGACTGGTACTGTATACTGTATATAATGTATACAATAACTATATATTCATACTATGAGTCTTCCATATCCATGAGATGTCCACCTCCCTCATATGACATGTCTGGTTCTTCAATGACAGATGGACCATACAAGGTTAACTGTGATTATATACAAGTAAAGGCCAACAAAATCAAACGTATTATATGGAATGTGCACGTGCTTCATGATGGCTAAAAAAAGCATAACATTATCTGCAGATGTGGTTTTTCTGCAAGAGCTACACTTAAGAAATTGAGTATTTAAAGAGGAGCTGAGTTGGAGAGGCCTATGCTGCCACCTACTGTAGTAACAGCAGCGGTGTAGGCATCCTGATAAATAAGAATTCACCCTTTTCCCTTATATCCCAGCACATGGACCAAGAAGGACTTTTTCTAATTTTGAATTCTACCTTACATGAGGAAAAATACATATTGATTTCATTGTATATCCCACCAGTGGCAAACCTGGTGTTTTTAGATATAATTTAAGCTATATTAGATCAAACCCAGACAGGAACTATTATTTTAGCAGGTGACCTAAATCAAGCATTCAGGAAGTTAGACAGACATAGTAATAAAACAAGGGAAATTCAATTACCTCCAAAGAGGCTGAACAATTTAATCTCTACAAATATTTTACAGGAAACATGGAGATTATTATTCCCAACTACAAAAGACTACTCATTTTTTTCTCAAAGTAAGAAAAGCTATTCAAGAATTGACTACATTTTTATTTCCAAAAATGCACTCAACAATATACTGGGTTCTAAAATCCATGATATAGTGATATCAGATAATTCTCCTGTATGCTTAATTACACCAATAGAAAATACACCAATAGAATAATGATGGAGAATGAACAGATCGCATCTTCAAGACCCAAAATGTATTAAATATGTAAATAAAAAAATAAAGACCTTCACCATTACGAATGTAGACTTAGAGGACAAAGAAAAGCTGACCACCAACACAATTTGGGATGCTTTTAAGGCGTACATTAGGGGAATGATAATCTCATACTCTGCAAAAGTTAAATCTGAGTTAAAATTATTATCTTAGAAAAAGCCCATAAAATATTTTACAAGGTAAAGAAGAAAATAATATTTCTGAATTTAAGCAGGAATATGATTTTTTTTACTTTTGAAGAGAGCCAACAACTACTGTACAGGTTAAACTCAAATAAAGCATATTATTTAATGGCAAATAAACCTGGTAAACACCTCACAGCCCTCACAAAACAAATACTCCCAAAACCAGTTATAATTTTAAAAGATAAGGATTCAACTGCTTTAATTAGAAACAACAATGCTATTAATAACAATTTTAACAGCTTCTATGAAAATCTATATAAATCTGAATTAAATAACAGTTGGACTGATTCTACATCCTTCTTAGACTCAATAATCCTGAAGAAACGTTCAGCAGATAAAAAACTAAATCTATAAAAATGAGACTGTTAAAACATTCACACTGAGAAAAGCACAAGAGATGGATGGCTTTCCCATAGAATTTTATTTGATATTCTGGGACAAAGTAGCGCCCCTATTTACTCAAATGACAACAAACGTCACTCAATTCAGCGCTTCTCAGTTCCATGTATCAAACAGTTATTTCAGTTATATTAAAACCAGGAAATCTGGAGAGTCCCCTGTAGATTACAGACACATAAATGTAATACATTACAACAATAAAATAATAACAAAACTCATAAGAAACAGAATGGCAAAAGTATTACCAGACTTAATTCATTGTCACGGATTCTGCCGAGGCTGCCCCTCCTCCTTGCTCGGGCAGGCTTCGGCGTTCGTCGTCACCGGAATACTAGCTACTGCCGATCTATGTTCTATGTTTCTATGTTCTACCTGTTGTCTGATTGTTACACACCTGTTTCCCATTATGTGATTGCTCCTTCCCTATTTAACCCGGTGGCTCCCAATGTGTTTTGTGCGTGTTTGTTTTTCGTTTCGTGTGTCGTTGGTGAGCGGGTTTGTTCCTCCCTGTGTGGAGGTATCTTGTATTGATTTCTTTACTTAGTCAGTAAAGTACGTTTCATAGAGTTCTGTGTCCTGCGCCTGACTTCGATCCACCGCATTACACTGACACTCGTGACATTCATATGAATCAAACAGGGTTTATTAAAAATGGACACTTACAAAGAAATACAAGAACATGTTTTAGTATAATACAATACTCTAAGAAACCTGATGTATATTTATCAATAATGGCTGTTGATGCCGTTTGACCATCTTGAGTGGCCTTTTCTATTAAAAACTGGAAGCATTCAACATTCCAGCTGAAATAATACATTTCATAAAAATATGTATTCGGAAAGTATTCAGATCCCTTGACTTTTTCCACATTTAGTTACTGTCAATGGCTGATGTGGATGTGGTGTGGAGTCAGGCGCAGGACACAGAAGCTTAGTCCAACAGACTTTACTGGACAGAAACACGACAATACAAAAACGGGCCTCAACCAAACGGAGGCGAGCGATTACGCAAACTGTGCGTAAATAAACAAAATAGATAAGAGCAAAATACACAGCACCAACGGACAGGCGGACAATAACACACAATCTCACATACACAAAGCAGGAAACGTATAGGTCACATAATTAGACACAAACGGACACAGGTGCAACAGACAGACCAAACCAAACAAACATCGAAACATCCAACGGTGGTAGCTAGTACTCCGGGGACGACGAACGCCGAAGCCTGCCCGAGCAAGGAGGAGGAGCAGTCTCGGCCGAATTCGTGACAGTTACATTACAGCCTTAATCTAAAATTCATTAAATAGTTTTTTCACCTCATCAATCTACAAACAATACCCCATAATGACGAAGCAAAAACAGGTTTTTAGAAATGTTGCAAATGTATTACAAATAAAAAACGGAAATATCACATTTACATAAGTATTCAGACCCTTTACGCCGTACTTTGTTGAAGCACCTTTGGCAGTGATTGCAGCCTCAAGTCTTCTTGGGTATGACGCTACAAGCTTGACAAACCTGTATTTGGGGAGTTTCTCCCATTCTTCTCTGCAGATCCTCTCAAGCTCTGTCAGGTTGGATAGGGAGCGTTACTGCACATCTATTGTTAGATCGGGTTCAAGTCCAGGCTCTGGTTGGGCCACTCAAGGACATTCAGAGACTTGTCCCAAAGTCACTCCTGCATTGTCTTGGCTGTGTGTTTAGGGTCGTTGTTCTGTTGGAAGGTGAACCTTCGCCCCAGTCTGAGGTCCTGAGCGCTCTGAAGCAGGTTTTCAACAAGGATCTCTCTCTGTACTTTGCTCCGTTCATCTTTCCCTTGATCGTGACTAGTCTCCCAGTCCCTGCCGCTGAAAAACATCCCCACAGCATGATGCTTCCACCACCATGCTTCATCGTAGGGATGGAGCCAGATTTCCTCCAGACGTGACGCTTGGCATTCAGGCCAAAGAGTTCAATCTTGGTTTCATCAGACCAGAGAACCTTGTTTCTCATGGTCTGAGAGTCTTTAGGCAAACTCCAAGCGGGCTGTCATGAGCCTTTTACTGAGGAGTGGCTTCCGTCTGGCCACTCTACCATAAAGGCCTGATTGGTGGAGTGCTGCAGAGATGGTTGTCCTTCTGGAATGTTCTCCCATCTCCACAGAGGAACTCTGGAGCTCTGTCAGAGTGACCATCGGTTTCTTGGTCACCTCCCTGACCAAGGCCCTCCTCCCCCGATTGGTGAGCTCTAGGAAGAGTCTTGGTGGTTCCAAACTTCTTCCATTTAAGAATGATGGAGGCCACTGTGTTCTTAGGGACCTTCAATGCTGCAGAAATATGTTGGTACCCTTCCCCAGATCTGTGCCTCGACACAATCCTGTCTTGAAGCTCTACGGACAATTTCTTTGACCTCATGGCTTGGTTTTTGCTCTGACATGTACTGTCAACTGTGGGACCTTATATAGACAGGTGTGTGCCTTTCCAAATCATGTCCAATCAATTTAATTTACCACAGGTGGACTCCAATCAAGTTGTAGAAACATCTCAAGGAGGATAATTGGAAACAGGTTGCACCTGAGCTCAATTTCGAGTCTCATAGCAAAGGGTCCGAATACTTCTGTAAATAAGGCATTTCTTTATATATATATATATATATATATATATATATATACATTTGCAAAACTTTCTAAAAACCTGTTTTCACTTGTCATTATGGGGTATTGTGTGTAGATCGATGAGGGAAATGTTTTATTTAATCCTTTTTAGAATAACAAAATGTGGAAAAAGTCAAGGGGTCTGAATACTTTCCGAATGCACTGTAAAATAGAGAACACTGAAATAATAGCAATTGGAAAAATAACAATACAAATTTATGGTCTACAGCAATCCTTTAAATGGATCATAAAAAATATCAAATACATAGGATGCTTAATATGTGACAACAAACAACAAATACTGTGTATAAAGATAACTTTATCCCATTACTCAACAATATGAAAGCAGATCTAATTAAATGGAGTAATCTCCCCATAAATCTTACAGGTAGAATAAACTTCTTTAGAATGGCATGGCTCCCAAAGTTTTTATATTTATTTTTGGTAATACCAATTACCCCACCGAAGACATTCTTTAAAAAGTATACTCGGCCATAACAGACTTCATATGCTCAAATAAAACTCATAGAATAAATAGGAAAGTTTTACATCTGACTAAATCTGAGGGTGGTTTTAACCTTCCAGATTTGGAATTGTATCAACTCGTCACCCAAGGCTTTTACTTGCGACATATTGTTTTATGCACTAAAGAGGAACAATGGGTACAATTGAAGATGTGCATGCTCATCCCCAGCATCTTTTCACGTGTTTGTTTTCAAAGGATGGAGCTAAGAACATTAACAACTTCATAGTTAAGAACACTATAACAACATGGAAGAAAAATTAAACGGATTCTTCAAGAACCAATATCACTCCCTAAAAACACACCCCTATGGAACAATCCTTGGATAACTTTTCAAAATGCACCGATAAATTGGTCCACATGGAAAACTAAAGGCATAGAAACCATAAATGACTTGGTAATAGGAAACACATTTATTTCCATTACAGAATTAAAAGGCAATTTTGGACTGACCAATGTAGACATTTTCCAATATATGCAACTTCAAAGTTTTAGATCACTAAATATTGAACTGAAAGCTTTTGGACATCAGAGCAATGTGAGGGAATCCTACTTGAGTCAAAAAAAGATACTCATATGATAGGCAATACAAAATATATAAAACCTATCCAACTGACAATCTCTTAGACAAAAATATAAACTACTGGAACAAAGACTTAAAAATAACTGATATTGGCACAAGATGGAGTGTTGGAACATAACGAACAAAATTACAGTTATGCATAATCCAGTATAAACTAATGTATCGAATTTATTAAACAAGAGACACAATTCCCAAATTCTTCACCACATTGGCAGAGTCATGTCTCGAGTGTTGATTCAACAGGACAATGACCCAACACACCTGCAGGCTGTGTAAGGGTGTCACGAATGTCAGTGAAATGCGGTGGAAGGAGTCAGGCGCAGGACACAGAACTCTCGGAAACGTACTTTACTCAGAATGCAAGAACATGAAACAGAATACCTCCACACAGGGAGGAACTAACCCGCTCACCAACGACACACGTCACAAAGAAACAATCACACACAAAATCCAAATGAGAGACAGGGGTAAATATAGGGCATACAATCAAACATAATGGAGAACAGGTGTAAACAATACAGACTAAACTAGACAAACACCGAAACATCGATCGGCAGCAGCTAGTATTCTGGGGACGACGAACGCCGAAGCCTGCCCGAGCAAGGAGGAGGAGCAGCCTCGGCAGAATCCGTGACAGTACCCCCCCCTTGACGCGCGGCTCCAGCCGTGCGCCGACCCCGGCCTCGGGGACGGCAGGAGGACGCGGAGCAGGGCGAGTCGGATGACTCCGGTGGAAATCCCTCAACAGGGAGGGATCCAGGATGTCCCTCCTAGGGACCCAGCACCGTTCCTCCGGACCATACCCCTCCCACTCCACGAGATACTGCAGACCCCCCATCCGACGCCTCGAATCCACGATGGAACGGACTGAGTACGCCGGAGCCCCCTCGATGTCTAGTGGGAGTGGAGGAGCCTCTCGTATCTCATTCTCCTGGAGTGGACCAGCTACCACCGGCCTGAGGAGAGACACATGGAACGAGGGGTTAATGCAGTAATTAATGGGCAGTTGTAACCTATAACATACCTCGTTCAATCTCCTCAGGACTTTAAATGGCCCCACAAACCGCCGACCCAGCTTCCGGCAGGGCAGGCGAAGGGGCAGGTTTCGGGTCGAGAGCCAGACCCGATCTCCCGGTGCATAAACCGGACCCTCACTGCGGTGGCTATCGGCGCTCGCCTTTTGCCGTATGATGGCCCGCTGCAGATGGACATGCGCAGCGTTCCATGTCTCCTCCGAGCGCCGAAACCACTCATCCACCGCAGGAGCTTCGATCTGGCTCTGATGCCAGGGTGCCAGAACCGGCTGATAACCCAACACACACTGAAAAGGCGTAAGATTAGTGGAGGAGTGGCGGAGTGAGTTTTGGGCTATCTCTGCCCAGGGGATATACCCCGACCACTCCTCCTGCCGGTCCTGGCAATAGGACCTCAGAAACCTACCCACATCCTGGTTTACTCTCTCCACCTGCCCATTACTCTCAGGGTGAAAACCCGAGGTAAGGCTAATCGAGACCCCCAAACGTTCCATAAACGCCCTCCAAACTCTAGAGGTGAACTGGGGACCCCGATCAGACACTATATCCTCAGGCACCCCGTAGTGCCGGAAAACGTGAGTAAACAGGGCGTCGACCGTTTGTAGGGCTGTAGGAAGACCTGGCATAGGAATGAGACGGCAGGCCTTAGAAAACCGATCCACAACGACCAAGATTGTGGTATTCCCCTGGGAGGGGGGAAGGTCCGTGACAAAATCCCCCGACAGGTGAGACCACGGCCGTTGTGGAACGGGTAGAGGTTGTAACTTCCCTCTGGGCAGGTGTCTAGGCGCCTTACACTGGGCGCACACCGAGCAGGAAGAAACGTAAACCCTCACGTCCCTAGCTAAGGTGGGCCACCAGTACTTCCCGCTAAGGCAGTGCACCGTCCGACCAATACCAGGATGACCAGAGGAGGGTGACATGTGAGCCCAATATATCAGTCGATCACGTACCTCAAGCGGCACGTACCTCCGCCCCTCTGGACACTCTGGGGGAGTAGGGTCGGTACGTAACGCCCGCTCGATTTCCGCGTCGACCTCCCACACCACCGGTGCCACTAGACAAGACTCCGGAAGTATGGGAGTGGGCTCAATGGACCTCTCCTCTGTGTCATATCGTCGGGACAGGGCGTCTGCCTTAACGTTCTGTGACCCTGGGATATAAGTGAGCTTAAATACAAACCGGGCAAGAAACATGGCCCACCTAGCCTGACGAGGGTTCAGTCTCCTCGCTGCCCGGATGTACTCCAGGTTACGATGGTCAGTCAGAATGAGAAAAGGGTGTTTAGCCCCCTCAAGCCAATGTCTCCACACCTTCAGGGCTTGAACCACCGCTAGCAGCTCCCTGTCCCCCACGTCATAATTGCGTTCCGCCGGACTGAGCTTCTTTAAATAGAAAGCACAGGGGCGGAGTTTTGGAGGCGTGCCCGAGCGCTGAGACAGTATAGCACCGATCCCCGCCTCGGACGCATCCACCTCAACTTGGAACGCCAAAGAGGGATCCGGATGTGCCAGCACCGGAACCGAGGTGAACAGGTCCTTCAAATGTCTAAACGCCCTGTCCGCCTCAGCTGACCACTGCAAACGCACCGGGCCCCCCTTTAGCAGGGAGGTGATGGGAGCTGCTACCTGTCCAAAGCCCCGGATAAACCTCCGGTAGTAATTGGCAAAACCCAAAAAACGCTGCACCTCCTTAACCGTAGTGGGAGTCTGCCAATTACGCACGGCTGAAACGCGGTCAATCTCCATCTCCACCCCTGACGCGGACAACCGATGACCCAGGAAGGAGATGGACTCCTGGAAAAACAGAAATTTCTCCGCCTTCACATACAGGTCATGCTCCAACAGTCTACCCAGCACCCGACGTACCAGGGACACATGCTCGGTTCGTGTAGCGGAGTATATTAGAATGTCATCAATATACACCACTACCCCCTGTCCATGCAAATCCCGGAAAATCTCGTCCACAAATGATTGGAAGACTGAAGGAGCATTCATTAAACCGTATGGCATGACGAGGTACTCATAGTGACCCGAGGTGGTACTGAATGCTGTCTTCCACTCATCTCCCTCCCTAATGCGCACCAGGTTGTAAGCGCTCCTGACATCCAATTTTGTGAAGAATCGCGCCCCGTGTAATGACTCCGTCATACTAGCAATCAGAGGGAGAGGAGAGCTGTATTTAATTGTAATCTGATTGAGACCACGGTAATCAATACACGGGCGTAAACCCCCATGCTTCTTCTTCACAAAAAAGAAACTCGAGGACGCAGGGGAAGTGGACGGCCGTATGTATCCTTGTCTCAAGGATTCGGTGACGTATGTCTCCATAGCTGCCGTCTCCTCCTGAGACAGAGGATACACATGACTACGAGGGAGCGCAACGCCAACCTGGAGGTCTATCGCACAATCCCCCTGTCGATGAGGTGGTAATTGAGTCGCCTTCTTCTTACAGAAGGCGAGTGCTAAATCGGCATACTCAGGAGGAATGTGCATTGTGGGCATTTGGTTCGGACTTTCCACCATCGTTGCGCCTACGGAAACACCTACACACCGCCCCACACACTGATCAGACCATCCCTTGAGAGCCCTCTGTTGCCATGAAATGTTGGGGTCATGAGATGTTAACCAGGGAAGCCCCAACACCACAGGAAACGCAGGAGAGTCAATCAAATACAACTGTATAATCTCCTCATGGCCCTTCTGTGTCTTCATCTTAAGTGGCGCTGTGACCTCCCTAATCAATCCCGACCCCAAAGGACGGCTATCTAGGGCATGAATGGGGAAGGGCACATCGACTGGTACAATAGGGATCCCTAACTTATAGGTGAAATGGCGATCGATAAAATGCCCAGCTGCGCCTGAATCTATTAGCTCCTTATGCTGGGAGTGAGGAGAAACCTCTGGAAACACAACTTTAATACACATATGTACAACAGAGAGCTCTGGGTGAGTTGGGTGCTTACTCACCTGGAATGACTCATCAGTGCGTCGCCTGCTGCCTCGATTCCTAGGAGACCCTCCCCAGCACCGAACCGCAGTGTGTCCTCTGCGGCCACAGTTGGTGCAGGGGACGGCCTCTCTCCTAGCACCAGCACCCCCGAGCTCCATAGGTCTCGGCTCGGAAGTGCTGGGGGATGGAATGGACGGCCCCAGCTCTGGACGTCCGCGGGTAGCCAACAGGGTATCTAGGCGAAAAGACATGTCCACCAGCTGATCGAAGCTTAGGTTGGTGTCCCTGCAGGCTAACTCTCGACGAACGTCCTCCCTTAAGCTGCACCTGTAGTGGTCGATGAGGGCCCTCTCATTCCATCCCGCATTGGCAGCCAGAGTCCGGAAGTCCAGTGCGAACTCCTGCGCGCTCCTCTTCCCCTGTCTGAGGTGGAACAGACGCTCACCCGCCGCCTTCCCCTCTGGGGGATGATCGAACACCGCCCTGAAGCGGCGGGTGAACTCTGCATAGTTTACTGTAGCGGCGTCTATTCCCCCCCACTCGGCGTTGGCCCACTCCAGTGCCTTGCCGGACAGACAGGAGATGAGGGCGGACACGCTCTCGTATCCCGAGGGCGCCGGGTGGATGGTTGCCAGGTAGAGTTCCACTTGGAGCAGGAAACCCTGACACCCGGCTGCGGTGCCATCATAAGCCCTCGGGAGCGAGAGCCAAATCCCACTGGACTCCAGATGTGAAACGATGGGTATGGCTGATGGTGGTGGTATCGTTGGAGGAGGTGTGGGCAAACCTCCTCTTTTCCATCGCCTCAAGGTGTTCATCACCCCTTCCATGGCGGTACCAAGATCCTGGAGCATAGCCGCCTGTTGTAAAACGCGCTCCTCCAGTGATCCCGTTGGCACCGCCGCTCCTGCTGACTCCATGTCGTGGTGTGTGATTCTGTCACGAATGTCAGTGAAATGCGGTGGAAGGAGTCAGGCGCAGGACACAGAACTCTCGGAAACTTACTTTACTCAGAATGCAAGAACACGAAACAGAATACCTCCACACAGGGAGGAACTAACCCGCTCACCAACGACACACGTCACAAAGAAACAATCACACACAAAATCCAAATGAGAGACAGGGGTAAATATAGGGCATACAATCAAACATAATGGAGAACAGGTGTAAACAATACAGACTAAACTAGACAAACACCGAAACATCGATCGGCAGCAGCTAGTACTCCGGGGACGACGAACGCCGAAGCCTGCCCGAGCAAGGAGGAGGAGCAGCCTCGGCAGAATCCGTGACAAAGGGCTATTTGACCAAGAAGGAGAGTGATGGAGTGCTGCATCAGATGACCTGGCCTCCACAATCACCTGACCTCAACCCAATTGAGATGGTTTGGGATGAGTTGGACCGCAGAGTGAAGGAAAAGCAGCTAACAAGTTCTCAGCATATGTGGGAACTTCTTCAAGACTGTTGGAAAAGCATTCCAGGTGAAGCTGGTTGAGAGAATGCCGAGAGTGTGCAAAGCTGTCATCAAGGCAAAGGGTGGCTACTTTGAAGAATATAAAATATAAACTATATTTTGATTTGTTTAACACTTTTTTGGCTACTACATGATTCCATATGTGTTATTTCATAGTTTTGATGTCTTCACTATTATTCTACGATGTACAAAATTTTAACAAAGAAAGAAAAACCCTTGAATGAGCAGGTGTGTCCAAACTTTTGACTGGTAATGTATATACAGTTGAAATCGGAAGTTTACATACACTTAGGTTGGAGTCATTAAAACTCGTTTTTCAACCACTCCACAAATTTCTTGTTAACAAACTATAGTTTTGGCAAGTCGGTTAGGACATCTACTTTGCATGACACAAGTCATTTTTCCAACAATTGTTTACAGACAGATGATTTCACTTATAATTCACTGTATCACAATTCCAGTGGGTCAGAAGTTTACATACACTAAGTTGACTGTGCCTTTAAACAGCTTGTAAAATTCCAGAAAATGATGTCATGGCTTTAGAAGCTTCTAATAGGCTAATTGACATAATTTGAGTCAATTGGAGGTGTACCTGTGGATGTATTTCAAGGCCTACCTTCAAACTCAGTGACTCTTTGCTTGACATCATGGGAAAATCAAAAGAAATCAGCCAAGACCTCAGAAAAAAATGTGTAGACCTCCACAAGTCTGGTTCATCCTTGGGAGCAATTTCCAAACGCCTGAAGGTACCACGTTCATCTGTACAAACAATAGTTACGCAAGTATAAACACCATGGGACTTTGGACATTTCACATTCTTAAAATAAAGTGGTGATCCTAACTGACCTAAGACAGGGAATTTTTACTAGGATTAAATGTCAGGAATTGTGAAAAACTGAGTTTAAATGTATTTGGCTAAGGCGTATGTAAACTTCCAACTTCAACTGTATACACTACCGTTGAAAAGTTTGGGGTCACTTAGAAATGTCCTTGTTTTCGAAAGAAAAGCATTTTTTTTGTCCATTAAAATAACATCAAATTGATCAGAAATACAGTGTAGACATTGTTAATGTTGTAAATGGCTATTGTAGACGGAATCGGCAGATTTTTTATGGAATATCTACATAGGCGTACAGAGGCCCATTATCAGCAACTATCAGTCCTGTGTTCCAATGGCACGTTGTGTTTGATAATCCAAGTTTATAATTTTAATCATTAGAAAACCCTTTTGCAATTATGTTAGCACAGCTGAAAACTGTTGTGCTGATTAAAGAAGCAATAAACTGGCCTTCTTGAGACTAGTTGAGTATCTGGAGCATCAGCAATTGTGGGTTCGATTACAGGCTCAAAATGGCCAGAAACAAAGAACTTTCTTCTGAAACTTGTCAGTCTATTCTTGTTCTGAGAAATGAAGGCTATTCCATGTGATAAATTGCCAAGAAACTGAAGATCTCGTACAACGCTGTGTACTACTCCCATCACAGAACAGCGCAAACTGGCTCTAACCAGAATAGAAAGAGGAGTGGGAGGCCCCGGTGCACAACTGAGCAAGAGGAGAAATACATTAGAGTGTCTAGTTTGAGAAACAGACGCCTCACAGGTCCTCAACTTGCAGCTTCATTAAATAGTACCCGCAAAACACCAGTCTCAACGTCAACAGAGAAGAGGCTACTCCGGGATGCTGACCTTCTAGGCAGAGTTGCAAAGAAAAAGCCATACCTCAGACTGGCCAATGAAAATAAAAGATTAAGATGGGCAAAAGAACACAGACACTGGACAGAGGAATATTGGAAAGTGTTATGGACAGACAAATCGAAGTTTGAGGTTTGTGAGAAGAACATTTGTGAGACGCAGACCAAATAAAAAGATGCTGGAGGAGTGCTTGATGCTATCTGTCAAGCATGGTGGAGGCAATGTGATGGTCTGGGGGTGCTTTGGTGGTGGTAAAGTGGGAGATTTGTACAGGGTAAAAGGGATCTTGAAGAAGGAAGGCTATCACTCCATTTTGCAACGCCATGCCATACCCTGTGGACGGAACTTGATTGGAGCCAATTTCCTCCTACAGCAGGACAATGACCCAAAGCACAGCTCCAAACTACGCAATAACTATTTAGGGAAGAAGCAGTCAGCTGGTCTTCTGTCTATAATGGAGTGGCCAGCACAGTCACCGGCTCTCAACCCTATTGAGCTGTTGTGGGAGCAGCTTGACCGTATGGTACGTAAGAAGTGCCCATCAAGCCAATCCAACTTGTGGAGGTGCTTCAGGAAGCATGGGGTGAAATCTCTTCAGATTACCTCAATAAATTGACAACTAGAATGTCAAAGGTCTGCAAGGCTGTAATTGCTGCAAATGGATGATTCTTTGACGAAAGCTAAGTTTGATGGACACAATTATTATTTCAATTAAAAATCATTATTTCTGACCTTGTCAATGACTACATGTCCTATTCATTTTGCTATATTTCCTATTCAAACTCATTTCATGTATGTTTTCATGGAAAACAAGGACATTTCTAAGCGACCCCAAACTTTTCAACAGTAGTGTGTATATATAAATACATCTGATTTTTAATATGAATAAAGACTTGCAAAAAATTCTAAATTCAGCATTCTAAATTCAGAGAAGTCTCTGTGACTTCGCTGAAGGTTTTAACCCAATTTCTCCAAGTTTTCACCATCAGTATTTTGCTGCTTTGACAAAGTCATTTCTGAAGATTATTATTTATTTAATGTGATTAGTGATTCATTTTAAATTCAACCCTGTTACGTGAACTGAACTCTCAGTTTACTATGGTGAAACTATTCCTTTAGAAATAATATTTTCAAAAGAAACATTGAACATCTAATAGTAAAATAATAGTTTAAAAGCAGGTGAGCTGGTTCTACTCCTTTGGCCATTTTCTGGTGTTTTGTAGTGGAAAACTGAGTGGGTTGCGCATAACACGTCAACCCCACGTCAAAAATGTGTAAAGCTTGATTTCCATTGCCCCTCCCTGTTGCACACAACGAGCTTCCATTCCCTCTGTCACAAGGGGATTTATGGCTGATTTAAGATGAAATCGTCAACCCTGTTACTTTTTTTGGGCACATAATAGGTACTTACTATAGTCTTTTTAAAATGTAATCTTTTGAAGTGGGAAAACAGGTTTTATATTAAGTTGAACATGTGCTCGTCATGAATGTTAAAATTAGTTACACTACCCAAAAGGGACTCATTTTGTGGATTGACCCGTACTCCTTACTGGACATGATGATGATGTGTGTGTGTGTGTGTGTGTGTGTGAGAGAGAGAGATGCTTTTCTCTGAATGCTCTACCTGAGTCCTCTTCAGTCCCTCCTCCACAATCTCTCTTCTCCGTATGTTCTCGCTCTCTCACTCTTCTCCCTATGTTCTCTCACTCTCGCTTCTCCCTATGTTCTCACCATCAATATGTTTGTTTTTGTGTTGTAAATTGCACACATCTTGAGCCACAATACATGGCCCTTAGACCCCTAGGCCCTTTATACAACCCCCTCTCTCTCCTCTTTCCTCCCCAGCAGAATCAAAGCATCAAAGCACTGGGCATGTAGCTTCTCATTTGCATGTAGCCTCTGCATCAGCATGTAATGGTCTTCTATGCTAAAGGCCTGGCCCCTGCTGTTAACCTGGGGAATAACCACAGGCACTTCCACATCCAACCCACACCGCCACAGTCTGCCAGGGGAAGGACTAGAGGTGGAAAACAACTATGACTGAGGAGATGTAAAACAGAGAGAAGAACCAGAAGGAGTATAGAGCACAGATTTAGGAAATTTTTGAAAATGGTACAACATGTTATTGACAATTTTTCAATAATCATTATGGTCTACACAAACACACACCCACATGCGCACACGCACACACACACAGGCCCCTGTACAGACTCCAAAGCAACTTAATGAGAACAGGCTGAGCTGAACCCAAAGCCAATCATCCTCATGCAACACACACTCAGAATGACATGGTTACTCAACGGCCTCTGAACCTACCTATACGACGGGCCTTTTAAACTAGGGTTTATTTTTTCCTTTGTGACACATAAATACATTAATATTGACAATGACTGGAAATGCTTATTTCCTTTTCATTCACATACACTCCTCATGAACAACTCCATGTTTTCAATCCAAGAATCTCAGGAGCAGAGCGAGCAGTGTGTACTATGAACAGACTATTTACTTGACCGTACAGTGGCCTTCACAGTAATGACTGTTATCAAAAACTATTTTTTATCTAGAGGAGAGGACAGGAGATGAGAGGAGAGGAGAGGACAGGAGGAAAGGAGAGGAGGAGAGGACAGGACAGGACAGGACAGAAGAGGAGAGTGTGGCTGCAGCTCTCCGTCTCACATGCATACATTGATGTAGCCATGATTAAATCTATGAGTTACTGTACAAATTAATGTGAAATGCCTTGAACATTGTATTTCCTGCTCATTTTGATCAAACACAACTCACACAATCGTACACATTGATCCAATAACAATATTTGTCATTCATTAATATATTATGAATAACATAAGGTTTGGTCTTCCTGTTCCTGAACTGTAGTTGGGGAACTTGTCAGATGCAGGGGTTGACAGCAGCGGAACTGTGATCTCAACGCTACAGGAATTAATTCACTTCTAGATAAACATCTAATCATGCCGTATATCAAGTGTGATTGTACCAGCTGTAAAATCTTATCAATGTGATGTTCTATGGGCCACGCTCAATGAAAACCTGCAACCAGCTGCAGAGTTTGATTGAATATGTCCCTGAGTCCTGCTCTAGGAGTGTTAGCTTCTAACTGATTCGACTAGCGTGCTGCTGCCTGATGTGGCCGCCTGGTCCCAGTGAAATACACCAATAAGATAAACAACAGTTTCTCTTCTGTTGTCATCCAGAGTCAATCAGAGTTGATTCCTCCAGAACAGAACAGCTGTGCTGTGTGGTCTGGTTGGGCTAATGGAATTTCTGTTAAACATACAACACTCTGCATTCACACAGCCAACAATAACCCCACTACTAAACACTGTGACATGTATTGATGTGATTTTAACAGCCTGTTAAATGTAAAGATGGCTGTGGTAGATGGACAGCCAGAAATGGAGGCATACAGAATCAAGCTCTCTCTCTCTCTCTCTCTCTCTCTCCCTCCTTGGTGGATCAATCTGGTAGCTCATGACTGGTCAGATGTGTAACTTCTCCTCCTTCTAGCCAACCAGAGGGAGAGAGGGGGAAAGAGAGAGAGTAGGGGGAGAGAGAGAGTATGGGAAGAGAGAGAACGAGAGAGAAGGAGAGAGAGTGCTGATCTGTCAGAACAAGGCCCTCGTCCCTCCTTCATCCTTTGCTCCACATTCCTGAGTAATTGAGCGGATGATTAGTCTAACAATCAGCAACACAATACCAGCTGTCTGAACCTCAACCTGCATAAATACAGACAGCGGGCTCAGGCTCATATTGCCCTGCCTGCGCTGGTATCACCCTGCCCAGGGGGATGTTCTAGTCTAGGAGTATCATAATACAACCAGGCTTTAGGATAGTCCATATGGCAGTCAAAACCCAAACCACCCCAGTACTCTCTCTGTCAACACCCGTCTCCAATGAAGCATGCTGGGACTGGTAGAGATCACATGTCCCCTGATTAGCCCGATTGGTCGGTTTTCGTGTTTGAAGTGCCACCTAATCCTTCATTAATGTGCATTAAGAACAAACAAGAACACACAAACAGTTAGGAATACACAAGCAGCTGTTGTGGGGCTCCTGAGGCTCCTGAGTGGCGCAGTGGTCTAAGGCACTAAGCCACTACACAAGCAGCTGTTGTGGGGCTTGCTGGGGCTCCTGAGTGGCGCAGTGGTCTAAGGCACTGCATCGCAGTGCTAACTGTGCCACTAGAGATCCTGGTTCGAATCCAGGCTCTGTCGCAGCCGGCCGCGACCGGGAGACTCATGGGCGACGCACAATTGGCCCAGCGTTGTCCAGGGTAGGGGAGGGAATGGCCGGCAGGGATGTAGCTCAGTTGATAGAGCATGGCGTTTGCAACGCCAGGGTTGTGGGTTCGATTCCCACGGGGGGCCAGTATAAAAAAAAAAATGTATTCACTAACTGTAAGTCGCTCTGGATAAGAGCGTCTGCTAAATGACTAAAATGTAAATGTAAATGTTATTAAAAGGAATCAACAAGCTCAGTGTCACGATCGTTATACACAGCGGACCAAGGCGCAGCGTGATATGCGTACATCTTTTAATGAGTACTTTTCAACAATTAACAAAACGATACGTGACGTCCTAAGGTTAACAAAACACAAACCTCTCCGGAACAAAATCCCACAAATGACAAGTGCAAAACAGGCTGCCTAAGTATGGTTCCCAATCAGAGACAAACAGCCACAGCTGTCTCTGATTGGGAACCACCCTGGCCAACATAGAAATAAACGATCTAGAAAGAAACACATAGAAAACAAAACATAGACACTACACACCCTGGCTCAACATTTAAGAGTCCCCAGAGCCAGGGCGTGACACTCAGGTAAAAGAGAGTATTTCATTGATGTTGACTTTCTCTCTACTTTCTCTGAGGGTTTTAACAGCTAAAAAATATTGTTTACATTATTCAAATCTCACCCAACCTGCTCGTCAAATGTATTCATTTAATCAGACTAATCACACAGTTGAGTGACATCTGACATATGGCTTTACAAATCTCAACCATTGACACGGTTCACTGTTCAAGTGTTTGAATGTTTAATTCTGTTCTGCATTTCCTCACCGCAATGGAATCTACTCTCAGAGAGATGTAGCACTTCAATATGTTTAATTATGTCCAATAAGAAGAAGTGCTGGTATCTCTGTTTCCAGCACAGGCATGGTGTTTACACTAGCTGTGGCACAGACTGAGGAATATTTGCAGGGAGCTGTGAAATGACTGTAGCATGCATGTGGTCTGTTGGAACTAGCAGCTGACAGACACTGATGTTAAATACACAGTGAGACTGCAGGCTCAGATCTACAGTGATGAGTGTTTATGGTCTGTAGTAAGACTATACCCTCCTAGACCTACTCTACTCCACCTGACCACCCACTGTGGAAGGAGAATACCTTTCTCTCTACCATCCCCCCCTTTATTTTTCTCTCACTCTGATGGTTTAGTGAACACACTGTAATAAATCCTGAATGATTATGTAAATATTCCCCCCAGGACTGAGGTATGTAGTGATCATAGAGGCTGGGGTTAGGGGTTAGGGGTATGACTGGTGTTTTAGCCAACACAGAGCTGTATTGGGATGTTGGTCTTGCATGTACCCAAGAGATGAATAATAGGAGAAGGAGGAAAGAGGGATAGAGGGATAGTGGTGCATTCATCTTAAGATAGCTGGGTGAGACAACCACATATCACAGTCGTGGCAAGTACATTTTCCCTCAATAAAGTAGTTTTTTGTTATGTGGGGGGATAGGGGATGGATTCATTTAAGATACTCTTTGAAGAGGTAGGGTTTCAGACGTTTTCGGAAAATGGGCAGGGACTCTGCTACCCTAGCTTTAGGGGGAAGCAGATTCCACCATTGTGGTGCCAGGACAGAGAACAGCTTTGACTGGGCTGAGCGGGAGCTGATCCCCTGTAGGGGTGGGACGGCCAAGAGAACCAGAGGTGGCAGAATGAAGTGTTCAGGTTGGGTTGTAGGGTTTGAGCATAGAAGGTATGGAGGGGCAGTTCTCCTTGCTGATCTGTAGGCAAGCACCATGGTCTTGTAGTGGATGCAAGCTTTGACTGGAAGCCAGTAGCGTGTGCGGAGGGGCGGGTGACTGCGGCAGAACTTGGGAAGGTTGAACACCAGGTGGGCTGCAGCGTTCTGGATAAGTTGCAGGGGTTTGATGGCAAGGAGCCCAGCCAACAGAGAGTTGCAGTAGTCTAGACTGGAGATGACCAGAGCCTGGATTAGGACCTGCGCCGCTTCCTGTGTGAGGAAGGGTCGTACTCTACGGAGTAGAGCATGAATCTGCAGGAGCGAGTCACTGCTTTGATGTTTGCAGAGAATTACAGGGTTTTGTCCACGGTTACGCCAAGGTTCTTTGCACTCTGGGAGGAGGACACCGTGAAGTTTTCAACCATGATGGAGAGGTCTTGGAGTGGGCAGGCCTTCCCCCGGAGGAAGAGCAGCTCCTTCTTGTCAAGGTTGAGCTTAAGCTGGTGGGCCGACATCCAAGCCGAGATATCTGCCAGGCACGCAGAGATAGTGTCGCCACCTGGGTGTCAGAAGGGGGGAGGAGAAAAGTAGTTGAGTGTCATCCGCATAGCAATGATAGGAGAGACCATGTGAGGATATGATGGAGCAGAGTGACTTGGTGTAAAGAGAAAAGAGGAGAGGGTCTAGAGACGAGCCATGGGGGACACCAGTAGTGAGAGCATGTGGTGCAGACTCAGATCCTCTCCACGTCACCTGGTAGGAGCGACCTGCCAGGTCGAATGGAAAAGTGAGAAATATCCAATTATACATATTCAATTATACTTACTAACCCTGTTGTGCGTCACAATGTTGTCTCCCAATCTGTATGTTTTATATTATGGAGAGATTGACAGGAAACGCACCTGCTTCTTGGAACACAAATGCACGCACACTGCCGGGCACACACACACACATGCGCACACACACACACACACACCTGCTGCTTAGAACAGTCTGTAAGGGGACAGTGGGTTTGTGACCGTCTCAGACATTCATTCATCATTATATAATCAACAATAAGCTCATCATCCTCTGACCAATGGGGATGCCCAAGGTAATTGCATTGAGTGAAGGGTAACTTGACCGGTTCGGGGAGGGGTGAACGAGACTAAACCATGAGGAGGACCATCATCACTACCAGGCCTGGCCAGCTGGGACCCTGTTACCCTGCTCTGTAGGCAGGACAGAACAGTCTGTTTAGGCCCAAAACCTAAAGTGAGCATTCTGAAATGATGAATGAATCACTAGAGCTGTGGAGAGACAATTGTTGTCAACGGACTAAAATATTGAAAACATTTAGAATACTTTATACACAAAAAGTAAAGTAAAGACCTACCTACATCCTCAAATATACAACCAATTCCATTCACAAACAATAAGTCCCCACCCACCCCTTGACCACATCCCTGTCACCAGGACCCCCAAAACACCATTATTATTCCCCTGCAGGGGTCACTTCCTTATTCCCTGGGGAAGGTGTCGATGTCATAGCTCCCAGCAGCACACAGGTGCTATTCAATCTAAACTAATAACCAGTCCAGTGTTACTCAAACATTCAGGGCATATGGGAGGGCGTCTTTGAGTTTATCCCTGTGAACAATGTTATGTCGTATACAACTGTGCATCATTGCCATTCCAGAAGAAAGATATAACTTTCTGACTCATGTTGAGTCTTTAATTCATTCACAAAACCCTAGTAAAACAGTTATGTCTGTAAACTCTTTCCTGGTGGGTAGGGAGCCAAAGCCTCCAGCCCAGTAACAGTAACATCGCTGGATAGCCACCCAGCAGTAACATAGCTAGCATACCTCTGCTCTGTAATAGCAAACAACACCTGTTTCTCTGACTCAGTGTCTGCCAGAGGACTGGTCTGTCGCACTGCTATACTGCTCCACAATCCAGCCTCAGCCCCAGCCTGGACAGGCTGTCAGAGGCTATTCTGTATGTTTATCCATTTGTGTGTGAAAGAGTGTGTGTGTGTGTGTGTGTGTGTGTGTGTTTGTGTGTTTGTGTGTGTGTGCGTTCCTCTTCCCATCCCACTGCTCTGCTGGTCTCTGACAGATCCCTACAGTGGCAAATCCCCCTAAACACACACACCCCTTCCGACACACACACAGCCATTGTTAGTCCATTGAGTTAAAACAGTGCTGGGTTGTTCATATAGGAAGTGATTTGTCTCAATCCTGTCACGTTTCCAATCAGACCGTACTACTAACTACAGCCTGGCTATTAACGCATTAATAATATATTTAACAATGTATTATTCCTCATTAATGATTAAACTGCTAGCAATTAGCAGGTCCTACATGAACCATCCCAGTACTGAGAACCAGAGAATACTGCACAGGGCAGATGGTAGGATATGTTTGCTGGAGTACATAACTGTTGCTTACAATTTGTCTTTTTATAAAAAATAAAAAAAATCACCTTTATTTAACCAGGTAAACCAGTTGAGAACAAGTTCTCATTTACAACTGCGACCTGGCCAAGATAAAGCAAAGCAGTGCGATAAAAACAACAACACAGAGTTACATATGGGGTAAAACAAAACAAAGTCAAAAATACAACAGAAATAAATATATATACAGTGTGTGCAAATGTAGCAAGTTATGGAGGTAAGGCAATAAATAGGCTATAGTGCAAAATAATTACAATTGGTATTAACACTGGAATGATAGATGTGCAAGAGATGATGTGCAAATAGAGATACTGGGGTACAAATTAGCAAAATAAATAACAATATAGGGATGAGGTAGTTGGGCGGGCTAATTTCAGATGGGCTGTGTACAGGTGCAGTGATCGGTAAGGTGCTCTGACAACTGATGCTTAAAGTTAGTGAGGGAGATAAGTGTCTCCAGCTTCAGAGATTTTTGCAATTTGTTCCAGTCATTGGCAGCAGAGAACTGGAAGGAATGGTGGCCAAAGGAGGTGTTGGCTTTGGGGATGACCAGTGAGATATACCTGCTGGAGCGCATACTACGGGTGGGTGTTGCTATGGTGACCAATGAGCTAAGATAAGGCGGGGATTTGCCTAGCAGTGATTTATAGATGGCCTGGAGCCAGTGGGTTTGGCGACGAATATGTAGTGAGGACCAGCCAACAAGAGCGTACAGGTCACAGTGGTGGTTAGTATATGGGGCTTTGGAGACAAAATGGATGGCACTGTGATAGACTACATCCAATTTGCTGAGTAGAGTGTTGGAGGCTATTTTGTAAATGACATCGCCGAAGTCAAGGATCGGTAGGATAGTCAGTTTTACGAGGGCATGTTTGGCAGCATGAGTGAAGGAGGCTTTGTTGCGAAATAGGAAACCGATTCTAGATTTAACTTTGGATTGGAGATTCTTAATGTGAGTCTGGAAGGAGAGTTTACAGTCTAACCAGACACCTAGATATTTGTAGTTGTCCACATACTCTAGGTCAGACCCGTCGAGAGTAGTGATTCTAGTCGGGTGGGCGGGTGCAAGCAGCGTTCGGTTGAAGAGCATGCATTTAGTTTTACTAGTGTTTAAGAGCAGTTGGAGGCTACTGAAGGAGTGTTGTATGGCATTGAAACTCGTTTGGAGGTTTGTTAACACAGTGTCCAATGAAGGGCCAGATGTATACAAAATGGTGTCGTCTGCGTAGAGGTGGATCTGAGAGTCACCAGCAGCAAGAGCGACGTCATTGATATACACAGAGAAAAGAGTCGGCCCAAGAATTGAACCCTGTGGCACCCCCATAGAGACTGCCATAGGTCCAGACAACAGGCCCTCCGATTTGACACATTGAACTCTATCAGAGAAGTAGTTGGTGAACCAGGCGAGGCAGTCATTTGAGAAACCAAGGCTATTTAGTCTGCCAATAAGAATGCGGTGGTTGACAGAGTCGAAAGCCTTGGCCAGGTCAATGAAAACGGCTGCACAGTACTGTCTATTATCGATCGCGGTTATAATATCGTTTAGGACCTTGAGCGTGGCTGAAGTGCACCCATGACCAGCTCGGAAACCAGATTGCATAGCGGAGAAGGTACGGTGGGATTCGAAATGGTCGGTGATCTGTTTGTTAACTTGGCTTTCAAAAACTTTTGAAAGGCAGGGCAGGATGGATATGGGTCTGTAACAGTTTGGATCTAGAGTGTCACCCCCTTTGAAGAGGGGGATGACCGCGGCAGCTTTCCAATTTCTGGGGATCTCAGACGTTACGAAAGAGAGGTTGAACAGACTAGTAATAGGGGTTGCGACAATTTCGGCGGCTAGTTTTAGAAAGAAAGGGTCCAGATTGTCTAGCCCAGCTGATTTGTAGGGGTCCAGATTTTGCAGCTCTTTCAGAACATCAGCTGTCTGAATTTGTGTGAAGGAGAAGCGGGGGGGCATGGGCAAGTTGCAGCGGAGGGTGCAGAGCTGGTGGCCGGGGTAGTGGTAGCCAGGTGGAAAGCATGGCCAGCCGTAGCAAAATGCTTGTTGAAATTCTCGATTATTGTAGATTTATCGGTGGTGATAGTGTTTCCTAGCCTCAGTGCAGTGGGCAGCTGGGAGGAAGTGCTCTTATTTTACATGGACTTTACAGTGTCCCAAAACTTTTTGGAGTTGGTGCTACAGGATGCAAATTTCTGTTTGAAAAAGTTAGCCTTTGCTTTCCTAACTGCTTGTGTATATTGGTTCCTAACTTCCCTGAAAAGTTGCATATCGCGGGGGCTATTTGATGCTAATGCAGTACGCCACAGGATGTTTTTGTGCTGGTCAAGGGCAGTCAAGTCTGAGGAGAACCAGGGGCTATATCTGTTCTTAGTTCTGTATTTTTTGAATGGGGCATGTTTATTTAAGATTGAGAGGAAATTACTTTTAAAGAACAACCAGGCATCCTCTACTGACGGAATGAGATCTATATCCATCCAGGATACCTGGGCCAGGTCAATTAGGAAGGCCTGCTCGCTGAAGTGTTTTTGGGAGCGTTTGACAGTGATGAGGGGTGGTCGTTTGACCGCGGACCCGTTACGGACGCAGGCAATAAGGCAGTGATCGCTGAGATCCTGGTTGAAGACAGCGGAGGTGTATTTAGAGGGTAAGTTAGTCAGGATGATATCTATGAGGGTACCCATGTTTACGGATTTAGGGTTGTACCTGGTAGGTTCGTTGATAATTTGTGTGAGATTGAGGGCATCTAGTTTAGATTGTAGGATGGCCGGGGTGTTAAGCATATCCCAATTTAGGTCACCAAGCAGTACGAACTCTGAGGATAGATGGGGGGCAATCAATTCACATATGGTGTCCAGGGCACAGCTGGGGGCTGAGGGGGGTCTGTAGCAAGCGGCAACAGTGAGAGATTTATTTCTGGAAAGGTGGATTTTTAGAAGTAGAAGCTCAAACTGTTTGGGCACAGACCTGGATAGTATGATAGAGCTCTGCAGGCTATCTCTACAGTAGATTGCAACTCCACCCCCTTTGGCAGTTCTATCTAGACGGAAAATGTTATAGTTGGGGATGGAAATTTCAGAATTTTTGGTGGCCTTCCTAAGCCAGGATTCAGACACTGCTAGAACATCAGGGTTGGCGGAGTGTGCTAACGCAGTGAATAACTCAAACTTAGGAAGGAGGCTTCTGATATTTACGTGCAGAAAACCAAGGCTTTTACGGTTACAGAAGTCAACAAATGATAGCTCCTGGGGAGTAGGAGTGATACTGGGGGCTGCAGGGCCTGGGTTAGCCTCTACATCACCAGAGGAACAGAGGAGGACTAGAATAAGGATACGACTGTGTTTCTGTAGAGAGTGTGTGTAGCTTCTGCAGCTGTTTGAATTCCCTTCCTCTCCTGCACAGAGGCTTCAGGGCCTAGGAGGAACAGACACCTGTCCATCAACCACATCCCACTGACTGACAGAGACACTGGTTCTCTAGTCCTAACACACTGACTTTATAGTGAGGAATCACCCGCTGCCACCTGCCATTCATTCCTGATCTGCTCTCCGACCATACACATTCAATTCGATTCAAGTTTATTTAAAAGGCAATTCTACCTGCTGCTACTGTTCCATACTGACCGTACCATACATACCACAGGCCTATAAGGACATACCAAAGGCAGCAACCCCTGTCCGCGACCTGTGTGTGTGTGTGTGTGTGTGTCTGTCATCCAGCATTGGGATCATACACTCCCCACACTGTGATCCGGCCAGCGTAGAGTGTAACCTTTCTGAGGAGAGAGGGATGAGAAAGAAAAGATACAGGAATAACATCATTTATCCCTCTGATCCCTCTCAGGCCTGACAGGGTGACAAGTATCTAACTGTAGCTTTAAATAGTAACTCACACTAATTGGCAGCTAATTCCTTACTCCCCTGGGCTAGTCTTTGTCCTCCTTACCCAGGGAAGTCCCTCTGAGAGCCCCAGAAGGGCAGCTTGTCTAGGCCTGGCTCTCTGAGGCCTACCCACTGGGGCCTGTCACTGAAGCCTGGACCTGGAGTTTGGAGTTTGGAGCCCCCCCTCATAGCAGGCACCCTGCTGGGCACATCTCTGCCAGAGCGGCCCCGAATCAGCCAGCCTGTCCCCCCTGTCACATAACCTTCCACTCTATTCACTCACACACACTCTACAAACATACAAATTCGCACACTAATATATTCTCGACAAACACAAGGTACCCTACACACATACTACACATACGCAAGCTCTCTATAAGGAGAGAGGCTGCCTCCTCTGGATGTCTCTATCCTCTCAGTATCCACACAGGCAGAAAGAGGGGGAAAGAGAGGTATCTGGAGAGACAGAAGAGGACGAGAAGAGTGGTTGAATGGGAGGAAATGGTGTGTATTCTGTGTGAGGGGGCAGTGTGTGTGTGGAATGTGTGTGTGATAAAGGGTCTTGTTGGCTCTCATCTGCTCGCCTGACGCTACAATGGTGTCATTGACAGGCAGGAGAATGGCCTATTGTGGGGTACGGGTAGTGACACCACACAGTGTTGTGAATGTTTAGCATAGCTGGCATTCTCCCTCTAATGCCCTCCACAGGGCTCCAGGCTTATCACACATTCTTCTCCCCTTTCTCTGCCCCCTCAGCCTGTGTGTGTGTGTGTGTGTGTGTGTGTGTTCACTGTCATGACAGCCAAGGCTAATGCAAAATAGTAAAACGCTGTAATGTTGATCAATCTTATTCATTTCTTTATTGAGGAAGCACAGCATTTACGGTGTAGACATGGTTGGACATGACAACATAACACAACATAACATAACCAGTGAAAGACAAAACATAACAGGTACGCAGTGGGAATTCAAAAATGCATAACGTCTCACTGAGCTCTGAGGGTCGTTCTGCTATCAGAGTTGATTCTGAGTTGATAGGTTAAAAGACCTGTATGATAGATGATAGGTTAAAATACCTGTATAATAGATGATAGGTTAAAATACCTGTATAATAGATGATAGGTTAAAAGACCTGTATGCAGTGGTGGAAAAAGTACCCAATTGTCATACTTGAGTAAAAGTAAAGATACGTTAATAGAAAATGACTCAAGTAAAAGTGAAAGTCATCCAGTGAAATACTACTTGAGTAAAAGTCTAAAAGTATTTGGTTTTAAATATACTTAAGTATCAAAAGTAAATGTAATTCATAAAATGTAGTTAAGTATCAAAAGTAAAAGTACAAGTATAAATAATTTCAAATTCCTTATATTAAGCAAACCAGACAGCACCATTTTCTTGTTTTTAAATTTACGGATAGCCAGGGGCACACTCCAACGCTCAGACATAATTAACAAATAAAGCATTTGTGTTTAGTGAGTCCACCAGATCAGAGGCAGTAGATGACCAGGATGTTTCTCTTGACAAGTGCGTGAATTGGACCATTTTCCTGTCCTGCTAAGCCTTCGAAATGTAACTAGTACTTTTAGGTGTCAGGTGTATGGAGTAAAAAGTACAGTATTTTCTTTAGGAATGTAGTGAAGTAAAAGTAAAAGTTGTCAAAAATAAAAATACTAAGGTGAAGTACATATACCAAAAAAAACTACTTAAGTAGTACTTTACACCACTGCCTGTATGATAGATGATAGGTTAAAAGAGCTGTATGATAGATGATAGGTTAAAAGACGTGTATGATAGATGATAGGTTAAAAGAGCTGTATGATAGATGATAGGTTAAAAGAGCTGTATGATAGATGATAGGTTAAAAGACGTGTATGATAGATGATAGGTTAAAAGAGCTGTATGATAGATGATAGGTTAAAAGAGCTGTATGATAGATGATAGGTTAAAAGAGCTGTATGATAGATGATAGGTTAAAAGAGCTGTATGATAGATGATAGGTTAAAAGAGCTGTATGATAGATGATAGGTTAAAAGATGTGTATGATAGATGATAATATAAACTACCTGTGTGAGAAACTAATAAGCGGAACCTGAGTCCATCTGAGCTGAACAACAATAGAAGACCAGATTGAAAACCCAGAATCATTTAAAATCCTGTTTTTTCCTAAATAAAACATCATCATGCTGTGTCCTCCTGAAGGAGGCTTGACCCTGCTTGTACAGAGATGGAGAGAGGTTGAGATGGATAAGGGGATGAGGCGGAGGTGCAGAGGGAGAGAGGAGACTGAGAGAGAGTGAGAGAGAGGCAGAGGTTCCGTTACCGAAGCATTCTGTAGAGTATGATATGCCCTGTTGTGGAGAGAAAGAGCAATATGGTGTTGAGAGAGGAGATGAGACTAGCAGAGCTGTTATTGTGGGCAGCTGATCCAGTCCAAGGAACAGGAGGAGAATGGGACTGGATCTGTTTCCTGCTACTCTTTCCCTTTAACCCTGCTCACCCCTCCTCACCATCCCACAGAAAACTACAGATTTTAGGAAGAGAAAACATCCATCCCTTCCCTTCCCTTCCCTGCCCCCCAACCTCTAGCTCCCCCTTCTCTCCCCCTCCCCTCCTTCTCTTCTCTCACGCAAACACCCAACCCAGCCGGGTATGCTGCCCACATGTGGGCCATCACACACATACATACATGCATGCTTGGGAGTGCACCCACACATGCACACACACAGCTGTTGCTTCACCAGTCCAGTGCCAGGGTTTTGTAAGTCAGTGTTTGATTTCCTGACATTGCAGCTATAACATGACTCTGCTGTTGTTTAGAGAGAGAGAGAGAGAGTGTGTGTGTGTGTGTGTGTGTGTGTGTGTGTGTGTGTGTGTGTGTGTGTGTGTGCGTGCATGTGCGTGTATGTGCGTGTGTGTGTATGTGTGTGTGTGTGTGTGTGTGTGGTGCAGCTGTAAAGTAAGTCTGCTCTTGTTTAGCATGTTTACATCTCCTAATGCTCTCTTTCTTCACATGGCACCAAGGGCACACACCCCTCACTACAAAGACTACAGTATCTCAGACTGTGCAGTACACTGTAAGACTTGGTGATTAGTTTCAGACTGCTGCATCAAAGCTCTGCCCTACAGCAAGTCATCAGTAGCCCTGCAACTATTACATAGCCTTCATTGGCATACAAATAAAACAGTGGTATTCACAGCAGTCGCCCTAAACACACCAGATACTTCTAAACTGCTGTATTATGTCTTGAGTTCTCATCTATATTTGAGTTTTCATCTATATTTTTCATAGCTGTCTATTTACCACCACAAACTGATGCAGGCACTAAGATTGCACTCAATGCGCTGTATAAGGCCATAAGTAAACAGGAAAATGCTCATCCAGAGGCAGCGCTTTTAAGCAAAATCTAAAGCAGAAAGCACAAGTGACTCGGTTAAAAAGGAAGTGGTCAGATGACGCAGATGCTAAGCTACAGGACTGTTTTGCTAGCACAGACTGGAATATGTTCTGGGATTCTTCCGATAGCATTGAGGAGTACACCACATAAGTCACTGGCTTCATCAATAAGTGCATCGATGACATCGTCCCCACAGTGACCGTACGTACATACCCCAACCAGAAGCCATGGATTACAGGCACCATCCGCACTGAGCTAAAGGGTAGAGCTGCTGCCTTCAAGGAGCGGGACTCTAACCCGGACGCTTATAAGAAATCCCGCTATGCCCTCCGACGAGCCATCAAACAGGTAAAGAGTCAATACAGGACTAAGATTGAATCGTACTACACCGGCTCTGGATGTCGGATGTGGCAGGGCTTGAAAACTATTACACACTGCAAAGGGAAGCACAGCCGCGAGCTGCCCAGTGACACAAGCCTACCAGACGAGCCAAATCACTTCTATGCTCGCTTCGAGGCAAGCAACACTGAAGCATGCATGAGAGCATCAACTGTTCTGGATGACTATGTGATCAAGCTCTCTGTAGCCGATGTGAGTAAGACCTTTAAACAGGTCAACATTCACAAGGCCGCAGGGCCAGATGGATTACCAGGAAATGTACTCTGAGCATGCACTGACCAACTGGCAAGTGTCCCTGACTGAGTCTGTAATACCAACATGTTTCAAGCAGACCACCATAGTCCCTGTGCCCAAGAACACTAAGATAACCTGCCTAAATGACTACCGACCCTTAGCACTCACGTCTGTAGCCATGAAGTGCTTTGAAAGGCTGGTCATGGCTCACATCAACATCATTATCCCAGAAACCCTAGACCCACTCCAACTTGCATACCGCCCCAAAAGATCCACAGATGATGCAATCTCTATTGCACTCCACACTGCCCTTTCCCACCTGGACAAGAGGAACACCTATGTGAGAATGCTATTCATTGACTACAGCTCAGCGCTCAACACCATAGTGCCCTCAAAGCTCATCACTAAGCTAAGGACCCTGGGACTAAACACCTCCCTCTGCAACTGGATCCTGGACTTCCTGACGGGCCGCCCCCAGGTGGTAATGGTAGGTAACAACACATCTGCCACGTGGATCCTCAACACGGGGGACCCTCAGGGGTATGTGCTCAGACCCCTCCTGTACTCCCTGTTTACCCATGACTGCATGGCCAGGCACGACTCCAACACCATCATTAAGTTTGCCGACGACACAACAGTGGTAGGCCTGATCACCGACAATGATGAGACAGCCTATACGGAGGAGGTCAAAGACCTGGCCGTGTGGTGCCAGGACATCAACCTCTCCCTCAACGTGCTCAAGACAAAGGAGATGATTGTGGACTACAGGAAAAAAAAAGAGGACTGAGCACGCCCCCATTCTCATCGACGGGGCTGTAGAGGGCACGACAAAGCCTATTCCCCCTCAGGAGACTGAAAAGATTTGGCATGGGTCCTCAGATCCTCAAAAAGTTATACAGCTGCACCATCGAGAGCATTCAGACTGGTTGCATCACCGCCTGGTATGGCAACTGCTCGGCCTCCAACCGCAAGGCACTACAGAGGGTAGTGCGTACAGCCCAGTACATATTACCTCAATTACCTCGACTAACCGGTGCCCCCGCACATTGACTCTGTATATAACCTCCCTACTGTTATTTTATTTTACTGCTGCTCTTTAATTATTTGCTTTTTTAATTTTTTTCTTAAACTGCATTGTTGGTTATGGGCTTGTAAGTAAGCATTTCACTGTAATGTCTACACCTGTTGTATTCGGCGCATGTGGCAAATAACATTTGATTTAACTTGATTTGATTTGAAGAGGAATGTGGGAGACTCCCAAAACATATGGAAGAAGGTACTCTGGTCAGATGAGACTAAAATTGAACTTTTTGGCCATCAAGGAAAACACTATGTCTGGCGTAAACCCAACAGCTCTCATCACCCTGAGAACACCATCCCCACATTGAAGCATGGTGGTGGCAGCATCATGCTGTGGGGATGTTTTTAATCGGCAGGGACTGGGAAACTGGTCAGAATTGAAGGATGGCGCTAAATACAGGGAAATTCTTGAGGGAAACCTGTTTCAGGCTTCCAGAGATTTGAGACTGGGACGGAGGTTCACCTTCCAGCAGGACAATGACCCTAAGCATACTGCTAAAGCAACACTCGAGTGGTTTAAGGGGAAACATTTAAATGTCTTGGAATGGCCTAGTCAAAGCCCAGACCTCAATCCAATTGAGAATCTGTGGTATGACTTAAAGATGTACGCCAGCGGAACCCATCCAACTTGAAGGAGCTGGAGCGGTTTTGCATTGAAGAATGGGCAAAAATCCCAGTGGCTAGATGTGCCAAGCTTATAGAGACATACCCCAAGAGACTTGCAGCTGTAATTGCTGCAAAAGGTGGCTCTACAAAGTATTGACTTTGGGGGGGTGAATAGTTATGCACGCTCAAGTTTTCTGTTTTTTTTGTCTTATTTCTTGTTTGTTTCACGAGAAAAAATATTTAGCATCTTCAAAGTCGTAGGCATGTTGTGTAAATCAAATGATACAAATCCATTTTCATTCCAGGTTGTAAGGCAACAAAATAGGAAAAATGCCAAGGGGGGTGAATACTTTCGCAAGCCACTGTATCTTATATCATGTTATCACAGCTCCCAGTGATCCTCCATTACACTGCTAGTCTAATCAGGAACATTAACAGCATCCATGTCCCATTACACACACACACACACACACACAGCCCATTAACTCCTATGGTCTCCTGGGGTGTTCATGGAGCAGAATCAGAGCCATTCCATCAGTCTCATCAGCACCGCCCTGGGAATAACATTAACACAACAAATTAGCCCTCAACCATTCCTCACACACCTGGGAATACTGGATAATGGCTGTTGTGTGTATGTGTCTATGTCAGTGGCGTGTGCGTGCTTGTATGTCTGTGTTGCACTGCTGAGTTTTCACTTGCAGTAACATGCGAGACTGTATATTAGCTGTTGTGAGTGAGTGGTAAAGCAGAGAGATGGAGGAGATGAGAGGAAATAGTCCTCCTGTAAGTCCTGATACAGTCTCATCTAACTTCTGATAATGAGATAATGAGTGTAAACTCTGTACAAGTGCACTGCAGTTTACTAGCACTAATTAAAATACACTCTCTTTATGTTCGGTTTTAGTACACACATTTAGGACAGTGTCAAGCTACTACTAGCTACATCAGTAGTGGACCACGCAATCTATGAATGTAGTCTGTGGCATTAGCAAGATGCTGACTGGAGAGTTTGGATCCGGGAAGGTTGCCCTTTGATCTAGGATCAGCTTACCTTACACATTTCCCAACTTGAATTATTACAACTGGCCTTAGATCAGTGTCTAAGGCAGGCAACTAGATTCAGCCGCGGGACGATTTTTGTCAGAGCGGATGGGTCCGGAACCTAATTATAATAATTTGTACACTGCAAATTGACCATAACTAATCCCAATAAGAGATTGTTTTTGAAAATACATGTCATACCTTAATGACATTGAGACACAATCAAATATCTATTTTTTGTGGGAATACTCGGGTACAGATTTCCTAAATTAAACTAATCTTTAGCTGAATTCCTGGTGATTTTACCATCTTTTTAGGGCCCCTTTATTTGGCCCGTGGGCAGCCTTGCAGTACCTGCAGTCCGTTGTGTGTCTCTGAGAACTCAGAGATGTAGCCTGGTTATTCCCAACCAGCCCCTGGCCCTCAGCCAACTCACATTCCATAACTTCCAGGCTTCCAGACAACTCTGACTTGATTTCTAGGGGAAATGGCATCGGAGCACTCATATGACATTCCCAAAAAAGGCTGTTTGGCCCGAAACTACCCAGCATGCTCCACATGACTTAACCAGACAGGAATTACAACTCTGAGACCGTCAGAGAGAGACCCAGATTGACCAGAAACATGCACGCGCACACACAGGCGAGCACACAGGCGGTTCTGTGTGTGTATGCCCTGTAGTAGGAGTAGAGGTCTGGAGATGGACGGGGCTTTGAACACACAGAGTGTGTAGTGTAGTACTGTATGTAGTCTAGTGAGTGTGTTAATGTATTCTCCTCCTATAGAGGATAAGCAGTCTCTTTAACAGTAAAGACAGACAGAGGCCAGTTCAACTGGAGGGCCAGTTGGCTATAAAGGGACTTTGACGCAAACTGAAATTACTTTTTCAAAGATGGTTGGATCCCTGTAATTTCCAGCCCTGACCAAGGTCTCATATGGGAGATTAGCAATGACTGTACATACATCATCAGGGGTCAGAGTTGATGTGAGCACTACACTACACAGCACACTACGGTATGGCTCTCTGTGCTGCATGTGTCTATCATCCAGTCTCTGAGTTGAAGTATGATCTCTACAGCTCTCTACTGCTGAGATGGTGGGAGGACACTGGACAGACCCTCACCATACCACACTACACAGAGAGAGAGAGAGAGAGAGAGAGAGAGAGAGAGAGAGAGAGAGAGAGAGAGAGAGAGAGAGAGAGAGAGAGAGAGAGAGAGAGAGAGAGAGAGAGAGAGAGAGAGAGAGAGAGAGGAGAGAGAGAGAGAGAGAGAGAGAGAGAGAGGAGAGAGAGAGAGAGAGAGAGAGAGAGAGAGAGAGAGAGAGAGAGAGAGAGAGAGAGAGAGAGAGAGAGAGAGAGAGAGAGAGAGAGAGAGAGAGAGAGAGAGAGAGAGAGAGAGAGAGAGCTCAAACAATGGATCATTCTGAAGGATATCGCTCTCTTTCTACCAGAGGAACAGAAAATGACTCCTCATTAATTCTCACTGACAAGTTTGTGAAAACAATTACATTCAATCATGGCCAATTACTGAAAAAATTAGATGAGAGGAGGGGAGCGCCAGACAGAACAGACCTGTTGGCAAAACTGCTCCAGGAGAGTGTGTGCGTGTGATTCCTATAGCAGAGGGATGGCAGGGAAATCTCCAGCAGAAGTCATAAAGTTCAGTTTTATAAGAATGAAATAAGTTCCAGACCTGTTAGTTTGATTTATGTTGATTACATAATGGATCCTAAATATACAAAGGGAATACCATATGGTGATTAGGCTAATGATACACTGAGTTTACAAAACATTAGGATCACCTTCCTAATATTGAGTTGCACCCCCTTTTACCCTCAGAACAGCCTCAATTCGTCGGGACATGGACTCTACAAGGTGTCGAAAGCATTCCACATGGATGCTTGCCCATGTTGACCCCAATGCTTCCCACAGTTGTGTCAAGTTGGCTGGATGTCCTTTGGGTGGTGGACAATTCTTGATACACACGGGAAACTGAGTGTGAAAAACCCAGCAGCGCTGCAGTTCTTGACACTCTCAAACCCGTGCGCCTGGCTCCTACTACCATACCCTGTTCAAGGCACTTAAATCTTTTGTCTTTCCCATTCACCCTCTGAATGGCACACATACACAATCCATGTCTCAAGGCTTCAAAATCCTTATTTAATCTGTCTCCTCCCCTTCATCTACACTGATTGAAGTGGATTTAACAGGTGACATCAATAAGGGATCATAGCTTTCACCTGGATTCACCTGGTCAGTCTATCTCCGAAAAAGCAGTTGTTCCTAATGTTTTGTACACTCAGTGTACACGTACCCTGTACAAAACCCCTATCAATATCATGAGGATAATTATAATGTGATATTAAATGGCTAATCTAAAAGTCTGATTAGAAATTGTGGTCATTAAATAATTCAGATATTTTCAGAAATGTTTGCATGAACAGTGTTATAAGGATTTAAAACATTGATCAGGTTGACTCTACCCTACTGATCCTTTCTTTTCCCCTGGAGGCTGCTACACTACAGTGCGGGTTAGAGGTAAACAGTTAAATATTCATGCATAAATTAAACTTGATTAAATTAATCTCATAAATATCACATGACAAAGCTATTCTAACTGCTTTAACACCATTAATAAGCTATTACAATCATTTTAACTCAAACTTTATTATGAGGATAAATCCTTTCCTGTGCTGCCTGTGGTCTATACTGTCTGTGATACTCTACATCAGCATTTTCCACAGCCAGTTGGATGTTAAACAAGGCCCTTCCAGTAGCATCCTCTAAGCCAGAGGTCAGCTAACGGGAGTGCTGAGTTCTCAGGTCTCTATTCAAGGAACATAATGAGTTACAAACCCTGTCAGTGTCTCAGGCGGGACAGGCTGGAGGTGAGGGGCTGGATGTGTGTGTTGGGGGGTGGGGTTCTGGGGGCATCCCTCCTCTTCGCCCTGGTCTGAACAGTGTAATTGCCTGGAGTCTCACTAAGCCTCTGCTCCTCCTTACATCTGTAGTAGCATATTTAACACATCTCCCAGGACTCACTACCCTAAAAGCAATCATTTTCACAGCAGAACACTGGCATCACAGATTTAATTGTTGTGTGTGTGTGTGTTGCTTTCAGGAGATAATTGCCTTGAGCGGTAGGTAGTACGTGTGAAGATGTTGGTAATTCAGTGATTTGATTGCTTTTGTATGGTTATCTCCTCAGGCTGACTGTGTGTCAGAAAACAGTCAGAGACACACACACACACAGAGAGCTCCAGAATCAATTGAGCAGTAGGTCAGCTGAGAGCGCTAAGCAGAGCCACTCAAGGGATTTTGCATGGCCAAGCTATATTAAAAAGGGAATATGACATTACAGTCTGCTAACAGTCCTGCTTTTTAGTGATAATCACATCCCACCTCCCCAATTAATTGATGTGGCTTTCTCACAACCGGAGCCGTATGAGCCTTTTATCACACAGGAGTTTTTTCTCAAAACCATTTAGACAATAGGGAAATGGTTAGATTAATTAAAGGGATAGTTCACCCAAATTACAAAATAACACATTGTTTCCTTACCCTGTAAGCAGTCTATGGACACTATGCCCAAATCATCTTAAATAATCTACAATTGATAGTGTAGCTCAATTACTTTACTTTTAGATGATTACATTTTGTAATTTGAGGAAACTATCCCTTTAATGGCTAAGGTTCTGTCTGTCCCATCTTATTCATATCTATTTTCTTCATGAGAACGACAGTAATAAATGTACCCTTCACCTGTATATGGCTTCATACTCACTCTGACTGTCCCATAATACTAATTCAGATATGGAGGAGTAGAAGGGAGAGGGGGTGAAAGAGGGGGAAAAGAGTAGGTGAGAGGAAACCAAAAACTCTTCAATCGACTCTGAATTTAATCCTGCAAATGGACATACAGATATGAGGGTAGATACACTATATATACAAAATTATGTAGACACCCCTTCTAATTAGTGGATTTGGCTATTTCATATACCCTATTTTATACACCCGTTGCTGACAGGTGTATAAAATGGAGCACACCACCATGCAATCTCCATAGAAAAACATTGGCAGTAGAATGGCCTTACTCAAATTGCCCTGCTAGAGTTGCCCCGGTCAACTGTAAGTGCTGTTATTGTGAAGTGGAAATGTCTAGGAGCAACAACAGCTCAGTCGCGAAGTGGTAGGCCACACAAGCTCACAGAACAGGACAGCTGAATCCTGAAGCGCATAGCACGTAAGAATTGTCTGTCCTCGGTTGCAACACTCACTACCGAGTTCCAAATTGCCTCTGGAAGCTACGTCAGCACAATAACTGTTCGTCGGGAGAAGGACACAATGGAAAGAATTGGCTGGAGTGGTGTAAAGCTTGCCGCCATTAGACTCTGGAGCAGTGGAAACGTGTTCTCTGGAGTGATGAATCACGCTTCACCATCTGGCAATCCGACGGACAAATCTGGGTTTGGCGGATGCCAGGAGAACGCTACCTGCCCCAATGCATAGTGCCAACTGTAAAGTTTGGTGGAGGAGGACAATGGTATGGGGCTGTTTTTCATGGTTCGTGCTAGGCCCCTTAGTTCCAGTGAAGGGAAATCTTAATGCTACAGCATACAATGACATTCCAGACGATTCTGTGCTTCCACCTTTGTGGCAACAGTTTGGGGAAGGCCCTTTCCTGTTTCAGCATGACAATGCCCCTGTGCACAAAGCGAGGTCCATACAGAAATCGTTTTTCAAGATCGGTATAGAATAACTTCACTGGCCTGCACAGAGCCCTGACCTCGAACACCTTTGGGACGAATTGGAACGCCGACTGCGAGTCAGGCCTAATCGCCCAACATCAGTGCCCGACCTCACTAATGCTCTTGTGGCTGAATGGAAGCAAGTCCCTGCAGCAATGTTCCAACATCTAGTGGAAAGCCTTCCCAGAAGAGTGGAGGCTGTTATAGCAGCAAATGGGGAACCAACTCCATATTAATGCCCATGAATTTGGAATGAGATGTTCGACGATAAGGTGTCCACATACTTTTGGTCAGGTAGTGTATAAGATGGCATGACTGGTCCAGGGGTGGTCAACTACCGCCCCCTTCTGGAAAAGATCTAACTTTACAGTCAAAGCTTTTAGGAAGACTAGAATGGCATACATTTAGTCTCCTTTGTCTGATGAAAGAAAACACACTAATTTCACAGTTTAAATTAATGGACAATGTAAATATATGTAATCGAGATTAGTCTGAATATTGCAATTTGAGTGATAAGCTAGATGTGTAACCCCAGGGAGAATGGGATTGGCTGAAAATGGTTCTAATGATGACTGCCGACTAATTACCCTGAGAGAGGCATCCATCTTCCAAAATGGGAGGAAAAACGACCAGCTATGACCACAAACTCAACCTTCATAGCAACAAAAGCATAGGAAGGGTGTGGGTCTTAGGCTGCGTTTAGACAGGCAGACCAATTCTGATCTTTTTTTTTCTACACTAAAACCGAAAGCGCGAACCACCGCATTTAACCATAGTAAAGTGACTGGGAATATGGCAGAATACAAACAGTGTAACTACTCACTCCGCAAGGCAATTAAACTGGCAAAACATCAGTATAGAGACAAAGTGGAGTCGCAATTCAACGGCTCAGACACGAGACGTATGTGGCAGGGTCTACACAGACAATCACGGACTACAAAAGGAAAACCAGCCACGTCGCCGACACGGACGTCTCGCTTCTAGACAAGCTAAACACCTTCTTCGCCCGCTTTGAGGATAACACAGTGCCACCGACGAGGCCCACTACCAAGGACTGTGGCCTCTCCTTCTCTGTGGCCGACGTGAGTAAGACATTTAAGCATGTTAACCCCCGCAAGGCTGCCGTCCAGACGGCATTCCTAGCCGCGTCCTCAGAACATGCGCAGACCAGCTGGCTGGTGTGTTTAAGGACATATTCAATCTCTCCCTTTCCCAGTCTGCTGTTCCCACATGCTTCAAAATGGCCACCATAGGTAACTGAACTAAATGACTATCACCCTGTAGCACTCACCGCTGTCATCATGAAGTGCTTTGAGAGACTAGTCAAGGATCATATCACCTCTACCTTACCTGTCACCCTAGACCCACTTCAATTTTCTTACCGCCCCAATAGATCCACAGACGATGCAATCGCCATCACACTGCACACTGCCCTATCCCATCTGGACAAGAGGAATACCTATGTAAGAATGCTGTTCATTCACTATAGCTCAGCATGCAACACCATAGTACCCTCCAAGCTCATCATTAAGCTCGAGTCCCTGGGTCTGAACCCCGCCCTTTGCAACTGGGTCCTGGACTTCATGATGGGCCGCCCCCAGGTGGTGAAGGTAGGATAAAGGTGAAAGAAACGCACACCTATTTAGGCGAGGTGCTGGCTGACGGCGTAAAACACTTAAAAAAGAAAAGGAAAGCCGCACACTCTAGGAGCTCAGATGCAATAATTTAATATCTTAATAACCAACGTTTCGACAGACAAGCTGTCTTCATCAGGGTAGGAAACAACATCTCCACTTCGCTGATCCTCAACACTGGGGCCCCACAAGGGTGCGTGCTCAGCCCCCTCCTGTACTCCCTGTTCACCCATGACTGCGTGGCCAAGCATGCCTCCAACTCAATCATCTAGTTTGCAGACGACACAACAGTAGTAGGCTTGATTACCAACAATGACAAGACCGCCTACAGGGAGGAGGTGAGGGCTCTGGGAGTGTGGTGCCAGGAAAATAACCTCTCACTCAACATCAACAAAACAAAGGAGATGATCGTGGACTTCAGGATCAGCAGAGGGTGCACCCCCCATCCACATCAACGGGACCACAGTGGAGAAGGTGGAAAGCTTCAAGTTCCTTGGCGTACACATCACTGACAAACTGAAATGGTCCACCCACGCAGACAGTGTGGTGAAGAAGGCACAACAGAGCCTCTTCAACCTCAGGAGGCTGAATAAATTTGGCTGGCAACTAAAACCCTCACAAACTTTTACAGATGCACAATTGAGAACATCCTGTTGGGCTGTATCACTGCCTGGTACGGCAACTGCACCGCCCGCAACCGCAGGGCTCTCCAGAGGGTGGTGCGGTCTGCCGAACGCATTACCGGGGGCAAACTACCCTCCCGCCAAGACACCTACAGCACCCGATGTCACAGGAAGGCCAAAAATATCATGAAGGACATCAACCATCCGAGCCACTGCCTGTTCACCCCGCTATCATCCAGAAGGCGAGGTCAGTACAGGTGCATCAAAGCTGGGACCGAGAGAATGAAAAACAGCTTCTATCTCAAGGCCATCAGACTGTTAAATAGCCATCACTAGCACATTAGAGGCTGCTGCCTATTGAAATCACTGGCCACTTTAAGAAATGGAACACTAGTCACTAATGTTTACATATCTTGCACTACTCATCTCATATGTATATACTGTATTCTATTCTATAATATTCTACTGTATCTTAGTCCATGCCACTCTGTCAATGCTTGTCCATATATGTATATATTCTTAAATTCCATTCCTTACTAGATTTGTGTGTATTGGGTATATGTTGTGAAATTGTTAGATATTACTTGTTCGATATTACTGCACTGTCGGAGCTAGAAGCACAAGCATTTCGCTACACCCGCAATAACATCTGCTAAAATTTGAATTGATTTGATTGTTTTTTGACCAATCAGATCAGCTCTGAAAAATATCTGATGTGAAAAGATCTGATGTGATTGGTCAAAATACCAATTAGTGTAGAAAATATCATAATTGGGCAGCTGAGTCTCTACAAAAAAGCTGAACTAAAACTGAGTGAAGCAGCTAGCGTGTGTAGGCTATGGGATGAGACGTGATAAAGAGGGGAGGCATTGTTTGATGGAAGAGTCCAACACAGTCAGGACAGATAAATGTCACTAAAATGGTACACCTAACCTAATCACACTATCATTGTTTGCAGTCCCCACTATAGGGTTATGGTGTCCAGTATAGTTGCTTTGCATCCACTACTGCCCCTTGGACACCCAGGTCATGGTCTAGGTCACCTACTGCCTGCTATATTTAGCCAGCTAAATGGCTAATGTATTTGTTTGAAAAATGCCAGCTTTTTTGTTTCACCTGGCTGCCAAATTCTGATCTTTTGAGAACATAATTTGAGGAGTCGACTGAAGTGTGAGAGGAACGGGAGATAGAGGAATACAGCAGTGCTGAGGGAGAGGGCTCATTGTGAGTACAACTGGCCACTATTCTGAATATTGTGTGGTGAGCTTTCTGGCGCCCAGAGCTGCTGAGACATCACCCAAGTGGGTGCTACACAGAGTGGAAGAGGAGAATTCCAGTGGCTGTAAGAGTCAGGCTGGTTCCCAGACTTGCCCTCTACACTCTTAGAAAGAAAAGGTGCTACGTAGAACCATACAGGGTTCTTTGGTTTGTCCCCATAGGGGAAATTTTCCATATGCACAAAAAGCTTATTTCTCTCTAATTTTGTGTACAAATTTGTTTACATCCCTGTTAGTGAACATTTCTTCTTTGCCAAGATAATCCATCCTTCTGACAGGTGTGGCATATCAAGAAGCTGATTAAAAAGCATGATCATTACACAGGTGGAAAACAGAAAGGAAAACGCTGCACACTGCTGCTCACACTGCTGCTCATGTCTTCATCAGGCATCCATATCCCAGGTGGGGGTGGAAGGTCCTATATATAGGGGCAGTACTCAGTGATATCCCTTCCTGAAACAGGAGCTAAAACTATATAACGTAGGTTCACAATATTAACATTCAATGTATCACAATATATGATCATACACAAGGAATGTGATCAATATTTACAGTAATATATACAAACAATATTCAATTAGGATAAAAACACAATAATTTGGACATTTTGAAACTATAAAAACGGTTTCAAGTCAAACTTCTCGTTAAAGTGTAGGCCGTCATTGTAAATAAGAATTTGTTCTTAACTGACTTGCCTAGTTAAATAAAGGTAAAATAAAAAACCAAGAGGAGACAGTGTGTTGAGCCTGTGGATCCAGAAAGATTCCCTTTGAAGAAGTTTCCTCTCAATGTCCCCTCCCCTGCGTGACATCTTTACCATTTCTATTCCAATGTATTATTACACAGGTACGCCTTGTGCTGGGGACAATAAAAGGCCACTCTAAAATGTGGAGTTTTGTCACACAACTCAATGCCATAGATGTCTCAAGTTTTGAGGGAGCGTGCAATTGGCATGCTGACTGCAGGAATGTCCAACAGAGCTGCCAGAGAAATTAATGTTCATTTCTCAACCATAAGCCGCCTCCAACACCATTTTAGAGAATTTGGCAGTACGTCCAACTGGCCTCACAACCGCAGACTACATGTAACTACGTCAGCCCAGGACCTCCACATCCAGCTTCTTCACCTACGGGATCGTCTGAGGAGGGGTGCTAAGGGGTATTTCTGTCTGTAATAAAGCCCTTTTTTTGGGGAAAACTCATTCTGATTCACTGGGCCTGGCTCCCCAGTGGGTGGGTCTGGCTCCCAAGTACGTGGGCGTATGCCCTCCCAGGCCCACCCATGGCTGTGCCCCTGCCCAGTCTTGTGAAATCCATAGATTAGGGCCTAATGCATTTATTTCAATTGACTGATTTCCTTCTATGAACCGTAACTCAGTACAATCTTTGAAATTGTTGCATGTTGCATTTATATTTATTTTCACTATAGAACCCTCTATGTAGGGTTCTTCAAAGAACGCCCTGTATATGGTTCTACCTAGAACCCTCTATGAAGGGTTCTACCAAGAACCATTTAATCATCTAAGGGTTCTTCCTAGAACCATCTTTGAAGGATTCTACCAAGATTCCTTTTATCTTTGGAGGGTTCTTCCTAGAACCCTCTATGAACGGTTCCACCAGCCTCATTAGCCTTTAAAATTGTATTATCTATGGTAATACATTACATATATCATAAGGCCTTTCTTTGAGGGTATAGTTATACCCTAACACAGTGGTGTTAGGAATCTCCTGGTTTACAGGCCACATCAGGCCTGCAAGTCACATTATGCTGGCTTGCAAAGTGACGTGAATTTCTATTGGAATCCAGCCAGGTTAGGATATCCAACAAGTGGCATTGTTAATCACCTGCAACCTGCATTCAGTATGACTGGTAGGGAAGATAGTCTCAGTATTCAATCTCAATCATCTAAACTGGAACAACCATCTCAGTAACGGGTGCAATAAATTGGAATAGTTTAGAAAACTGTATGTTATTTGTCTTTGTGTAGCATAAAATGTATTAACCAATCAATGTAAATGCAAAAACACAGATATTACACTAACAATTCTGAAAATCTCACTGCAATAGGGCATACTGCAATAGAGCATGCTGGGAAATATTATATATGTAGAACCCTTCTTGCCTTCCAAAGAATCAATCTTGCCTTCCAAAGAATCATCAAAGAACCCTTTTTTCCTAAAACGGTTATTAGGCTGTTAAAGGTTCTAGGTAGAACCCTTTGCCTTACAAAAAACCATTGTCTTCCAAAAAGGGTTCTTCTGATCAAAACGGTTCTTGGTAGAACCCTATCCCTCCACAAAGAACCCTTTTGGAACCCTTTTTTCTAAGAGTGTACAAGATAGTCAGAGACTCCATCACCATCATCTACCATCCACTCTGACCAGCTCTCTCCGCTCAAGCCATGAACGGACCCTGTCCATCTTTGGAGGAGACAGCTTTAAAAGACTTGGTCTCTATTGGTTGACCCGTCATGATATATTGCTTGTTTGTTTTTGCTCTTGAAGCGATTTGAGATTCTATGAAAAGCACTATAGAAATGTAATACATTATTATTATTCTTGTTCCATTCTCAGAATTATGCATTCTAATTCTATAGTCATATCTAACAACTGTAACATCATAAGTCACTATATGGCAGTACCACGACTACCTAATTCCAACAGTCCAATCAAACATTCCAAACACTAGAACTCACCTATTTCTTTGGAGGCTGCTTTTTCAATTCACTCTGATTTTACTCTTCATTATTGAGAAATTACTTTGAAGTTTGTTACTATTGTTATCTGGGTTGGTGTTTTGGCGTTACACATTGGAATCCCAGATGGTGAGGGTATTTGTGAGACCCTGGTGCCCCCCATGATCCCGAAACTGTGGGCCAATGCCCCACCTTCAACATCGACACACATTTGTAAGCAATATCTACCATCACTGGACAACAAATCAGGCCAATATCAGACACTTCTCACCAGACAACCAAAGATACTATGCCCAGCTTTGTAGCCATATTTGGAGGACCTCTTACCCAAGCAACTGAGCTCAAGAGTGAGGAGAGAGAGGGAGCAGGAGAGCCTGTCTGGAGGAAGAAGGTTGGAGAAGTCCATGGGAGAGCTGAAAGTAGGATGGATGCTACAGGATGTGTGCTTTGGGGCCTCTCTGCTCACATCACCTGTTTGTTGAGCGGCATTGGCCTGATCAGTTTCCGGTGGCTTCTACAAGTACAGTGATGTGAAGGGGCACTGGGGGTAGAAGGGGACCGTCTGAGAAAGCCTATAGAAGAACACCACAATGTTATACATTGGAAACAAGGCAATAAGATGAAAAACAGCATTTTATATCTTTGTTTGTTCTTTATATCCTTATATTCCTTAGATAGTGGACGTGTCAGAGGTGGGAGGTAGCCAGGAGAAGAGGGGTATTGAGTGGGAAACAACCGAAGCTCATCCAGTGTCAACCTCCCGAAGCTTCCCCAAGAAGAGATGCTGTCGCTCTAAGAAGGGGAGGCACTAAATAACCTGATGATGATTGACAACCCTACAATTTATCAATATGGGACATCATTGATGCATATTTCGATTATTTTTATACATATTTTAAATCAAATCAAATCAAATTGTATTGGTCACATGCGCCGAATACAACAGGTGCAGACATTACAGTGAAATGCTTACTTACAGCCCTTAACCAACAGTGCATTTATTAAAAATAAAACAACAACAAAAAAAGTGTTGAGAAAAAAAAGAGCAGAAGTAAAATAAAGTAACAGTAGGGAGGCTATATATACAGGGGGGTACCGTTGCAGAGTCAATGTGCGGGGGCACCGGCTAGTTGAGGTAATATGTACATGTGGGTAGAGTTAAAGTGACTATGCATAAATAATTAACAGAGTAGCAGCAGCGTAAAAAGGATGGGGTGGGGGGGCAGTGCAAAAGTCTGGGTAGCCATGATTAGCTGTTCAGGAGTCTTATGGCTTGGGGGTAGAAGCTGTTGAGAAGTCTTTTGGACCTAGACTTGGCACTCCGGTACCGCTTGCCATGCGGTAGCAGAGAGAACAGTCTATGACTAGGGTGGCTGGAGTCTTTGACAATTTTGAGGGCCTTCCTCTGACACCGCCTGGTATAGAGGTCCTGGATGGCAGGAAGCTTGGCCCCAGTGATGTACTGGGCCGTACGCACTACCCTCTGTAGTGCCTTGCGGTCGGAGGCCAAGCAGTTGCCATACCAGGCGGTGATGCAACCAGTCAGGATGCTCTCGATGGTGCAGCTGTAGAATTTTTTGAGGATCTGAGGACCCATGCCAAATCTTTTCAGTCTCCTGAGGGGGAATAGGCTTTGTCGTGCCCTCTTCACGACTGTCTTGGTGTGTTTGGACCATGATAGTTCGTTGGTGATGTGGACACCAAGGAACTTGAAGCTCTCAACCTGTTCCACTACAGCCCCGTCGATGAGAATGGGGGCGTGCTCAGTCCTCTTTTTTTTCCTATAGTCCACAATCATCTCTTTTGTCTTGGTCACGTTGAGGGAGAGGTTGTTGTCCTGGCACCACACGGCCAGGTCTCTGACCTCCTCCCTATAGGCTGTCTCATCGTTGTCGGTGATCAGGCCTACCACTGTTGTGTCGTCGGCAAACTTAATGATGGTGTTGGAGTCGTGCCTGGCCATGCAGTCATGGGTGAACAGAGAGTACAGGAGGGGACTGAGCACGCACCCCTGAGGGGCCCCCGTGTTGAGGATCAGTGTGGCAGATGTGTTGTTACCTACCCTTACCACCTGGGGGCGGCCCGTCAGGAAGTCCAGGATCCAGTTGCAGAGGGAGGTGTTTAGTCCCAGGATCCTTAGCTGAGTGATGAGCTTAGAGGGCACTATGGTGTTGAATGCTGAGCTGTAGTCAATGAATAGCATTCTCACGTAGGTGTTCCTCTTGTCCAGGTGGGAAAGGGCAGTGTGGAGTGCAATAGAGATTGCATCATCTGTGGATCTGTTGGGGCGGTATGCAAATTGGAGTGGGTCTAGGGTTTCTGGGATAATGCTGTTGATGTGAGCCATGACCAGCCTTTCAAAGCACTTCATGGCTACAGACGTCAGTGCTACGGGTCAGTAGTCATTTAGGCAGGTTATCTTAGAGTCCTTGGGCACGGGGACTATGGTGGTCTGCTTGAAACATGTTGGTATTACAGACTCAGTCAGGGACATGTTGAAAATGTCAGTGAAGACACTTGCCAGTTGGTCAGCACATGCTCGGAGTACACGTCCTGGTAATCCGTCTGGCCCTGCGGCCTTGTGAATGTTGACCTGCTTAAAAGTCTTACTCACATCGGCTACGGAGAGCGTGATCACATAGTCATCCGGAACAGCTGGTGCTCTCATGCATGCTTCAGTGTTGCTTGCCTCGAAGCGAGCATAGAAGTGGTTTAGCTCGTCTGGTAGGCTTGTGTCACTGGGCAGCTCGCGGCTGTGCTTCCCTTTGTAGTCTGTAATAGTTTTCAAGCCCTGCCACATCCGACGAGCGTCAGAGCCAGTGTAGTACGATTCAATCTTAGTCCTGTATTGACTCTTTGCCTGTTTGATGGTTCGTCGGAGGTCATAGCGGGATTTCTTATAAGCGTCCGGGTTAGAGTCCCGTTCCTTGAAAGCGGCAGCTCTACCCTTTAGCTCAGTGCGGATGTTTCCTGTAATCCATGGCTTCTGGTTGGGGTATGTACGTACGGTCACTGTGGGGACGACATCATCAATGCACTTATTGATGAAGCCAGTGACTGATGTGGTGTACTCCTCAATGCTGTCTGAAGAATCCCGGAACATGTTCCAGTCTGTGCTAGCAAAACAGTCCTGTAGCTTAGCATCTGCGTCATCTTATAAGCAGGAATCAGGACGATAGAGTTATGGTCAGATTTGCCAAATGGAGGGCGAGGGAGAGCTTTGTATGCGTCTCTGTGTGTGGAGTAAAGGTGGTCTAGAGTTTTTTTTCCTCTGGTTGCACATTTAACATGCTGGTACAAATTAGGTAGAACGGATTTAAGTTTCCCTGCATTAAAGTCCCCGGCCACTAGGAGCGCTGCATCTGGATGAGCGTTTTCCTGTTGATTTATGGCCTTGTACAACTCATTCAGTGCAATCTTAATGCCAGCATTGGTTTGTGGTGGTAAATAGACAGCTATGAAAAATATAGATGAAAACTCTCTTGGTAAATAGTGTGGTCTACAGCTTATCATAAGATACTCTACCTCAGGCGAGCAAAACCTCGAGACTTCCTTAGTATTTGATTTTGTGCACCAGCTGTTGTTTACAAATATACACAGACCGCCACCCCTTGTCTTACCGGAGTCAGTCGTTCTATCCTGCCGATGTAGCGTATAGCCCGCTAGCTGTATGATATCCATGTCGTCGTTCAGCCACGACTCGGTGAAACATAAGATATTACAGTTTTTAATGTCCCATTGGTAGGATAACCGTAATCTTAGGTCATCCAATTTATTTTCAAATGATTGAACGTTGGCTAATAAAATCTACTTTTTCCTTGCAATGAAATGACTTAACATTTCATTGCAAGGAGGAGGGTTGAAAATAAACGCTAAAAGTAGCCTAAATATTCATAATATGTGACAAAGGAAGGGTACATGAAGAACCATTGAAGCTGAGAGTGTTCTGCAGATTTTACAGTTATTTCAGGCATCTTGATTTAAAACATTTATTTTTCATAGGAACTTGGATTCCTGGTGCCATTACTCTCCTTCCAATCTAGCTCAAAAACCAAAACTCTAGGGGCATTCTGCCTTCTCCCTACAGTTTTCAGCAGTTAGCTTCGCCCACGACTGGCTCTACAATCCTGATGCTGTGTTTTAATGTTTAGAACGGTCAATAATCATCACTTGCAATAGCGCTTTCTAAACACATGGCCCTTATCTTTCATCAGCAAGAAAGAATTCTTCAAATAAAAAAGATACACTTACTGTAAAAGGTTTTTACAGATCCATACAGCTATGGGTGCCTCCATCCCACGAAACTACACTAAGTTCCGCTAGACTTCCCGAGTTACCAGAGGTGGGACCAAGTCACTATTAGGCTATTTGAGTCACAAGCAAGTCTCAAGTCACAAGGTCCGAGTCTCAAGTAGAGTCCCAAGTAGAATGAATCGGTCAAGTCTCTAGTCAAGTGCAAAGTATGCATTCTAAGAGCAAGTCAAATCCAGTCACATGTTTTTTCAAGTCAAGTCTCCGGTAAAAAATAAAATCATCATGCAATGACAATTACAAATCTTTGCCTATTTATGAAGGCTAGACAGCCCTTTTCACTATTTTATCTATAACACATTTTGATTATGTAACTGTAAAATAGGGATCTTGAAGCAGTCTTAAGGGCATGAAATCAGCAGAAGGCAAGGCAGGTTGACCTGCTCAGTGTAGATATACAGTACCAGTCAAAAGTTTGGACACACATACTCATTCAAGGGTTTTTCTTTATTTTGACTATTTTCTACATTTCTACATTGTAGAATAATAGTGAAGACATCAACACCATGAAATAACACATGGAATCATGTAGTAACCAAAAAAGTGTTAAACAAATCAAAATATATTTTATATTCTTCAAAGTAGCCGCCCTTTGCCTTGATGCCAGCTTTGCACACTCTTGGTATTCTCTCAACCAGCTTCATGAGGTAGTCACCTGGAATGCATTTCAATTAACAGGTGTGCCTTGTTAAAAGTTAATTTGTGGAAATACATTTGAGCCAATCAGTTGTGTTGTGACAAGGTAAGGGTGGTATACAGAAGATAGCCCTATTTGGTGGCTACTTTGAAGAATCTCAAATATAAAATATATTTTGATTTGTTTAACACTTTTTTGGTTACTACATAATTCCATATGTGTTATTTCATAGTTTTGATGTCTTCACTATTATTCTACAATGTAGAAAATAGTAAAAATAAAGAAAAACCTGCATATTTATTTATTATGGGAATCCTCTCTCCCTACAATTTGACGTTTGCAGTGCACCAGACCCTGTAGCTGTACAGCAAACCAACATCTGTTCGCATGCTCACGCGACCTGTGTTGATTGACAGTTCGCTGGTCCAATCACCAGCCAATCTGTTGCAGTTTTTTTTTTTGCTATGCTGCTTGGAGAGTAAAAAGTGCTACAAAATGTTACAAAACCTGGCCAGTTAATTTCAAGTCAAGTCATTTGATTTTCTATTAAGTTGAGTCTCAAGTCATCACATTTGTGACTGGAGTCAGACTCCAGTCCAAGTCGTGTGACTGCGAGTTACGCTTATACACAGGCCAGGTGTTTGGAGCACACTAGATAGCTAATTAGCACAGGTGGTCGCCTGTCTTCTGTCTGTTTTCCATAAACAAGCGCTGTAACGTGGAGATATGGCCATGTGGGAACACTAACCCTATAAAGGTGTGTAGTGATTTACACGTTTGGTTTTTGACAATTATTTCTCGCTGATATGAAAGATACGTTCCTTGTTTCCAAAACAGTACTGCAAGCGATGCATGTCAATGTTTACAGCAAGAGTCGGGGCTCTTAACACCCCCTCCCCTGTCAGAAGATAGGCCTATGGTCTTCCTCTTCTTCGATGAGGTTTAACGGCGGTTGGCATCCAATAAATGTTCCATTACCGCCACCTACTAGACTGGAGTATAACTCCCTTATACTTTGCTTTAAAAAAAAAAAAAAAAAAAAAAAAAATACTCTACCATCTAACACTACACTCACATAAAATAATTATAATAACTACCATACTCCACTATTTAAATCTATTTATTTCTACTTCAGGCCAACAGCCTGAAAGGATGGGACACCACCACTTAACACACCCTGTAACTCTTCTGATGTTAAGTCTCGCACACCCAAATACCTCTCTGCAGCTGCCACCACAACCTCTATTTTCTTCGACTTATGTTCCATCCCTGCAGTACAGTTGATAACCATTGCTATAAATGCCAAAAATACAATCTTACTGAAACATATATCACTTGTTGGTTTATCCCTCTGCACTGGTACAGATCTACTACTCACACCATTCCTCTCAGGATCCCTCCCCCTTGACCCATCTTCCTCTACTTTGTTCACTGCCTCAGCATATGACAACTTCTGCACTACTCTAACCCTGGAAACCTCAACCTGCCTTTCTCGCATTTCGGATCCCCAGTCCCATGGGCACCCCTACAATTAACACATACCACTACTTTCCCCAATGCTACACATTAATTTGTCTCATGCCCTTCTGCACACTTCTCACACCTAGGAACCTCCCTCCTACACTCTTGACTCTTCTGTTTCTCCACTCAGACCACCCTGTCTGCGTCGCACAAAACGACGAGCATCACAAACAACGGGAATCTTCCCCTTCAGTTGGTCAGCTTTCACATTTACCGCTACCCCGGTAATCACGCCTTTCAATGGCGCCCTTTTCTTGCGAGCAAAACAATTCACATCTCTTGCCCCCATTTGATAACATGGAGCGCCTGCTCCCTCTGACCAGCAGAAACACAAACAATTATCACTAGACCACTTCTGGTTACCCTCACCTATTCCACAGCACCCAACCCAGTTTTCAACTGCCCTGAAACCACAAATGGATCAGCCAAAAGGCAAGGGTCAACCTTTTCCCAAAACTTCACTCCTAATGTCACAGACTCCTCTTTATCCTGACCCTTGGTGCAAACCTCGGGCTCCGAGAACTTCACCACACCTACCACCTCCGATACTTCACCCTCATTCACTTCCATTTCGCCTCCTGTCTTCAAATCAAATCAAATGTATTTGCCACATGTGCCGAATACAACAGGTGTAGACATTACAGTGAAATGCTTACTTACAAGCCCTTAACCAACAATGCAGTTCAAGAAAATAGTCCAGGTAGCTTGAGGGTAGAAGCTGTTAAGAAGCCTTTTGGACCTAGATTTGGCGCTCTGGTACCGCTTGCTGTGCGGAGAATAGTCTATGACTAAGGTGGCTGGAGTCTTTGATAATTTTTAGGGCCTTCCTCTGACACCGCCTGGTATAGACGTCCTGGATGGCAGGAAGCTTGGCCCCAGTGATGTACTGGGCAGTACACACTACCCTCTGTAGTACCTTGCAGTTGGAGGCCGAGCAGTTACATTTACATTTATTTTACATTTTAGTCATTTAGCAGACGCTCTTATCCAGAGCGACTTACAGGAGCAATTAGGGTTAAGTGCCTTGCTCAAGGGCACATTAACGTCATTTAGCAGACGCTCTTAGCCAGAGCGACTCGCAAATTGGTGCGTTCACCCTATAGCCAGTGGGATAACCACTTTACAATTTGGGGGGGGGGGGGGGGGGGTTAGAAGGAACACTTTATCCTATCCCAGGTATTCCTTAAAGAGGTGGGGTTTCAAATGTCTCCGGAAGGTGGTGAGTGACTCCGCTGTCCTGGCGTCGTGAGGGAGCTTGTTCCACCATTGGGGTGCCAGAGCAGCGAACAGTTTTGACTGGGCTGAGTGGGAACTATGCTTCCGCAGAGGAAGGGGAGCCAGCAGGCCAGAGGTGGATGAACGCAATGCCCTCGTTTGGGTGTAGGGACTGATCAGAGCCTGAAGGTACAGAGGTGCCGTTCCCCTCACTGCTCCATAGGCAAGCACCATGGTCTTGTAGCGGATGCGAGCTTCAACTGGAAGCCAGTGGAGTGTGCGGAGGAGGGGGGTGACGTGAGAGAACTTGGAAAGGTTGAACACCAGACGGGCTGCGGCATTCTGGATGAGTTGTAGGGGTTTAATGGCACAGGCAGGGAGGCCAGCCAACAGCGAGTTGCAGTAGTCCAGACGGGAGATGACAAGTGCCTGGATTAGGACCTGTGCCGCTTCCTGTGTAAGGCAGGGTCGTACTCTCCGAATGTTGTAGAGCATGAACCTGCAGGAGCGGGTCACCGCCTTGATGTTGGCGGAGAACGACAGGGTGTTGTCCAGGGTCACGCCTAGGCTCTTCGCACTCTGGGAGGAGGACACAGCGGAGTTGTCAACCGTGATGGCGAGATCATGGAACGGGCAGTCCTTCCCCGGGAGGAAGAGCAGCTCCGTCTTGCCAGGGTTCAGCTTGAGGTGGTGATCCGTCATCCATACTGATTTGTCTGCCAGACATGCAGAGATGCGATTCGCCACCTGGTTATCAGAAGGGGGAAAGGAGAAGATTAGTTGTGTATCGTCAGCGTAGCAATGATAGGAAAGGCCATGTGAGGATATGACAGAGCCAAGTGACTTGGTGTATAGGGAGAAAAGGAGAGGGCCTAGAACTGAGCCCTGGGGGACACCAGTGGTGAGAGCACGTGGTGCGGAGACAGCTTCTCGCCACGCCACTTGGTAGGAGCGACCGGTCAGGTAGGACGCAATCCAGGAGTGAGCCGCGCCGGAGATGCCCAGCTCGGAGAGGGTGGAGAGGAGGATCTGATGGTTCACAGTATCAAAGGCAGCAGACAGGTCTAGAAGGACAAGAGCAGAGGAGAGAGAGTTAGCTTTAGCAGTGCGGAGAGTCTCAGTGACACAGAGAAGAGCAGTCTCAGTTGAATGACCAGTCCTGAAACCTGATTGGTTTGGATCAAGAAGGTCATTCTGAGAGAGATAGCAAGAGAGTTGGCTAAAGACGGCACGCTCAATAGTTTTGGAAAGAAAAGAAAGAAGGGATACTGGTCTGTAGTTGTTGACATCAGTGGGGTCGAGTGTTGTTTTTTTGAGAAGGGGAGCAACTCTCGCTCTCTTGAAGACGGAAGGGACATGGCCAGCGGTCAAGGATGAGTTGATCAGCGAGGTGAGGTAGGGGAGAAGGTCACCGGAGATGGTCTGGAGAAGGGAGGAGGGGATGGGGTCAAGCGGGCAGGTTGTTGGGCGGCCTGCAGTCACAAGTCGCAGGATTTTATCTGGAGAGAGAGGGGAGAAAGAAGTCAAAGCATAGGGTAGGGCAGTGTGAGCAGGACCAGCAGTGTCATTAGACTTAACAAACGAGGATCGGATGTCGATACCAGGCGATACCAGTTGCCATACCAGGCGGTGATGCAACCAGTCAGGATGCTCCCGATGGAGCAGCTGTAGAACTTTTTGAGGATCTGAGGACTCAGGATTCCTCCTGAGGGGGAATAGGCTTTGTCGTGCCCTCTTCACGACCGTCTTGGTGTGTTTGGACCATGATCGTTTGTTAGTGATGTGGACACCAAGGAACTTGAAGCTCTCAACCTGTTCCACTACAGCCCCGTCGATGAGAATGGGGGCGTGCTCTGTCCTCTTTTTTTTCCTGTAGTCCACAATCATCTCCTTTGTCTTGATCACGTTGAAGGAGAGGTTGTTATCCTGGCATCACACGGCCAGGTCTCTGACCTACTCCCTATAGGCTGTCTCATCATTGTCGGTGATCAGGCCTACAACTGTTGTGTCGTCGGCAAACTTAATGATGGTGTTGGAGTCGTGTCTGGCCATGCAGTCATGAGTGAACAGGGAGTACAGGAGGGGACTAAGCACGCACCCCTGATGGCAGATGTGTTGTTACCTACCCTTACCACCTGGGGGGCGGCCTGTCAGGAAGTCCAGGATCCACTTGCAGAGGGAGGTGTTTAGTCCCAGGGTCCTTAGCTTAGTGATGAGCTTTGAGGACTCCAGCCACTCACTCTGCTTACACTTTCTACCATTCTTCTTTAACAAACCATCTCCCTTTTTCCCACCATTTTTAACTGACTCAAGCTCACCCTCTTCCTCTCTCTCTTAGACCTCCTCTGCCTCTCTTTTTCCCTCCATTCCTCCTCCGTATTCCAAGTATAACTCTCCTTATGATAGTACTGCACTTCTCCTGACATACATCTAGTTCTTGCCTTGTCTAGGGACGCCATTTAACCTGCTGTCACAATCTCCATACAATCAGCACGAACCCCTCGGGATGTAGCTCTCAATAACTCGCGGCGCTCTGCTCTACATCAATGTCTGCCTCCTTTCGCTGCAGACACCACAGCCGTTTGAATTTCTAGGCCTATTGTCAATAGGCACTAAAGCATTTAGCCTCTGTGGATGGGGTAGCCTACTTCCAATCTATTGCTGAAGACACCCAGGCCTCACAAACAATCTGTACTTGATATAGAACACTTTAATTGACCGGAATTGTGTATGGTTGGCATGGCATCTTTTCTCAGATATAACCATAGAAATATAAGTAATTTGTATTCTTAGTACTAATTATATATTTCTGTGGATTTCACGCAATCGACTACTCTGGCTGTGCTTCTCCGTCGCCGAGGGAAAGCAGAGCTCAGTGAGTGATTACTACTGCCTGAATCAGTCTCGTTTTCATGGAATTAACTGTCAGTCAGTGGAATATCATCTAGCTAGCTACAAATCCAACACTTGCTAAACGGTGAGAATATCAGGAGTGGGGGTGGGTTGTAAGACCATGTGTGTGGTGAATTGACGATACATGATTGTATAGTCATTATTTAATAATATGAGGGGACAATTGTTTTGTATATGTTAACGCCAGCTAGCTAGCATAATGACAGTGGGCCGAGGTCCGTTGCTAACTAGCTACAATGTTTGACAGTTAGCCTAGCTAGTTAACTAGTCAATACGCTTAAGCTAGCTTGTTGACACTTGGCTAGCTAGCTAGGTAGCTAAGATATGTGATTGATTTTCACAGAGTCGATATTAAACCAACATGTGACGACTAACGTTACTGCTATGTTGGGATGTCACAACGAATGGGACCGTCAAATAATACATTTCCATTTCCTCTGTGAAAATGCGACACTGGCCGTAAATTATGGCCTGCCATAATATATGCTTGTTGTTTGCAGTTACCTAGCTAGCTATATGGCAACAGCTATTCCTGAAAGAGAAGTTAGAAAGTTGTTTACTAGTCGAACGTATTTGGAGCGAATTCTAACGTTAGCTCGTTGCTTGATCAGCTGGCTTGCTTGTTTGTTATGGTCAGCCACACAGGCGGTTATGGACGGTTTCATAGCACATAAGGTAGCTACTGTATAATGCGGATGCGACATAGGCCTGTCACCACCTCATACAATGTGAATCAATACCAACTATGAGATTGCTATACAATAACGTTAGTCTTTATTTTCCAGCTTGATCTTGAATCGAGCTTTAATGTAACCCACCCAATAGCTAGCTAATAAAAGATTGCTAGCAAAAGTAGCTAGCTACCACTCCCCCTATTTTCAGTAGGCTATTGAATGCAGTTCCTAGAATCAGCCCAGCAGGTTATGATGTAGCTAACGTTAGCTACACCAACAACAGCTGCAGGATAGGAGCTCTCCATGCGGGCCAGATCTTTTATTGTCCTGTTTGTTTTTGTCTTGTGTATTACCTAGTTGTAAAGATGTATGGTCTACTGAAAAAGGTTATCTGAATAGTCAGCTGTAGTTTCACTTCTGTGTGCTACGGCGTTCCTCACCCCCTGTTTACCAATTTGCCCACATAGCCACACATTCATGCTGAAACGCCTCAAAGACCTATTTTGAGCCTTTACACAATTCCTGCCAAGGTAGATTGTTGTGCTGCTGCATCTCATAAGGCTAAGCTGCTTACAGAGACCCTAAGAACCTGTAGTATAGGTCGTTTCTATTTCGCCATATCCCAACAGTTTGACATGGTCTCTACATTAGCTTATTGTGCAAAGTCTATGATTTGAGTATGCTTATAAGCCTAAATGTTAAAAAATGTGTTACTAAAATGCCATGGTATAGGACACATGAACTGAGCATCATCAAAACCATCAGGAGAAAATACAACTTGCAACATTGTAATAGAGACAGAGAGGCCTGTTAGTTTGCTGCTGTGTGGCAGTCACGCAAAACTAGACTTCCTAGTTCGAGCTGCATTTCTATGCTCACAGTATTGGGGTCAGTGCATAGCAGAACATAGCTGAGGTTAGCCGGTAACAGCTTGCGTTGTTGTTTCTGAAAACCCCACCAAAGCAGCCAAGAGACCAGGAGGTCCTGGGACAGCAGAGGAAGAGAGAGAGAGTGTTCAGTATTTCCCCTGGTTGGTTCCCATAGAGGACAGGCATCCTATCAAAGACTGGCCGTCTAGACTCCGACTCAACCAGCTGCTTTGGACAGCACCTCAAAGAACAGCTCACATTTCTTGGGAAACTTTCTTCCTCGCTCACTGTAAATATTTTTGCTGTCTTTAGCTGCTCTGTCATGCTTACCAAGTGTGTTTCTCCTGCCCTGGGTTAGTGTTCACCTTCCGGGTCCAAACCCCTGTTCTCTCTACCGCCGTTTGATCGTCCATGCTGGCCTGGAGCCTGAAGGAGGACATCAGACATAGTGACTAGGCCAACATCTAAGGCTGCTGAAAAACTGATCGAAGAATATCTGCTTTTATGATCTCTGAATTTATTTAACTTAATCTGAGTGTTTGTTTGAGTGCATCAGTTCAGTTAATCTCCACCAGTGTTTGTCTTACTGAGGTGACTGGGGTTGTGCTGTGGTACATCTAACCTCTTAACCTCTACAGCTGACTTCCTGTTATGATTAGGGTTTGTGTTGAGAGTGGATGAAGACTGAGTCTTATCAAAGAGGGTTTTGTATGAAGATGCCTAGAAACTGCTTTTCCAGTAGAAATCCCCGATCACGCTTGTAGTCGATATCATGGCGACGTTAGCTAGCTAAGCTCATTCATGGAAACACGGCATCGGGTCTAATCGGGTTGTGTCGCGCCAAACTGTGCATGTGCATGCAGTCAAATCAAAGGCACTCCTTCAATAGAACGTATTTTTTTGACAAAAATGTAAACATGTCAGTTTGTCACTTTCATGAGGTTGGAGTAATAACATGTTCCGTTACTTAAGACATTGGCTCGAATCTAGGTTGTGCCTTTAAAAATCGAGAAAATTAACAACTATGGAAGAATGTTTCACTTCTCTCATTGACCCAAACACCGGTCTGGTCTGTCGAGTCTGCTTTGCGAAGTGTTCCCGGAGGTATTGCGATGTTGGGCCTCTGGGTTTAGAAACTCTTTGGTCTTATCATCGGTGAGTCTAACATAGGCCTATCTCACTATTTTGTGTTGAGTGGATGGATGAACAGTCATCTTCTATCGCAGTATCTTGCTACAAAACTGTGGTTTAGGCTGTGATGCAGAGTAGCACGTAGCAGCTACAGAAAACATATGTTGGCCAGTGTCAGTCTCACACCTTATGAGTGGAGATAACATCTCTAACTAGACATACTGCAAGTCCATCTAACCAACGTACAGCAGTACTGAGAAACTCTACTGTGGTGTGACGAAAGCTGAAATATCTCTGTGAAATTTCATAGAAGACACCTGCAAGCAGGGCTCCCTTGCAGTAAGGGTTGCAAAGCTACCGCTAATTTACCAAAGTTACGTGAATCTTAAGTAAATTTGGTCATTAACAGAATCTATGGAAATCTATTGTAACTTTGGTAATTTATATTTGTATAACTTTAAAAAAAATGTATTCATATATAGTATTCATATATTATTCATGTATTTCTAGTATATAGACCATATGGTTCAAGAGAAAATAGCCTAATTAATGAAAAAAGCATCTGATCAGCAATGGCATTATTTTCAATTAACTCTGCAACTCTTTCAACTATTGAGGCTGTTCTGAGGGCAAAAGAGGTGGGGTGCAACTCAATATTAGGAAGGTGTTCCTAATGTTTGGTATACTCAATGTAGATTTTACATGTGCTAAGGCCACACAGAGGGCCAGAGATTATTACAGATACCTGTGATATTCTGAAGTACCCAAATGGGCGACTAGATGTCTTTACATAAAATCCTTGAAATCCCCTCCCTTTGCAGCCGTACTTGCAATAGGATCACTGTTTTTCATTCTTATCAGTAAATCAGAATTGAATGAAATCAAATTTAATTTGGCGTCATCTCATTCTCCATCTCTCCCTCTTTCCCACCTCTCTCTCCTTCCCCTCTCTTTCTCCTTCTACAGGTGAGTGGCTAGTCCACCACGCCCAGCCTTTATTGCCATGGACGCCTGTGCCCGTATCCGAGGAGTTCCTCTCAGGACCAGAGCCTCCATCAGGAAAGAGGTTAGAGTCAGACTGCCATATTATGATTCATTGATTGACTGATCGATTGATTGAATTCATTTCATTTTTGATAACCTGGTGCTGTGTGTGAGGTTGTGCATGTGTGAAACCTGAGCTAACCTCTAATTGTGTGTATGGTGTAGACGGTGCGTGACAGCGGGCCTCAGTGTGTGAAGAGCCTTCTGAGGAACAGGAAGGAGCTGTGCAGCATGGGACTAGAGCTACAGACCAGAGACACACCACGCCTGACTGAGGTGTGTATCACAACACACACACACACGCTTTGATTATGACTTCATGATTTTGAGGATTTCCCTGACTTGTCCCTTTCTTCCCTCAGATCCATTTTGTGTGTTTGCCTGGCCACTCTGAAGGGGAGGATCTAACTCTACAGGTGAGACTTACTGCACCAGCTCTGACTCTTCTGGAGTTCAATGAATGTGTTATTAAAGCAGCACTCAGCAGTAGAAACAATAACAGTGTGTTTCGGTAAAAAGCTGAGAGATGAAACGTAACCACTCTCAAATTCATAGACAGAGTTGTGGATGCAAGGACTGACCATCCATGAAATGAAAATTATAGTTTGAACCATGTTTTGAAGCTATAGTGTTTGTTTACATTTACTTTGTTTACAAACATTGGAGTTAAACAAGCTTATATTTTGGGTTCTGATGGGGGACAGTTGAACTAAGCTCATGAGGCATTTATTTATAAGTTATATTCTTCAAGAGGTACATATAATTCTATAAGTCCAGAAATGTATGTAGCAACTGCTGATTGCCCCTTTAAGTGATGCGTTATTAATGTATTATTTGTGTGATGTTCTGTCCCCGTCCCCAGGCCCTGTCGTCTCTCCCAGGGGACCTGGCGGAGCTGCTGAGGTCTCCCCACGTTACAAGCCTGAGGAACGAAGAGGTGCTGCTACTGAAGGACAGCAGGAGACCAGCCGACAGTAGGGACTCTACTACACAGGTAGACATGAGAGGAGAGGAGGACGTTTTTAATTGGTAAAAGGGTCAAAGACTGTGTTTCTCAGGTCTATAGACTGCTTCAGAGGAAATACAGTATTTCACAGGTAAATAAGAGTTCAATATAGTTTTGAAGCTGATTCATAGGACATTACTCAGGCTGCGCGCAAAGGCCTGAGAGATTCTGTGTTTTCACCCTGTTGAACCTAGCCAGGTGTACAGATGTCTGGGTTAGTGTGGTTGCTCCTTTTCTCACCAGTGATTGCCACATTGTCCTGCCTGGTCCCATGTGTCTGTGCTAGTGTTCAGTCTGGCTCTGCAGCGTTGTGGTTACAGTGTGTGTGACATACAGATATACAGACAGGCAGTGCAACTAAAACTGAGCCTCTCAACCCATGGTGGTCAAGACAGAAGTGACACTGAGTGTTCTATTCTACAAATACAACAACACATCAGACCACAATCAGACATGCAGACATAACAAGGCTGTCCCAGTAGAGCCCCTCTCTCTCTGTAAGACACAGACCGAAGGAAAGAGAACTCCTGTGTGAATTCCTGTGAGTTTCCAAAGCCAAAGACTCAGATGATTAGCGAGTCTTGGCAGGCGCTGACAGTCTGCAGAACTGCTAATTGTCCCTTGGCAGTAAGAATAAACGACTGTACCAGGCAGTCAGCAAACTCTGACTGTTTCTTCTCTCCTACACAGCAGTGCTCGCTAAAAACAGTGTGTGTTCTAAGACACAGCTCCAACCCCAGCCAGGCCATTGTTGGTGTGTTGGTGGGCCTGCTAGGGCGTTATGCTGCGGGGGTCCGCTATGCCCTGGATCTCCAGGCCCTCCACAAGGGCACGGCTGAACCCTGCCAGCCGGAGGACGATGACACCAACCAGTCTGTGTCTTCCATTGAAGACGACTTCGTCACCGCTCTGGAACACCTAGAGGAGGAGGACACTGGAGAGAATAACAACTGTAGGTTCATCACAACTCTATGTAGAGGGATGTTCCATAGAGCATGATGTGTTCACTTATTGTTGCATATCCTGAAGTGTTAACTAAATTAAGACCGAAACATTTACCCCCCACTCTCTATCTCCCTCTCTCCTCTCTCCCTAGCCGATGGCGCTTATCTCCATGGTAACCAGCGTGATGTGGCCTCCCAGACAGTCCCTGCCCACAAGAGAGACAAGGACCTATCAGGCTCCAGGATCATAATCAGCTCTGCCCACAGGAAGTCCTCAACCAATCGCAGGTCTCCCCCAGAGGTGTCCGTTACCGTACAGTGCTCCAGAGGGGCAGACTCCCAGTGGACCCTCTGCAGCCCTAGAGCCCGGCTCCCCTCCCCCACACGCCCTGTCAGCGAATCAGAGGAGTCGGACGGCTCCAGCCCTAGTCCAATCATCTTCCTAGATGAGGTTGGCTACCAGAAAAGTCTCAAAGCGACACTGGACATTCCTCAGATCCCCGGGGGGCCGACGGACAGAGTGGAGGACTCTGACTCTGAGGTCAGCGAGTTCTTCGACAGCTTTGACCAGTTTGACGACCTAGACGAGCTGAGCTCAGAGAGCTGTACACTCACCCTGCCTTTAGACCCGACTTCCTCTGTTACCATTACCGGCCCAGACCAGAAGAAGAAGTACTCTGGTACTGGCAAGTCAGGGTCCAAGAAAGTGTCCCGAAGCTGTTCCACCATGAACCCCCACCGGTTCGACCATCGCAGCCTCCCTGCGAATGTGAAGAAACCCACCCCGCTCAGAAGCCCCCTCCCCCCCAGCTCTCCATATGGATCCCCTGACTCCCCCCGGCCGGCCCGGACCTCCTGTGAGGAGAGTGGAGGTCCTCTGTTCAGCCCCGTCAGCTCCTCAGCCTTCAGCCCTCTGGGAGATGGAGCTCTGGATTACTTCTGGAAGACCGAGGGAGATGGAGGAGACGAGTCAGAGCTAAAGAAACCCCAGGACCTGTGTTCCCTCTACAAGACTTACTCAGACTTTGCCAGCAGTCTGTCCAAGGAGATCCTGGGCTCCGTGTGTGGCTACCAGTCTCCTGTGGACATCAACGACAACAAGAACCTGAGCTGTGTCTGTCACAAGGAGTTCCAGAACCAGTCTGGACACATCATGAAGCTGTCTGAGATCCAGGAGACGGTGACTGTCTCCAAGCTGCAGCAGCAGCCCCAGTCTCTGAAGGACGGCATCCAGAGGTTTGCCACAGACTTGGTAGAGATGAGTCTGGGCAGCGCTCTGAGAGACCTGCAGAAGGGAGTGTCCTCTTGCACCACCACCCTCTGCCACCTGGCCGCCAAACTCACCACTTCCGTCTTTCAGATGGCCTTCCAGGAGATCGGAATGCGCCGCGCCTACGTCCTGAAGGAACGGGCCATCAACGGGCTGGCTGGGTTCCTGGTGGGAGAAGCAGTGTCGGGCGCTCTGAAGGACTTCCTCACGGTGAAGAAGCAGATGTTCAACAGCACCGTGACTGAGTTCGCCGCTGACCTGGCGGAGGAGCTGGTGTATGAGGGGATGATGGAAGTGTGTCAGTTCTCTCACCCCTCCACCCCCCTCACCCCCAGTGACCGGTCCTTCGGCTTGGGGGAGGAGGACGATGAGGAGGTGGTATCCTCCTATGCCTCAGACCTCTCTGAGTCTGTCCTCCAGGAGGCCTTCATCGAACTGTCCCAGGCTGACGTGGCCTTCACCACCCAGGCAGCCATCAGTGTCTCTCTGGACAACATATTCTACGTCAGCGCTGACGACACACACACTACCTGCAGTACTGCTGCCGACCACCAGGCTAACCCTGCCGAGGAAGGCCCAGGTCCGTCAGGGGACAATGGCTGTACTGTGAAGAAGGCTCTGTTCTGTGTGTCTGGGATGGCCAGCTGTGTACCTGTCCCCCAGGCAGGCCAGGCCATCTCCCTCTTCCACGACTCAGAGGAGATCTGTCAGTGTAAGACCAGCCTGGCCCATACCTCCCAGACCAGCCCCAAGAGGAGCTGCAGCTCAGAGAGCAGAATGGTGACCACAGCCTCCTCTGATTCTACTGCTGCCACACAGACTGACCTGCTGCCAAAGACCCCCTTTCACAACTTCTCTGGCAACATGGTGGATATGATAGTGAGTGAAGCGTGTGAGCTGATGACTGCGACAAAGATGAAGAAGAAGGTGGATGACTGTGCTGACTTCCTTTCTAAAGCCATTGTTGGTCAGGGACCTCCATCCGGACAGGAGGGTAGTGTCACTGACCAGACCTCCCTCTCATCTCTCCACCCTCCTTCTCAGAACCCAGTGAGAGTGACCTGTGAGTCAGGCTCCAGGACCAGCAGAGCAGTCTCAGAGACCCGGCCTGTGATGATGAAGGACACTCTAGAGGTGCCATGGTTGGAGATGGACGGCCGGGAAGGCAGAAAGATGGCCCCTGGCGAGGAGATGGTTCCCAGCCCTGGTCGCAAGTCCAATGGGACCCCTGGTACGCCCCCCTCCACCCCCCAGCAGCCCAGCGAGGTGTCCCAGGAGAAGCAGATCAAGCAGTTCTCCAAGAAGCTGAAAGGCAAACTGGCCAAGGAGTTCTCTCCCGCCACCCCTCCTCCCACCCCCCACTACCAGCCAGGGCCTGAGCCCAAAGAGTCTCCCTCTGAGATGGACAAGGCTGACTTCATGCTCAAACTGATGAGGTCTCTGTCTGAGGAGGCAGACGGGAACGAGGAAGAGGAGGAAGAGGGTGGAGTAGAAGGGCTTAACTCTGGAACCGAGACAGGAAACCGTCCGCAGCCAGAACTCAACCTCTTGTTTGGAGGACACAAGATGGCCGACAAGGGAGCCCTCCATTACGCAGAGCGCCTGGCGTGCCACATCGTCTCCATGGCGACAGAGATGGACACCCTGGGAGGAGTGGAGGATGGAGGTAGGAGGACGGTGGAGGAGAGGAGAGACAGCGTGGCCCAGTTCTCGGAGCAGACCCTGAACACGCTGTGGATCTACGCTGGTGAGGTAGCGGGAGAGGTGATCAGCGACGTGAAGAGGTTGATGGGGTCAGGAAAGTGTCGTCACAGAGCAGTCAAACGAGCCAGCCAGGACTGGTCAGGGGAATGCCCTCACCACCACAACCAACCCCAGCCCAGTGAACACAGCAGGGGCTGCAGGGTGGGTCGTCTGGCTGAACAGTGGTCTGGTGACCTCCTCTCCTCTGTCCTCCACCCATCAACTTCCACCTCTACCCCCAGCTCTGGCCTGTCCTCTGACTACCCCAGCTGTGAAAGTGTGACAGATGAGTACGCTGGCTACCTCATCAGGGTGTTGAAGAAAGAGGGAGGCAGCAGAGAGCTGGTCCTGGATCAGTATGCCAGCCGTCTGGCCTACCGCTCCATCAAACTGGGCCTGGCCCATGCTGCCCGCAACATGAAGAAGAGACCCTCCTCCTCCTCTAGGCACCACTCCTCCAGGAGGCTCCACCAGGATGGCTGCAGGGGGCCCAACGCTGAGCCGTCTGTACCCAGGGACGAAGCAGGGAGAGTGGGATCTCCTTCCAGCGACTCTGATGATGGGAGCCAGAGGGAGTACATGGAGCTGGTGAACTTCGCAGAGTCGTTGGCGTACAACATCACCTGTGACGTCACACGCAAACTCTGTGTGTCGTCGGTCAGACTACCCAAGTCCCTGACTGACTCGTGTCTGTATAAGAAATTCAAGCTGGAGGAAATGGCAGGGAACCTGATCAGGAACTCCTTTTCATGCCCCCTGCTGGCGAAGGAGGGAAAGAGCAGGCAGTACCAAAGCACAGGCAGCCTGTACGACGGAGGCTGCAGCAGTGGAGTCATGCAGGTCAGTTTGGTTTAGTTCATATTTTTATTTGAGTAGAGAAAGATACTGTTAAAACATGTACACATTCAATTAACAAGAGTCTGATTCATGTTATCATCATTTCATTGTAGCATCAGACTTCAGCTTGCTCCAATTCCCAGTGTTTGTCTCTGCAGGTCATGGAGCACTATGCCAGGAAGATAGTGGACGACACGCTGGAGATGGGCCTGGCCTCGGCCGGACACCCAGCCCAGCAGGGTCCAGACAGACACTCCCTCTCTGAGAGGCCGTCTGAGGGGGGAGCAGTGGGCTCTGCACTGGGGGAGACAACCTGCCGATACTGCCAGGTCAGGAAGTGTCACAGACATTGTTTTCTATGGATTACTTATGAGGCTCTAGCACCCACCCATTTTTGTAATATACAGTTATTGAGTATTCATGTTGTTTGTTATTACAGGTCAGTGAGTGTCCGTTCTGCTCGCGGCCTAGCAGGCAGCACCACCTTGGGGCAGGAGCAGGCCAGAGGAGGAGGCCGGACGGGGAGGTGGGGGTGTGTGGCCTGGAGATCCCTGAGATCCACATCGATCTGGACCGCAGGGCAGTGTTCGCAGAGGAGATCGTCACTACGGCAATGGAGGGGGCGAAACGAGAGCTGAGCAACACCAGCCTGAACGCAGACAGCGGGATCGGACACGACGGGCCCAGCTTTGCCGAGAGTCTGACCGCAGAGATCATGACGTCTGTGCTGTCCAACGCATGCCAGACCGGCAACCTCAGGTACAAATACATTATGACAAAGTCTGTGTAAGACACGACACCACCACTCTGTGACTAGCCGTAATGTTGTGGAGAGCAACCACATGATGAGTCAAGCCCCATAAGATTCCAAGACTGTTCACATGGATTTCCTTATGGTTAACCCTGATGCTTAGTAATATGTAAGGGTTTGACAAATTATTGTGACGCACCATCTAATTGAAGAGTCCATCATTTTCACAATTTTGTACTTGACCAGATTACACAACAATAGTAAAGGAGTCAAGAAGAGGTCCACCATCTTGATTACTAACTATATTTCTCTCAGTCCCTAATGTTGGTAGTATTATGAACTGTATCTCTCTGTAGAAAGATTATATATCTGTATCTTTATTCATGTGTCTGGGTCCCTTTCTCCATGTCCCTGTGGTAGCTCTCCAGGCAGGGAGGCCACAGAGTCCACGGTGTCCCAGCAGCTCAGTCTGAGTGTGGGAGACGACAGTCTGGGCAGCTGGTCCAACCTCAGCTTTGAGGATGAACACCCTGACGAGACCAGTAGCTTCCTGCACCTCAGCGACAGGTAGGGAACACACAGAACATCATGTAGTATCAAACTAATCTGCTCTGTTCTATTAGTTTCTCTGAAGGCTACATTAGATAGATCTAGTCTAGATTAGTTGACTAATGATTCTCCTCTTGAAACACTTCTTTCATGTCTTTGAGCACTGTTTTCTGTTTCACACTCTCTCACACAAGCGAATGACTCTAACCCATGCTCAATGTCCACAGATGGATTGATATATAAGTGAGTAGAGCTTTAGACCATGGTTGTGGCATTCAGCCTTTAAATGAATGCTGAAACTAATGAAGGCAAGTCAGTCATCACCGCTTTGGCTACACTGCCAATGAGAAATATATGTATTTTTCAATCAAGAGGTCAAATGGCGTTTCCCATGTCGTTTTAAGATGACTGTGGTGATTGATGATTAGGTGGTTTGATGCTGTGAGACTGAGTTGAAATCAGTACAAGACGGGTTTCTCCATGTTCTCTGTCAGATGGCTGCTGGATGACGTGAGGTCACCTTAGGTCACGACCAGCAGAATGTGTAGTTTGGAAACCTCTAGGACCCTCTGTTGCCAAGAAACAATTATCTCTGATTTGAGCAAATATTACATTACATATAGTCTCTCCTTGTGCCAATGTTGTTCTAGAATTTAAATTGCCGTTTTAATGCCAAGTTCTGCTGAGATTGTTTGAGTTAGTGCATCATAAGGATAAAATATAACTTTTAAGAGATACATGGCTTTTCCTTTCTGATAGAAACACACACACAGATACTGGTCTGTTAGTGAATCTAGTGTAATGCTCTGAGAGTGACGTGGTCTCACCCAGTCTCTAGTCTCAGGGTGGGAGGATAGTTGTTGATGTTCCCTGGCTCAGCCTGATATCTCTATGGAAGCAGACCCAGTCAACATGTACACTTCTCCCCAGATACTGAATGGGAGAATGTGTGAGGAGAACAACTAGTTATTTTGAAGGTATCATAATATTTTCTAAAGGTGTGTCTGTAGCAGCCTTTCTCTCTCTGCCCCAGGCCGTTTCCACAGGAACAAAGTCCCTCTACCATTTGTAATTCATTAGCCTGTCTCCTTTCAAAATACTTTTCCAACTGTCAACAAATAAACTAGATAACTCAGGAAAGGAAAGGCTCCATTGTAAAGGTTTTCAAACCCTGGAAGAACTGATTGACTTCTTAACGACCTCTCACCATACCACTCTCATAAACCACAGCTGCGGAGACCCATTCATTAACTAATTGATATTGGTGGAGCTATTTTTAGGTCTCCACATCATTCTTTACATACCAGAGTGCACAGTGTGCAGGTTCTAGCCAGCCTGATAATCAGGGCCAATTTAACAAAACAAAAAAATACATACAGTGCATTCGGAAAGTATTCAGACCCCTTGACCTTTTTCACATGTTGTTACGTTACAGCCTTATTCTAAAATTGATTAAATAAATAAAAATCCTCATCAATCTACACACAATACCCCACAATGACGAAGTGAAAACAGTTTTTTTTGTGTGTGTGTGCAAATTTATTGAAAATAAAATACAGAAATATCTAATTTACATAAGTATTCCCACCCCTGAGTCAATACATGTTAAATCACCTTTGGCAGTGATCACAGCTGTGAGTATTTCTGGGTAAGTATGTAAGAGCTTTGCTCACCTGGATTGTACAATATTTGCACATTATTATTTTTAAATTTCTTCAAGCTCTGTCAAGTTAGTTGTTGATCATTGCTAGACAGACATTGTCAAGTCTTGCCATATATTTTCAAGCCGATTTAAGTGAAAACTGTAACCAGGCCACTCAGGAACATTGAATTTTGTTTTGGTAAGCAACTCCAGTATATATAAAAAACAGAAATGTATTTACATTAGTATTCAGACTCTTTGCTATGAGACCTTTTGCTCAGGTGCATGCATCCTGTTTCCATTGCTCATCCTTGAGATGTTTCTACAACTTGATTGGAGTACACCTGTGGTAAATTCAATTGATTGGACATGATTTGGAAAGGCACACACCTGTCTATATAAGGTCTCACAGTTGACAGTGGATGTCAGAGCAAAAACCAAGCCATGAGGTCAAAGGAATTGTCCATAGAGCTCCGAGACAGGATTGTGTCGAGGCACAGATCTGGGGAATGGTACCAAAAAAATGTCTGCAGTATTGAAGGTCCCCAAGAACACAGTGGCCTCCATCATTCTTAAATGGAAGAAGTTTGGAACCACCAAGACTCTTCCTAGAGCTGGCCGCCTGGCCAAACTGAGCAATCGGGGGAGAAGGGCCTTGGTCAGGGAGGTGACCAAGAACCCGATGGTCACTCTGGCAGAGCTCCAGAGTTCCTCTGTGGTGATGGGAGAACATTCCAGAAGACCAACCATCTCTTCAGCACTCCACCAAATCAGGCCTTTATTGTAGAGTGGCCAGACGGAAGCCACTTCTCAGTAAAAGGCACATGACAGCCTGCTTGGAGTTTTCCAAAAGGCACCTAAAGGAGAGAAACAAGATTATCTGCTCTGATGAAACCAAGATTGAACTCTTTGGCCTGAATACTTATGTAAATGTTCTATTTCCATTTGTTATTTGTAATACATTTGCAAAAATGTCTAAAAACCTGTTTTTGCTTTGTCATTATGGGGTATTGTGTATAGACTGAAGGAAAAAACAATTTAATCTATTTTAGAATAAGGCTGTAACGTAACAAAATGTGGAAAAAGTCAAGTGGTCTGAATACCTTCCGAATGCACTGTATATTGTCGGATAGGTGCAGTGATGGCGCCGGAGGGGATGGCTTAAAGTGGTCCTATGGACAGATACACCAATCTTCGCTGTGGAGCTTTGCAGCTCCTTCAGGGTAATCTTTGGTCTCTTTGTTGCCTCTCTGATTAATGCCCTCCTTGCCTGGTCTGTGAGTTTTGGTGGGCGGCCCTCTCTTGGCAGGTTTGTTGTGGTGCTATATTCTTTCAATTTTTTAATAATGGTGCTCCGTGGGATGTTCAAAGTTTCGGATATTGTTTTATAACCCAACCCTGATCTGTACTTCTCCACAACTTTGTCCTTGACCTGTTTGGAGAGCTCTTTGGTCTTCATGGTGCCGCTTGCTTGGTGGTGCCCCTTGCTTTGTGGTGTTGCAGACTCTGGGGCCTTTCAGAACAGGTGTATATACACTGAGATCATGTGACAGATCATGTGACACTTAGATTGCACACAGGTGGACTTTATTTAACTAATTATGTGACTTCTGAAGGTAATTGGTTGCACCAGATCTTATTTAGGGGCTTCATAGCAAAGGGGGTGAATACATATGCATGCACCACCTTTCCGTTATCTATTTTTTAGAATGTTTTGAAACAAGTTATTTTTTAAATTTCACTTCACCAATTTGGACTATTTTGTGTATGTCCATTACATGAAATCCAAATAAAAATCAATTTAAATTACAGGTTGTAATGCAACAAAATAGGAAAAACGCCAAGGGGGCTGAATACTTTTGCAAGGCACTGTACCACCTCAGTCACCGGCTTCATCAATAAGTGCATCGACGATGTCGTCCCCACAGTGACCGTACATACAGTGGGGAGACCAAGTATTTGATACACTGCCGATTTTGCACGTTTTCCTACTTACAAAGCATGTAGAGGGCTGTACTTTTGATCATAGGTACACTTCAACTGTGAGAGACGGAATAACAAAAATCCAGAAAATCACATTGTATGATTTTTAAGTAATTAATTTGCATTTTATTGCATGACATAAGTATTTGATACATCAGAAAAGCAGAACTTAATATTTGGTACAGAAACCTTTGTTTGCAATTACAGAGATCATATGTTTCCTGTAGGTCTTGACCAGGTTTGCACACACTGCAGCAGAGATTTTGGCCCACTCCTGCATACAGACCTACTCCAGATCCATCAGGTTTCGAGGCTGTCACTGGGCAATACGGACTTTCAGCTCCCTCCAAAGATTTTCTATTGGGTTCAGGTCTGGAGACTGGCTAGGCCACTCCAGGACCTTGAGATGCTTCTTACGGAGCCACTCCTTAGTTGCCCTGGCTGTGTGTTTCGGGTCGTTGTCATGCTGGAAGACCCAGCCACGACCCATCTTCAATGCTCTTACTGAGGGAAGGAGGTTGTTGGCCAAGATCTCGAGATACATGGCCCCATCCATCCTCCCCTCAATACGGTGCAGTTGTCCTGTCCCCTTTGCAGAAAAGCATCCCCAAAGAATGATGTTTCCACCTCCATGCTTCACGGTTTGGATGGTGTTCTTGGGGTTGTACTCATCCTTCTTCTTCCTCCAAACACAGCGAGTGGAGTTTAGACCAAAAAGCTCTATTTTTGTTTCATCAGACCACATGACCTTCTCCCATTCCTCCTCTGGATCATCCAGATGGTCATTGGCAAACTTCAGACGGGCCTGGACATGCGCTGGCTTGAGCAGGGGGACCTTGCGTGCGCTGCAGGATTTTAATCCATGACGGCATAGTGTGTTACTAATGGTTTTCTTTGAGACTGTGGTCCCAGCTCTCTTCAGGTCATTGACCAGATCCTGCCGTGTAGTTCTGGGCTGATCCCTCACCTTCCTCATGATCATTGATGCCCTACGAGGTGAGATCTTGCATGGAGCCCCAGACCGAGGGTGATTGACCGTCATCTTGAACTTTTTCAATTTTCTAATAATTGCGCCAACAGTTGTTGCCTTCTCACCAAGCTGCTTGCCTATTGTCCTGTAACCCATCCCAGCCTTGTGCAGGTCTACAATTTTATCCCTGATGTCCTTACACAGCTCTCTGGTCTTGGCCATTGTGGAGAGGTTGGAGTCTGTTTGATTGAGTGTGTGGACAGGTGTCTTTTATACAGGTAACGAGTTCAAACAGGTGCAGATAATACAGGTAATGAGTGGAGAACAGGAGGGCTTCTTAAAGAAAAACTAACAGGTCTGTGAGAGCCTGAATTCTTACTGGTTGGTAGGTGATCAAATACCTATGTCATGCAATAAAATGCAAATTAATTACTTAAAAATCATACAATGTGATTTTCTGGATTTTTGTTTTAGATTCCGTCTCTCACAGTTGAAGTGTACCTATGATAAAAATTACAGACCTCTACATGCTTTGTAAGTAGGAAAACCTGCAAAATCGGCAGTGTATCAAATACTTGTTCTCCCCACTGTACATATCCCAATCAGAAGCCATGGCTAAAGGCTAGAGCTGCCACTTTCAAGGAGCGGAACACTAATCCGGACGCTTATAAGAAATCCCACTATGCCCTCAGACGAACCATCAAACAGGCAAAGCGTCAATACACGCTCGTCGGAAGTGGCAGGGCTTGCAAACTATTACGGACTACAAAGGGAAACCCAGCCACGAGCTGCTCAGTGACGCAAGCCTACCTGATGAGCGAAATGCCTTTTATGCTCGCTTCGATGGCAAGCAACAACGAAGCATGCATGAGAGCACCAGCTGTTCCCAGACGACTGTGTGATCACGCCCTCCGTAGCCGATGTGAGCAAGACCTTTAAACAGGTCAACATTCACAAAGCCGCGGGGCCAGACAGATTACCAGGACGTGTACTCAAAGCATGCACGGACCAACTGGCAAGTGTCTTCACTGACATTTTCAACCTCTCCCTGACAGAGTCTGTAATAGCTACATGTTTCAAACAGACCACCATAGTCCCTGTGCCCAAAGAAAGCGAAGGTAACCTGCCTAAATGATCACCACCCCGTAGCACTCATGTCGTTAGTGTTGAAGTTCTTTGAAAGGCTGTTCATGGCTCACATCATCACCATCATGTCGGAAACCTTAGACCCACTCCAATTCACATACCGCCCCAACAGATCCACAGATGACTCAATCTCAATCGCACTCCACACTGCCCCCCCTCCACACTGAATGCTGTTCATTGACTACAGTGCAGCGTTCAACACCATAGTGCCCACAAAGCTCATCACTAAGCTAAGGACCCTTGGACTAAACACCTCCCTCTGCAACTGGATCCTGGACTTCCTGACGGGCCACCCCCAGGTGGTAAGGGTAGGCAACAACACATCTGCCACGCTGATCCTCAACACTGGGGCCCCTCAGGGGTGCGTGCTTAGTCCCTTCCTGTACTCCCTGTTCACCCACGACTGCGTGGCCAAGTACGACTCCAACACCATCATTAAGTTTGCTGACGACACAACAGTGGGAGGCCTGATCACCGACAACGATGAGACAACCTATAGGGAGGAGGTCAGAGACCTGGCCGTGTGGTGCCAGGACAACAACCTCCCCCTCAGTGTGAGCAAGACAAAGGAGCTGATCGTGGACTATAGGAAAAAGAGGGCCGAACAGGCCCCCGTTAACATCGACGGGGTTGTAGTCGAGGCGGTCGAGAGTTTCAAGTTCCTTGGTGTCCACATCACCAATTAACTATCATGGTCCAAACACACCAAGACAGTCGTGAAGAGGGCACGACAATGCCTTTTTCTCCCTCAGGAGACTGAAAATATTTGGCATGGGTCCCCAGATCCTCAAAAAGTTATACAGCTGCACCATCGAGAGTATCCTGACCTGTTGCATCACCGCCTGGTATGGCAACTGCTCGGCATCCAACCGTAAGGCGCTACAGAGGGTAGTGCGTACGGCCCAGTACATCACTGGGGCCAAGCTTCCTGCCATCCAGGACCTATATACTAGGCGGTGTCAGAGGAAGGCCCAAAATATGGTCAAAGACTCCAGTCACCCAAGTCATAGACTGTTCTCTCTGCTACCGCACGGCAATCGGTACCGGAGCGCCAAGTCTAGGTCCAAAAGGCTCTTTAACAGCTTCTACCCCCAAGCCATAAGACTGTTGAACAATTAATAAAATGGCCACCTGGACTATTTACAATGACATCACCCCCCCCCCCCCCCCCCCTTTGTTTTTACACTGCTGCTGCTCGCTGTTCATTATCTATGCGTAGTCACTCTACCCCTACCTACATGTACAAATTACCTCGACTAATCTGTACCCCCGCATGTTGACTGTATACAGCCTCGTTGTTGTTATGTAATTTCCTTGTGTTACTTTTAATTTAATTTTTTACTTTAGTTTATTTAGTAAATATTTTCTTAACTCTATTTCTTGAACTGCATTGTTGGTTAAGGGCTTGTAAGTAAGCATTTCACAGTAAGGTCTACACCTGTTGTATTCGGCGAATGTGACAAATAAAATGTGATTTGATTTGAAATCTGTTGTTTTACAGGGTCAGCCATAGTAGTACGGCGCCTTGCTCAAGGGTACATCAACAGATTTTTCACCTTGTCGGCTCTACAGTGTGTTGTGGTGTGGAATTCACCAGTTGCTAGTGGAATTCACAAGTGAAGACTTGCATGCAGTGATCTCATCTGACATCATTAGGCAGTCATCAGTTGTTGCTTTGATTGAAAGTTTTTTCAGGACCAAAACTATTGTATGAGCCTCACATTGAGATGGATCATGTAATACTTTAAAGCAGTTGTTTTTGTCTGGTACGAAAGATCAATCAGGTCAGTTATGAACCGGCTTGACCAAAGTGATTCCCACGCATGAGACTGTGTGTGTGCCCAGTGTTGAACTGTTGTCTCCCCCACAGCAATGGGAACAGCAGTAGTTGAAGCAGGTTAGGGTTTGTAGGTTCAGGGTTAGTGTCATTGCTAGGATCAGAGTAATGGACAGGGTTATGATCAGGGTGTGTGTATGTTACCAATGTTGAGCGTTGGTCTTGTCTCTTGCAGCAATGGGAACAGCAGTAGTTGGAGCAGCCTCGGGTTAGAGGGAGAGATGTGTGAGGAGCACCTGTCCTTCTCTCCTTCCGACAGGTCGGTCCATACATACATACAGCTAACACTGCTATAATGCTAACCGCTAGCTCCCACATAGGTAGAAGTTGCCCTCAACCACAGATCTAAGATCAGATCCTATCCCCCAATCCTAACCTTTACCATTAGAAAACCATTACATAATATGATCCTATGTCAGTGGTTAGGGTCAACTTCTACCTACGCCCCCTAATCACTGCATGATGTCAGAGCTGTGATCAGCAACGCTGTAGAATGTGTCTGTGTGACTATGTATGAGACAACAGCTTCTACCCTCTACAGATCCCTCTAGATAACCATTGAGGACAGAGCATGTCTTTGTCACTGTGTGTCGCCACTGTCGGCACACAAGTGGAATTAGCCTAGTCAATGGAATCAGTGTGTGTGTATTCGTAGCCTACTGAATGTCCTGACGTGGGTGTGGGAAGGGCTGAAGCAGGTTTCTCTGTCTGCTTGTCTGTCTGGCTGGCTGGCTGCCCGTCTGCCTGCATGCTGCATGGCTGAGTGCGATGACAACAGACCAGTGTTAATCGTCAACAAAAATAGTGACTAAAATATTAGTTAAACACCTATTTTTCACTGGCAATTGACGAGACTATAACTGACTAAATAGTCCCAGAAAAACTATAACTAAATGTAAATTATTTGTAATTTCAGTTGATTAAACTAAGACAAGACGAAATTATCTCTGTGACTAAAATCTGAATACAAAGTGGACTGGACAAGAGTGTTTTGTAGAGCTTTTCAGTAAAAATCACAATTAATATTAGTAGCACAGATGCACAGCGTAGTTCTGTTCAGCAGTGGGAAGGACCCGGCACACACAGCCTAGCCTACATCAGCTGGTGAGCTGCAGGGGAGCAAGCAATGAGTGTGGGCAGACAGGCTCCACTCCGGCTCAGGCCTCAATTATACACATCGTGCAGGCGACTGTCTTGCTTCCCCGTAGCTAACCAGTCACCACCAGCCTTCTAGTTAGATACCCTTTGCCTGGTTTAAGAAACACAAGCTGCTTTAAGAAGGTAAAAGCAAAAGCAGCATTAAGTTTAAATTAAAATAACAGTGTAGCTATGCTTTTCTCTCCCTTGAATATAGAAAAGTCACGCCCAACCCCCGCACATTCCCAACTGCATTTCGTAGGCAGGTTCTGTAGCCAATGTACTATCCAAGTCTCCCTCTTTTCCTCAGAGAAAACAGCTTGATTCTTACCGTTCAAAAGATATTACCCATAATACCGGCGCTATGTTTTTTTTCTTTCTATCGTGCATTGGCGGGCCACATTTTACATTCATAAAACATATCGCCTACTGTTTTAAAACTAGGCTACTTCCAGACCGGACCGATAACCATTTGTTTAGGCTACACCTTGTTCAGTCATGTTACCTCATTAGCTAGCTATAGCTAACAACCTGGGGGCGCGTTCAGCAGGACGAAACGTTTTGGAACGTTCAAATAGAAATATGCTACAGTGGGGAAAAAAAGTATTTAGTCAGCCACCAATTGTGCAAGTTCTCCCACTTAAAAAGATGAGAGAGGCCTGTAATTTTCATCATAGGTACACGTCAACTATGACAGACAAAATGAGAAAAAAATATCCAGAAAATCACATTGTTGGCAAATTATGGTGGAAAATAAGTATTTGGTCAATAACAAAAGTTTCTCAATACTTTGTTATATACCCTTTGTTGGCAATGACACAGGTCAAACGTTTTCTGTAAGTCTTCACAAGGTTTTCACACACTGTTGCTGGTATTTTGGCCCATTCCTCCATGCAGATCTCCTCTGGAAAATAAGTATTTGGTCACCTACAAACAAGCAAGATTTCTGGCTCTCACAGACCTGTAACTTCTTCTTTAAGAGGCTCCTCTGTCCTCCACTCGTTACCTGTATTAATGGCACCTGTTTGAACTTGTTATCAGTATAAAAGACACCTGTCCACAACCTCAAACAGTCACACTCCAAACTCCACTATGGCCAAGACCAAAGAGCTGTCAAAGGACACCAGAAACAAAATTGTAGACCTGCACCAGGCTGGGAAGACTGAATCTGCAATAGGTAAGCAGCTTGGTTTGAAAAAATCAACTGTGGGAGCAATTATTAGGAAATGGAAGACATACAAGACCACTGATAATCTCCCTCGATCTGGGGCTCCACGCAAGATCTCACCCCGTGGGGTCAAAATGATCACAAGAACGGTGAGCAAAAATCCCAGAACCACACGGGGGGACCTAGTGAATGACCTGCAGAGAGCTGGGACCAAAGTAACAAAGCCTACCATCAGTAACACACTACGCCGCCAGGGACTCAAATCCTGCAGTGCCAGACGTGTCCCCCTGCTTAAGCCAGTACATGTCCAGGCCCGTCTGAAGTTTGCTAGAGTGCATTTGGATGATCCAGAAGAGGATTGGGAGAATGTCATATGGTCAGATGAAACCAAAATATAACTTTTTGGTAAAAACTCAACTCGTCGTGTTTGGAGGACAAAGAATGCTGAGTTGCATCCAAAGAACACCATACCTACTGTGAAGCATGGGGGTGGAAACATCATGCTTTGGGGCTGTTGTTCTGTAAAGGGACCAGGACGACTGATCCGTGTAAAGGAAAGAATGAATGGGGCCATATATCGTGAGATTTTGAGTGAAAACCTCCTTCCATCAGCAAGGGCATTGAAGATGAAACGTGGCTGGGTCTTTCAGCATGACAATGATCCCAAACACACCGCCCGGGCAACGAAGGAGTGGCTTCGTAAGAAGCATTTCAAGGTCCTGGAGTGGCCTAGCCAGTCTCCAGATCTCAACCCCATAGAAAATCTTTGGAGGGATTTGAAAGTCCGTGTTGCCCAGCGACAGCCCCAAAACATCACTGCTCTAGAGGAGATCTGCATGGAGGAATGGGCCAAAATACCAGCAACAGTGTGTGAAAACCTTGTGAAGACTTACAGAAAACATTTGACCTGTGTCATTGCCAACAAAGGCTATATAACAAAGTATTGAGAAACTTTTGTTATTGACCAAATACTTATTTTCCACCATAATTTGCAAATAAATTCATTAAAAATCCTACAATGTGATTTTCTGGATTTCTTTTTCTCATTTTGTCTGTCATTGTTGACGTGTACCTATGATGAAAATTACAGGCCTCTCTCATCTTTTTAAGTGGGAGAACTTGCACAATTGGTGGCTGACTAAATACTTTTTTTCCCCACTGTATGTAGAACAAACATGCCTCTGACATGTTGAATAAGGATTAATGTCGGCTCTAGTCATTTAATTTCTATCTGCAATGTTCGAGAACGTTTTTCAACTGAACGTGGCCCTGGCAGCATTACCAGTAGCCTGTATGCAAACATTTGGTGGTACAGAAAGAAAGGAAAATGGATAGCAAACATTTTATTGACTAAATCCCTCTTGCCACTACACTTTATCTGACTGCGTAACTTTATTTTGAGTTCTTGTGGACCCAGTGACTCAGACTCCAGCACAGGGACTCAAACTTCAGCTATAGGGACATGTGACTCAACCATTGGTGACTCAGACTCGAACACAGGGGACTTGGGACTCGATTTGGACTCAAAGTTTAGTGACTCGACTACATCACTGGGTGAAACAGTCATTAACTCCTGTTCTACTTTTGGACATCAATGTGGCTGCAGCGTCTGTTGAATGCTAATAACAATTGCAATGACGGGACGAGTGATGGAGGTGCAACCTAGACTACTTTGCCAATACTTTAATGCAACATCTGGTGATTGTGCTACTGTCTCTCTGTCTGTCTGTCTGTCTGTGCTTGAGTGTGTCTGTTTGTTTTGTATGTAATGTGCAATATCTATGTAGGCTGAATTAGGAATTTACATGGCCAGATAATTGTTATATATTCTTATATATGTTTGTCATATTTCTGCTGTTGGGAAGAGAATAGGATGTAATGCAGAAAAATATAGGCTATGTATGTGTGTGCACATGGAAGTCAGTGATTTTTGTTTACTATAGGTTAATGAGGCAATACAAATGTGATGTGACTAAAATGGCCCACTGTTTTCGTCATTTTGACAATAATTAAACTAAATCATTAATCAAATGACAAAAATTTGACTTTTTATTTTAGTCAAAATGACTAATAATTTACAAAATCTAAAGAAAGAGTGCCAAAATGAACACTGCAACAGACTCATTTAGCCTGTACAGTACAATGCAATAGCCCACCCTACTCCAGGAGGAAAGTGATATCTACAATGCCTTCGTAAAGTATTCACATTTTGTTTCATTACAGCCTTATTATAAAATTGATTAAATGTTTTGTTTTCCTCATCAATCTACACACAATACCCCATAATGACAAAGCAAAAAAATGTTTTTAGAAAATGTTGCAAATGTATAAATAAAAAAGAAATAAAAATCTGAGATATCACATTTACGGAAGTATTCAGACCCTTTACTCAGTACTTTGTTGACGCACCTTCGGCAGCGATTACAGCCTCGAGTCTTCTTGGGTATGACGCTACAAACTTGGCACACCTGTATTTGGGGAGTTTCTCCCATTCTTCTCTGCAGATCCTCTCAAGCTCTGTCAGGTTGGATGGTGAGCATCGCTGCACAGCTATTTTCAGGTCTCTACAGAGATGTTCGATCGGGTTCAAGTCCGGGCTCTGGCTGGGCCACTCAAGGACATTCAGACTAGTCCCGAAGCCACTCCTGCGTTGTCTTGGCTGTGTGCTTAGGGTCGTTGTCCTGTTGGATGGTGAACCTTCGCCCCAGTCTGACGTCCTGAGTGCTCTGGAGCAGGTTTTCATCAAGGAACTCTCTGTACTTTGCGCCGTTCATCTTTCCCTCGATCCTGACTAGTCTCCCAGTCCCTGTCGCTGAAAAACATCCCCACAGCATGATGTTGCCACCACCATGCTTCACCGTAGGGATGGTGCCAGGTTTCCTCCAGACGTGACGCTTGGCATTCAGGCCAAACAGTTCAATCTTGGTTTCATCTTCCATTTAAGAACGATGGAGGCCACTGTGTTCTTGGAGACCTTCAATGCTGCAGACATTTTTTGGTACCCTTCCCCAGATCTGTGTCTCGACACAATCCTGTCTCGGAGCTCTACGGACAATTCCTTCGATCTCATGGCTTGGTTTTTGCTCTGACATGCACTGTCAACTGTGGGACCTTATATAGACAGGTGTGTGCCTTTCCAAATCATGTCCAATCAATTGAATTTACCACAGGTGGACTCCAATCAAGTTGTAGAAACATCTCAAGGATGATCAACGAAACAGGATGCACCTGAGCTAAATTTCGAGTCTCGTAGCAAAGGGTCTGAATACTTATGTAAATAAGATATTTCTGTTTTTTTATTTGTAATACATTTGCAAAAATGTCTAAACCTGTTTTCGCTTTGTCATTATGGGGATTTTAAAAAATGGTATCTATTTTAGAATAAGGCTAACTTAACAAAATGTGGAAAAAGTCAAGGGGTCTGAATACTTCCCCAGACAGTATATACACTATATACATACAGCATATGATTTATCATATAGACAATGGGACAGGTTAATGATCCAAATGTAATGGAGCCTGTTGTCCTGGGCTGTGCTCCCTCTCTGCTCTCTCTCTCCCCCTCTGCTCTCTCTCTCTCCCCCTCTGCTCTCTCTCCCCCTCTGCTCTCTCTCCCCCTCTGCTCTCTCTCTCCCCATCTGCTCTCTCTCTCCCCATCTGCTCTCTCTCTCCCCCTCCCTCTGCTCTCTCTCTCCCCCTCCCTCTGCTCTCTCTCTCCCATCTGCTCTCTCTCTCCCCCTCTGCTCTCTCTCCCCCTCTGCTCTCTCTCCCCCTCTGCTCTCTCTCCCCCTCTGCTCTCTCTCTCCCCCTCTGCTCTCTCTCTCTCTCTCTCTCTCTCTCTCCCCATCTGCTCTCTCTCTCTCTCCCCATCTGCTCTCTCTCTCTCTCTCCCCCTCTGCTCTCTCTCTCCCCCTCTGCTCTCTCTCTCCCCCTCTGCTCTCTCTCTCCCCCTCTGCTCTTTCACTCTCTCTGCTCTCTCTCACACTCTCTCACTCTGTTCATCCTCTCTTCTCTCTGCTCTATCTGCTCTCTTTCACTCTTCCTCTTTACACGATCTGCTCGCTCTGCGCTCCCTCTCTTCTCTCTGTCTGCTCTCTGTCTCTCTACTCTGGCCTTGTGCAGGTCGGTTCTCTAACCAGTGTAATGTTTCTCCCCCCACAGCGACTGCACTGAGGACAAGGAGCTCGAGACCAAGGATGAATCCTGCGGTATGATATAGTTACTTCTATATCAATATATATCAATAACTGCACCGGATATCGATGGCAAATGGGCTGCTTTATATTCTCTTACTTTTTACATGAAGCATTTGATAGTTTTGATGGTAGAACCTGGTCCCTATCAGCAGCAACAGTACATACCGTACCATATTGTCATGTTACACAGCCACACTATAAAACAGAACCACCTCAGCATACATCTGAGCAACATGAACATCCCTATCCTTCTAAGTCCTGAGTTCCCTGTGTAGATTAAGAGTGGTTAAACTAGGACACTTGGTGCTGTGTGTATCTGTGCTCTGCTAGGAGGGGAATTCACCCACCGCCCACACATTCAGCCACACTGCCGCTCATTCATACATCTATTCCCCCTGAGTCTCTCCCTGAGTCTCACTTTTTATCTGTCTGTCAGACCAGAGCCCCCAGTGGGCTGTTCTCCAAAGGGTTGAGGCTCCAGGCCATGTCAGACCCAGACGCAGGCCCAGCCAGCCCAGTGTGGGCGGGAGCGTGGGAAACAGGCCTGGCCCACCACCAGAGTAGAGCAGAGGAAACACGGGAAGCAGGGTGGGATGGGATATTGCTGTACTGAAGAGAGGACTGTCAGACAGAGAGATAACAGGGGGAGAAAGTGGGGGAGTTAAGGAAAGACACACAATAGGTGTTTAAAGACAAAAAAACAGAAAGTTTGTGAGAGATGATGATGATAAAATCAAATCAAATCAAATGTTATTGGCCACATGCGCCAAATACAACAGGTGCAGACATTACAGTGAAATGCTTACTTACAGCCCTTAACCAACAGTGCATTTATTTTTTATAAAAAAGTAAAATAAAACAACAACAAAAAAGTGTTGAGAAAGAAAGAGCAGAAGTAAAATAAAATAACAGTAGGGAGTAAGGCTGAACGATTTTGGAAAATAATCTAATTGCGATTTTTTGCCCCCAATATTGCGATTGCGATTTAATATGCGATTTAATTTATTTATCCTTTTTCCCCTACAAAACATAATGAATGATTTAAATATGACCAACACAATAGTATATACATTTAGTGTGAAATGTTCTTTCCCATAGGCTGGGTCTATTTGTTAGAATTAAATTCAAACATGTATGACTTGAAATAAATGACATTTTTATTGAACTGCTCATTACAGAAACATCTGTGGCTTTGCCACTGTGCATTTAAATAATTTAAACAAAGGCATGAACTTTGTAAACACTGTGTGCAAAAGGTACAGTCTTAAGAAAAAAATAATTTTAAATTGTATGTATCTTACTGCTCCCAAGTCAGTAACATTTCACACAACTGAAACAAGGAATTTGCTTTGAAAATATTTTGTAAAATCAAAGTAAATAAAGTTATAAATAAAAAATGAGAAATGCACTTTTAATTTAGACAAACTATTTTTTATAAACGATTTGAATATTATAATATAAAATAGATGAGCCTCACTTATCTCAAGTACACAACAATAACACACCACACAGACTAAAGTTCACTACGAGTATGGCACTGCCAGCCATACTTATCCAACAGTTCTGTTCTCAGTGGCTCACAGGTTTTTTGCTAAGAAAACCAGAATATTGACTTTTTCTGGCTTCAAGGATGAGCGAGTGCAAGTCACAATATTCCCTCCTGTGCTAAAAAGACGCTCTGAGGGAGCGCTTGTAGCAGGTACACAAAGATACTTGCGTGCCATGGTGCACAACTGTGGGTAGCTGATCTTGTGCACCCTCCACCAAGCCAATGGATCATCTTCTCCATCAATGGTAGGAGTCATCAGGTAATTGTTTATCTCTGCCTCTGCGACATCTTCAAGATTTACAGGCAAAGAAGGAGAGGCTGAACTGGTCTTGAAAAAACTGCCAAGAGACCTCTTCGTCTTTTCCCCCAAGGACTGTGCACTTTGAGGCATCTGAACAGTTTCAGTACGAGACCTCTTCTCCTATTAGATGAAAACAACAGCCATTAGTTTTCCAGTTAGATTTTACAGAAATTTTTTGTTTTTGTGAAATACATAATTATTTACCCAATGATATGTACGTTGTGCCAAGTCTACTATCTCTGTCTTCAGACGAGTCTTGATAGCAGGGATGTTGTCTGTACTGATGTACTGTATTTTGAACCTAGGGTCCAGGAAACAGGCAACATCCAAAAGCTCCTGGATGTTTGGGTCTCCATATTTGTTATTGAGGTATGCTAGGACTTTTGTTTTTATTGATTTAGTCAGGTCAGTGTCCTCAGCATCTTCAGCCAGGACTGATGTGGCAAAAAGGTGGAGAACTGGCTTGAGGTAGGAGATGCTTACATACTCCTCTCCAGAAAGAGCATCAGTAAACTCCAGTAGAGGATGCAGTGCCTTGTGAATCGACTCCAACACGTCAATATCCTGCCAGGTTGGGATAAGGGAGCGTGCATATCGATCTCCAGACAATACCTGAGAAATGGCTTTGGCCTGTTCAAGCACTCTGGCAATCATCATTTCTTTAGAACCCCATCTTGTTGGGCACTCCGTTATGAGGTTGTGCTCAGGGAGTTTGAGCTCTCTCTGTGCCTCCGTCAGGGCTGCTTTCTTCTTCCAACTGTGGGAAAAGTGCCCCACCAGCTTCCTGCACAGTGCTGTTGCCCTTGACACTCTGTCATCTTTGAGTGCATTTTCTAAAAGAAATAAAAAGTAGTGTATTACACACAATTTGAGTTTTGATACAAGGCTCTCACTATTACACACTCAAATTAGCTGTAATTCTGAAATACACACATCCACAACACATCCTCTCTCTCTCTCTCAATTCAAAGGGTCTTTATTTGCATGTCAATTCTCTCTCTCTTTCTCTCTCTCTCTCTCATAAACACTAAAAAAACATGTAAAAAACAAAAACAAGAAAAGAAAAAAAATGCAGGTGGGCATTCCACCACAGACAGACATATGATATAAGCAAGTAAAATGAATTTACATATTAGAAAAGGAGTGGAAGTATGAATTTATTTAATCCCATCCGATTTATATAATATCATTTATATATATTTGTATATTCAGCTTTACTAATCGACGCATCTCTCTCTCTCGCACTCGCGCACACACACACACACACACACACACAACACACACACACACACACACACACACACACACACACACACACACACACACACACACACACACACACACACACACACACACACACACACACACACACACACACGATAACTTACCAATGGCAAGATGTAATCTGTGGCCAAAACATTGGAGCCTCGTCCATTCATTAAGCCGCGCAGCAAGCACCATATTCGACGCGTTGTCCGTCGTGATGCAGACGTGATTCTCCTCGTGGAGATCCCAGCTGACAAGCCCTTCTCTCAGGCCGGCTGCAATATTTTCCCCTGTGTGATCGTCTGGGAAGTAGGTAGTTTGTAGGCAGCGAGCTCGGAGGTTGAAATCTTCATCAATAAAATGGACTGTAAGACTCTGGTACGGCTCAGCTGTGCGGCTTGACCACATATCAGTAGTGCTAGCAAAAAACTCCACCGTTTTAAGTTCCGCGGCGACTTTCTCTTTGCACTTTTTGTACAGCTCCGGTATGGCAGTCTGACTGAAGTATGTGCGGGAGGGTATACTGTAACGTTTATCAAGCGTATGTATTAATGCCATGAACCCAGGCTTGGTCACCGTGCTGAGAGGCATCATATCTTTGGCTATGAACTCGGTTATTGTCCGAGTGATTTCTCCGTGCCGTTTTGAATTACGTTCATACGGAGTGACACTTTCGAACATTTCTGTCAGTGATCCCTGTCTTGAGGTATTTGGCTTGTCTCGCGCACTGATGCTCGGCATTTTGGTCATACAACTGTCATGCATTGATTTGTGGTATTTTTTTAAGTGCTGAAACAGGTTTGTAGTGTTACCCCGTGAAGTAGCAATCGGAGCACGGCATGCTCTGCACAACACCTGACGCTGCTCAGCATCTTCTTTTTTAAAACCAAAATAGTTCCACACCACCGACGTGCTGTTCCTCTTCGATATTAAAGTATCAGCTGTGTCAGTTTCTGACTGTTCCGTCGAGCAAGAGGACATTGCGCTGGACAGCATGAAAAGTCGCGTCACGTGACCACCTCAAATCGCGCACGTTGCGATTAGAAAATCGCGTTCAGTCAAATCGCGATATTATCGCGAATGCAATTAATCGTTCAGCCCTAGTAGGGAGGCTATATATACAGAGGGGTACCGGTGCAGAGTCAATGTGCGGGGGCACCGGCTAGTTGAGGTAGTTGAAGTAATATGTACATGTGGGTAGAGTTAAAGTGACTATGCATAAATAATTAACAGAGTAGCAGCAGCGTAAAAAGATGGGGTGGTGGGGCAGTGCAAATAGTCCGGGTAGCCATGATTAGATGTTCAGGAGTCTTATGACTTGGGGGTAGTAGAAGCTGTTGAGAAGTCTATTGGACCTAGACTTGGCACTCCGGTACCGCTTGCCGTGCGGTAGCAGAGAGAACAGTCTATGACTAGGGTGGCTGGAGTCTTTGACAATTTTGAGGGCCTTCCTCTGACACCGCCTGGTATAGAGGTCCTGGATGGCAGGAAGCTTGGCCCCAGTGATGTACTGGGCCGTACGCACTACCCTCTGTAATGCCTTGCGGTCGGAGGCCAAGCAGTTGCCATACCAGGCGGTGATGCAACCAGTCAGGATGCTCTCGATGGTGCAATTTTTTGAGGATCTGAGGACCCATGCCAAATTTTTTCAGTCTCCTGAGGGGGAATAGGCTTTGTCGTACCCTCTTCACGACTGTCTTGGTGTGTTTGAACCATGATAGTTCGTTGGTGATGTGGACACCAAGGAACTTGAAGCTCTCAACCTGTTCCACTACAGGGAATATCTCTTCTCTCCCCCCTCCAGGTTCCGTGCGTGTGGACCGGGGCCAGGCTCAGGCTCATAGGCTCCTCCTGGTGGTCAACTCAGAGCTCAGGGAGATGACCCCTGACCCACAGCACATGACCTTTGACCCCCAGCTCAGGAGCATGCTGCAGTGGGCGGCGGCCTCCATGGCTGACATGCCCATGGTTCAGCTGGGTCATAGTGGCAGCAGGGAGCTGCAGCAGGTGAGTGGCTTTAACCTAACTCACGACCAAAGGATTATACACACACACAGAGAGGTGCCTCAGTCATTACTGAGATGTGTACTGGTTCCTGCCTGCTGAGCTGTGTTCTGTCTGCCCTTCCAGTTGCCTGCGGTGGTCCAGAGGCTGAAGGAGAGGGAGTGGAGGGTAGGAGAGCTGCTCCAAGCCCTGCTGCGCTACTGTGAGGAAACCCACACCCCACCCCAGTCTGAACCCAGAGAGGAGACACCCCAGGCGAGGAGAGCACCCCACCACACTCCCCTCTTCCAGTGGCTCCTGGAGCACGCCTAGGTTGACTGCACTTACCCTCACCTCTCCCTCCTCTCACCTTCCTCCTCACCTCACCTCTCTCTCCTCTCCTCACGTGACTTACTGTACAGTGTCTGTGAAGCCTGCCACATAGTGAGCACTACCTGCCCATGTTATACTAAACCCTATGAAGATTCCCATCACTCTTCAGTGATGTGTAGCGTACCTGCCATACCCCAAATCTAGCCTCCTCGTACTGTGGATCCTGTCTCTTATAGGGCTGTACCCCCATTCACTACCCAGAGGGCGCTATAAAAACAGCTTTTCTTAATATTATCTATTGTGTGTGGGTGTGCGTGCGTGCCTGGGCATATTGCTTGCCGTGACTGAAAGTAATTGTGTATTTTCTTCTCTCTTCTCTGGTTTTATTGTGGTTAATATTAGGCTGCATATCACGTGTTGATTAGTGTGCTGTCGTTGACCACTGCCTTTGTGCTAAAGCCCTCACACCCTCTTACAGACCGAGATAATCCTTAACCTCTGTTACAGACAGAGATAATCCTTAACCTCTGTTACAGACAGAGATAATCCTTAGCCTCTGTTACAGACAGAGAGAGTAACCTTAACCTCTGTTACAGACAGAGAGAGTAACCTTAACCTCTGTTACAGACAGAGAGAGTAACCTTAACCTCTGTTACAGACAGAGTAACCTTAACATCTGTTACAGAGAGAGTAACCTTAACCACTGTTACAGACAGAGTAACTTTAACCTCTGTTACAGATAGAGTAACCTTAACCTCTGTTACAGAGAGTCATCTTTACCTCTGTTACAGACAGAGAGAGTAACCTTTACCTCTGTTACAGAGAGAGAGAGAGTAACCTTAACCTCTGTTACAGAGAGAGAGAGTAACCTTAACCTCTGTTACAGAGAGAGTAATCTTTACCTCTGTTACAGACAGAGTAACCTTAATCTCTGTTACAGACAGTCATCTTTACCTCTGTTACAGACAGAGAGAGTAACCTTTACCTCTGTTACAGAGAGAGAGAGTAACCTTAACCTCTGTTACAGAGAGAGTAATCTTTACCTCTGTTACAGACAGAGTAATCTTTACCCCTGTTACAGACAGAGTAACCTTAACCACTGTTAGAGTAATCTTTACCACTGTTACAGACAGAGTAACCTTAATCTCTGTTACAGACAGAGAGTAACCTTAACCACTGTTACAGACAGAGTAACCTTAATCTCTGTTACAGACAGAGAGTAATCTTTACCTCTGTTACAGAGAGAGTCATCTTTACCTCTGTTACAGACAGAGAGAGTAACCTTAACCTCTGTTACAGACAGAGAGTAACCTTTACATCTGTTACAGACATAGAGAGAGAGACACAAATCCTGCCCTTACAGACAGACAGAGGTGGAAACCTGACAGAGAGAGAGGGAGACGAGGAAACCAGACAGACAGAGCGGGAAGCCTGAATCGTGTTACAGAGAGAGCCAGGGTAAGATGAAGAGGGAGGGGATCTGGAGAGAGAGATCAGTGAAAAAGTGAGAGAAGTCAGTGAAAGAAAGAGAGAGGAGGAAGGAGAAAAATATTACGTGAAACAGTGTTTTCTTTTAAGGAATCCCCAGAGCTTCAGGCCAAACACACACACGAAGGCAAGTGCATATTGATTCTAAACCCCTTTTATGATGAGAATAACAGATTTAAATTGGGACTATATCAATATTAATTAAGATCAAGTGTATTGCTCCTTTGAAAATATAATTGTTTACAACATATGACGGAAACAGGCTTCGATATATTGAGTTACATTGTGTAATGTATTTGTATGGGTCCCCCAAGTGCAAAATATGTATCAAACATTTATTCTGAAAGTTATTACTGAGAGATATTCAAAATATTTGAATGGAAACATGAGAAGCTGGTCTATAATATGAAGGAAGCCTTGGTTATCAGTCAGCTGCGTGCTGCCAAAAGTAGCTAGAAACTTTTCCTTATACTATAGCCAGTGTGTGTGGTATCTGTGTGATGGGCTGGTCTGTAAGGGCCTTGTCCACTGCTGGGAAGCAACTTCCCTCTCCTACCCCCAACACAGAAACACACACACAGCACTACTCCTGCTATGAATGCACTTTGAGGGTGGTGAGGTGAGGCTGTGCATTTCCACCAGCTGCCCCAGGCCTCTGCCTCCTTATAGATGATACTACAACATGATGAAATGTCTGAGTGAGTGGCCCCATATCCTGTTAGGGTTGACATTTAGAGTTAGTCAGTCAGTCAACCACAGCAGCTAACATTCTCACAGGCCCAAAAGGAATCTCTGGTGTTATTGTGACACTGTGATTGCTTGTATTATTAAGGGAATTTCAGACAATGTGAAACGATGGGGATATTGACCATACTGTGGCTTCTCTACACTGTAATATACCATGGCCTGCCTGCCCACGTTGAACTGTTGAGTTTGCATGGCTGTTCTGCTTCTGACATCACTGTAACAATGGAACAGATTTTTGTTCTTTAACCCTTTGAGGAGTGAGAACTTAGAACACTCTCAGTAATATGTTATGGAATTTCACAGGAATGCATTAGCAGGCCTTTGTGCTGTGATCGATTACAATAATTTAGAATATTATAAACAAAACATATGCCTGTACGTACTCCTCAAATGGTTCAATGCTATAGTTCTGCACTGTACTATAGCTGTACCATCAGCTGAGCCTATTTCAGTGTTTAGTAGCAGCATGGCCTGATCCCCATGCTCCTCAGTACTTTAATATTATTATATTGACATGCCTGTCAGTGAGGGAGCCCTAAAGACACTTCAGCTGTACAATAGCCCCAGTTAAAACTCCCTTACAGCACAGCTGTAGACTCCACGTTGTCAAACTGCCTGACAGCACAGCTGTAGACTTCACGTTGTCAAACTGCTTGACAGCATACAGTACAGTAGGCCACTGCTGATGCCTTGTGTATTAACACTGATTCTCTGGGCTGCCAAATGTTTCTGATCCATGTGAAATCTGAAGAAATGTTTCACATACATTGCGTTTATAACCTTAACGTATCCGAACACTGTTAAGAATCAAAAGTACTTTAAAACTTGTATTAAAAAAACACATTCCCAAAATGTCTAGGGGAAAATGTGGTATTAAATGGGAGAAAATGTATGTAATTAAAGAGGAATGTATGGAGATATATTGGAGATAGTGAGTGAGTGTATATACAGCCTATAAGAGTTCGCCAACTACGCCACAGTATAATAACACACAGTATACAGATTCTTTTTTCAGAGGGAGATTGTAATATGTTTATTTGTTGAGTTGTGATTGTAAACATATAGACAGCTGATAGCTGTTGGGCCCTCCTGTATCTATCAATGTATTTAGTGTACCTGTACATTCCAATGCGCTCCTTCACAGGCCACCTGGCTGGCTGGCTGCCTGCCGCTATAATGTGTTATTTAAAGCTGAATGTGCGACCGCAGAGAAATCACTCCATAGTATGAGATGTACTATCAGATATGTAAGTCTATACTGTCGTTGCAGTTATACTATCATCCTGTCTTGCACCGCGGAAGGCAACCTGTGTTTACTGGATCCTGTATTTTTCCTACTTTGTATAATCTTGCCAAATAACATATTTAATGCTAATTTAAGTTATAACAGTGAGTACACAACTATTTGTCCCCTTCTAGTGACATACTAAATAGTTCACACATTCTAAGCTTGACGGCAAAGCACTATATTTGTCATTGTTTAAGCTGTGTAACAATAAAGCTTTTTCATGTGCTCTGGTATTCAGATTCTGCCTAATTACCTACCTAGTACTACCTTTTCTTATTTGTTTGATGTAGCAAATGTTGTATCACTTCTAGAGTCTATGCTGGAAATCATGAAGTTTATTTTCTGTAAGACTTGCTTTTGGTCTTGCATACACCTGGGCGGGGTGTTTTGGGGTTCTTTTGGGGGGGCTTTTAATCTGAACCGCCATTCAAACGAGCAGTCACTTGTGTCATCATGTCTACAGTCAACAGTAGTACTGCATTAAACGGATCATCTGTAATTCTAAAAGGAAACAGTGTGATTACTTAACCAAGCCCTTCTGTTCCTAACAACTGTGTTATAGTGTGTGGATATTCCTCTGTGCTGCCACACAGACAGCCATTGTTGGTACTGTATGTAATTACAGATGGTTTCCCTCCCATCGATACATCTATAATTAGGTGTTAGTGTTACAGCATAATGCTGAGGGCCTGTCAGCTTACTGTACTGCCCCAGAGGCTTGGGATGAATGGTAGCTAGTGTCTGTCTTTCTAATTGCAGGCTTATCACTGTGATACAGGAGCTGTGGAATGTGACAGAGGCACATCTCTGATCGCTGCCAGTCCGAGGAGCATGGATTGTAAAGTGGGACCAAGTGAAAGATCACACTGCAGTGAAGAGTATAGGGTGCGACTTGCTGACTTCTCTATCTTTAACATAGTTTTTTGTCAGCACCTCATGTTTTAGGGTGTAAGCTCTTGTTATTTGATCATGGGCATCTGACTCAGCAGTGCATGTGCAACCAAGTGAGCCATTGGAACCACAAAGTTCAGAACCCCCGACCATCCGCTCAAGAAAAAGGTAATGATCCCTGTTCTAAGGTTTGTGCTTAGTATTCTGTTATTTATATTATTGACATCCGACTCGTTATCAGGGTGTGACTGGTGTGGTCTGACATCAGACAGGCTTGACCCCGGCCTGGAATCCCCCCCCCTGGGTCGGACATGATTCAACAGCCCATTGACATCACTTCCCTCCCTACACCAACAAACGGCAGGGTTGTTGGGAGAGACCACTGGAGAGGAGAGGAGGGGGGGGGGGGGGGGTGTTTGAGTCAGGCCTGTGGAATCCATGACATAGGCTCAGGGCTTTGTGTCCGAGGGGAACTCCAGCTACATCATCTATTCTACACCAGGCCTCTGTTTACCCTCGCCCTGTTCAACAAAATTCTCTGTATTTCTACTGTCCTTTTCTTGTGTGTGTAGACTTTGTCTTGATAATTCTGTGTGGGTGTTTTGTTAATTGCAGGATTGAGGCACATCTGGGGAGTTTGTGGATGACCTGAAGGAATAACGTGGCAGACCACATTGGATGCATTTTCTGCCAGTCAAAAAGATTCATATCATTGCTGTGTTTAATACATCTACCTATCTCTGAAAGACTTCTAAAGGTTTTATGGTAAACAGACCACTTCACTTCTGTAACAGCTTCATAGCCCTAATGTGCTGGGGCCACATTTGAGGAACTTCTCTGTTCTTTTGACAGGTTCATCATCTAGTTTCTATAAAAAGGTTTATTGACGATGTGAGAAATTACATCATACATAGTGACATGAGTCTCCTGGTGCTGAAACACTTTAATCCGGTTGACCAAATGACTGATGGAGCAGAGATGAAACCTCCTACTGAGAGATCCACTTGTCTCTCAACACGTGAAGAGAACACTGCTCACCACTCCTCACTGTTAGTATCTGTCTATCAGTGAGACCATACAGTTGAAGTCGGAAGTTTACATACACTTAGGTTGGAGTCATTAAAACTCGTTTTTCAACAACTCCACAAATTTCTTGTTAACAAACTATAGTTTTGGCAAGTCGGTTAGGACATCTACTTTGTGCATGACACAAGTAATTTTTCCAACAATTGTTTACAGACAGATTATTTCACTTATTATTCACAATTCCAGTGGGTCAGAAGTTTACATACACTAAGTTGACTGTGCCTTTAAACAGCTTGGAAAATTCCAGAAAATGATGTCATGGCTTTAGAAGGTTCTGATAGGCTAATTGACATCATTTGAGTCAATTGGAGGTGTACCTGTGGATGTATTTCAAGGCCTACCTTAAAACTCAGTGACTGCTTGACATCATGGGAAAATCAAAAGAAATCAGCCAAGACCTCAGAAAAAAAATTGTAGACCTCCACAAGTCTGGTTCATCCTTGGAAGCAATTTCCAAACGCCTGAATGTACCACGTTCATTTGTACAAACAATAGTACGCAAGTATAAACAATATGGGACCACGGAGCCGTCATACCACTCAGGAGGAGACGCGTTCTGTCTCCTAGAGATGAATGCAAATCAATCCCAGAACAACAGCAAAGGACCTTGTGAAGATGCTGGAGGAAACGGGTACAAAAGTATCTATATCCACAGTAAATCGAGTCCCATATCAACATAACCTGAAAGACCGCTCAGCAAGGAAGAAGCCACTGCTCCAAAACCGCCATAAAAAAGCCAGACTAAGGTTTGCAACTGCACATGGGGACAAAGATCATACTTTTTGGAGAAATGTCCTCTGGTCTGATGAAACAAAAATAGAACTTTTTGGCAATAATGACCATCATTATGTTAGGAGGAAAAAGGGGTGGCAGCATGAACCGTGAAGCACCGGGGTGGCAGCATCATGCTGTGGGGGTGCTTTGCTGCAGGAGGGACTGGTGCACTTCACAAAATAGATCATGAGGAAGGAATATTATGCAGATATATTGAAGCAAGATCTCAAGATATCAGTCAGGAAGTTAAAGCTTGGTCGCAAATGGGTCTTCCAAATGACCCCAAGCACACTTCCAAAGTTGTGGCAAAATGGCTTAAGGACAACAAAGTCAAGGTATTGGAGTGGCCATCACAAAGCCCTGACCTCAATCCTATAGAAAATGTGTGGGCAGAACTGAAAAAGCGTGTGCGAGCAAGGAGGCCTACAAACCTGACTCAGTTACACCAGCTCTGTCAGGAGGAATGGGCCAAAATTTACTCAACTTATTGTGGGAAGCTTGTGGAAGGCTACCCGAAACGTTTGACCCAAGTTAAACAATTTAAAGGCAATGCTACCAAGTACTAATTGAGTGTATGTAAACTTCTGACCTACTGGGAATGTGATGAAAGAAATAAAAGCTGAAATAAATAATTCTCTCTACTATTATTCTGACATTTCACATTCTTAAAATAAAGTGGTGATCCTAACTGACCTAAGACAGGGAATTTTTACTAGGATTAAATGTCAGGAATAGTGAAAAACTGAGTTTAAATGTATTTGGCTAAGGTGTATGTAAACTTCCAACTTCAACTGTATGTTTATCCAGGAGGAGTGTCCACAGGACACTGTTTTAGAGTAGCCTATAGAGTGGATAGTAGTTGTGGGAAATCTTCAGAGTTCAGAGAGTGCGTCCACACACATGACGGCGGTGTGTGTGTTATATGTGTGTGTTGTGTTTGTGGACAGGGCTGCTGTGCGTGGAAATGGGCAGCGGCAATCTCGACGGACACGACCTGACCCTGGTTACAATGGAAACCAAACAGCCAACACCGAGGAGGAGAGAGGGAGAGAGATGAGAGAAAGAAAACAGAGGAGAGGGAGATAAGGTCAGAGGAGCAGCTGACTCCTTTTATGAATGATGAGAAAACGTGTTTATCCCAATATGAAGGGATGAGAAGAGAAAGAGAAGACATTCGGCAGAGGGGAAATATCTAAGTCAAGTGGGCCTGCTAGTGTTTCCCCCGCCCATGAAGCCCATGTTTTGACTAGGGTGATTGAAAACAGCAGATTGGTCATGGTGGTCATGGTAACTAGTGGTATATAGATCCGTCTTAGAAGAGGGATAATAATTCAGATTGACTCAGCGCTGCTGCACAACATCTTCCAGTTGACGTCCACTCAGGGTTGTTTTCCACAGTATGAAACTAAACACAGAGACAGTTGAGAGTCGGGTCAACACTGAACACTCACTGCTGATGAATAGAGAGTGTTGCTTAATAACAAACTGTCTGTTCCTTTCCTCTGATCTACCTACACAGTATGCCCCAATGACACCATGCCTGACTCTGTGTGTGTGTGTGTGTGCGTGCTTGCTTGCTAAATTTCTGTTTTTGTTTCAAAAAGGGAAACACCTCAACACCTCACCTTTTTCCATGACTTCAAGGCACCCTCACATTCCCTGCACATCCCACATACACACACAAACCTGGTGCATTACACACACGTCATGGTTGTCTCGTATCTCCAGGGCTGTGGTGTTTGAATCAACCACAGAGAGGAAGGAGAGGTTAGGTTCAGAGGTTTGGGAGGGAGATCCTCAGATTACTGGAGACGTCTAACATTGATGTCATTGTTGATCCTGCCTTTAGTGTTGTTCCTCCCAGCTCTTTCAGACAGCCTGCTGCAGTGGAGCTGGAGCTTGAACTGGCCTGTCACCAGACATCCTATTGTAGGAATTAATGTTTCACCAGAGAGATGTGGTTTGGAGATGAACGGCACACAGGAGGTCATCCAAAAATCCCAAACTACAAACGTGTAAAACATGCCTCCTCACATCCCTCCAGTCAGTTACAACCTCTCACGTCATTCTCTGTCTCTCTCTGTTTCTGTTTTCTCTCTCACAGTTCACACAGAGCAACAGGAGTTCTGTCATAAGCAGTCGTAATATGTCAGGTAATGACAACTGACGGAACACATGATGACAGGGAGTAGTTTAGATTGATGTTTGCTGTAGTTACTGTAGCTAATGGGTTCACTATTGCTAGTGTTACAGTTGAAGTACAGTGTGACCATCAATCCACCCAGGCAGGAAACCAGAGGGGAGAGAGGGATGAAGAAGGGAGATTGAGAGAGGGATGGAGCAGGGAGATGAAGAAAGGGATGAAGCAGGGAGATGGAGAAAGGGATGGAGAGAGGGATGGAGCATGGAGATGGAGAGAGGGATTGAGCATGGAGATGGAGAGAGGGATGGAGCAGGGAGATGGAGAAAGGGATGAAGCAGGGAGATGGAGAGAGGGATGGAGATGGAGAGAGGGATGGAGCATGGAGATGGAGAGAGGGATGGAGCAGGGAGATGGAGAAAGAGATGGAGAGAGGGATGGAGCAGGGAGATGGAGAGAGGGATGGAGCAGGGAGATGGAGAAAGGGATGGAGCAGGGAGATGGAGAAAGGGATGAAGCAGGGAGATGAAGAGAGGGATGGAGCAGGGAGATGGAGTGAGGGATGGAGCAGGGAGATGGAGAGAGGGATGAAGCAGGGAGATGGAGAGAGGGATGAAGAAGGGAGATGGAGAGAGGTGTGAGGGAATAGTACATTGGAGAGATGAAGAGGCAGATGAAAGAAGTGATGTAATGCAGGGGTCCTGGTGAAGCAGAGACAGACTGTGTGTTTAGGTCCTGCTGGGATCACAGAGGAGATAATGTTTGCCACACACACACATGGACAGCACTACGTCAGTGGGATAATTAGAGGCTGGACAACCCTCAGACCCACAGCATGCTTCAGCTGAGATGCATTTCTCTTCGTGTGTCTGTGCAGGCGCGTGCACATGTGTGGTTATAAAAACTCTGTTTTCCCAACCAGAGGTCGTTGATAGGACAGCACCCCCCCCCCCCCACTCGCTCCGCACACCTTAATGGGAGTCATAATCATGCTGTGGCATTGTGCTGCCCTGTGCGTGTTGGCCCGATGTGTCCCACGGTAGGAAACCCTAGCAGCAGCATTAATACTGAGAACCATCATTTGTAAATAAACAGTGAATGTGATTCTGCTGCCATGTTTGTGTCTCCCACCAATTGACTGTGTTTTCCCCCACAACCCATCACTGTGCTCTAATAATGTGCTGTGCTCACCCCTACTTACCCACTCATAAACCCGCCCACAAACTGAAACTATATTGGCCTAAAAAACAGGAATATCCCTACTTTGACTACCATTTCTCCAATCTCCTTTTCAAATGTGTAGTTTTGATAAAACCACTGACCAATGTGAACTGAGATGTGGACGGAGAGTGTGTTGAAGGAGTGGGGGTTCACTGTATATTTCTAGTTGCTAAGGAGGTTGCTATGTAATAAGCAGGAGACAGGAGAATGAGACCTTTGGTGGGGTCCGTCTACGTGTGTGTGCCCTCTGCAAAGTGTGTGTGGTCCATCTACGTGTGTGTGTGTGTGTGTGTGTGTGTGTGTGTGTAATGGCAGACTAGGGATGAACTTGTTACCACAGAGGATGTGGGAGAGAGGGGAGAGACAGACAATACACGACTCTGCATGTCGTGAAACTTCATTCTACAAGGCATTTGTAATTCAGTCTGTAATTTAGACTCTGAATAAATAAACTGAGGACACACATCTATTATACCTTGGGTACACAGAACTGTTTGCAAGCAAATAACCTGGTTAGCATGAAACCCTTAAATGACACATCAATTTTAGACTGCTCAATCAAATCACGGACAAACTACTGCATTAGCAATTGAGGGAAACATTGCACACTGAGGAAGAGGTTACAAATATCACAGACCAAAACTCCCAAACTGTACATACACATACACTTCCTTATTATACAGGATTTGACCATTCTAATTTCAAATCTTCACGTTCTAAAATAACAGAAAATCTTCGAGTTTTAAAATAACCTGAATCCAGTGAAATCATGCTGGTTGTTTTGAATCTGAAATAGCTATGAGAAGTCCAGACTTGCTGGAACCTTCTCTTCTCACTGTGACTTCCCAGTCTGACACACACTAGGCACCAGTTCTGACCTCTAACCCCTTACCTCTTACTTCAGACTGTGCCCTGGGGAGGGCTAATAATCAGATAGCCACTATATGGCCATGGTAGAAAGGACAAGATCTTCATATTTATTATTTGGGGTTAAGGTTAGGACAAGGGTTAATGGTTGTTGGTGAGTTGTTAAAATTGTATTAGTGGTTATAGAGGTAGGTGTTCATATGTCCACTCCAGCCAATCTCCCTAATAGACCATAATAGAACACTAGGGGATCTATTTAACACAGAACTATCTCTCTCAATCTCTCCCTCTCTCTCTTACCAGCTTCAGGAGCTTGGCTCCCTGTCTCACTGTGAAGGAGCGTTGGGTTCGGTCCACCCCACTCCCCTCTGGTAGAGACCAGAACAGCTCATGGCAAAACACAGAGGGCACAGAGGAGTATCGCACACATACACACAATACCTGAATAGCACCCAAACCTTTGCTGTGCCGCCGGCCACTGGTCCAGGTTCCTGGTCTGGGGGAAATAGCTGAGGGTACAGCAGGAAAGCCACAGCTAAACACAGGTTCTCACAGTGTATTATTAAGCACCCCTGACCGGGAGAGGAGTTAACAGGACCCTGGTGAACAGGACCAAAGCTAGAGACAGAGGTAGGGGTAGAGCTACAGAGAAAGGCAGAGCCAGAGGTAGAGCTACAGAGAGAGGCAGAGCCAGGGGTAGAACTACAGAGAGAGGCAGAGCCAGGGGTAGAGCCACAGAGAGAGGCAGAGCCAGGGGTAGAACTACAGAGAGAGGCAGAGCCAGGGGTAGAGCCACAGAGAGAGGCAGAGCCAGAGGTAGAGCTACAGAGAGAGGCAGAGCCAGAGGCACGGGGCCAGGGCACAAGCAGCCAAGTTCAAGAGGTCATGGAGGAAGGGAAGGGAAGAGGTTGTTAGCTGAACTCTGATCCTGACCACGTGTTTTCCTCTCCTGTCAGATGAGTGCAAGTAAATGTCTGCCAATGGGAGGCAGGTTTGCAAACCATGTTAAAAGAGGTCAGGGAGATCAAATCAAATCAAATCAAATCAAATTTTATTGGTCACATGCGCCGAATACAACAGGTGCAGACATTACAGTGAAATGCTTACTTACAGCCCTTAACCAACAGTGCATTTATTTTAAACAAAAAAGTAAGAGTAAAACAACAACAAAAAAGTGTTGAGAAAAAAAGAGCAGAAGTAAAAAATAAAGTGACAGTAGGGAGGCTATATATACAATAGAATAAAGTGACAGTAGGGAGGCTATATATACAGGGGGGTACCGTTGCATAGTCAATGTGCGGGGGCACCGGCCAGTTGAGGCAGTTGAGGCAATATGTACATGTGGGTAGAGTTAAAGTGACTATGCATAAATACTTAACAGAGTAGCAGCAGCGTAAAAAGGATGGGGTGGGGGGGCAGTGCAAATAGTCCGGGTAGCCATGATTAGCTGTTCAGGAGTCTTATGGCTTGGGGGTAGAAGCTGTTGAGAAGTCTTTTGGACCTAGACTTGGCACTCCGGTACCGCTTGCCGTGCGGTAGCAGAGAGAACAGTCTATGACTAGGGTGACTGGAGTCTTTGACAATTTTGAGGGCCTTCCTCTGACACCGCCTGGTATAGAGGTCCTGGATGGCAGGGAGCTTTGCCCCAGTGATGTACTGGGCCGTACTGGGCCGATCAAGCCCAAGGTCAGAAGGTCATTGAAGTAGGACGTGTTTGGCTCACCTCCAATGGTAGTGACCTTGTTGTCTGTCAGTAGATGGAGGTAGGTTTGTTAAGCATGTAGCCTATAAGGCCAGGGAGACATCCATTGCATACAAAGTAAATATAGTGCTAATACACATAACTGAAATCATGTGTGTGGTTTTGTGCAGTCAAAAAGCCCATAATGACGGAGTATTAAATGTTTCTAGCGCCAGGAGGTTTGCTGGTTTAGGGCTAAAGACCTAAGTCACGTTTCTCCCATGAACTCCACTGGCACCCAGAGATTTGCTTGGATTTCGCAAACTCACCGATCTAACCCCTCTCCGTCCCCCCTTTCTATTGTCACAGTGTCTGCCTAAAATAACATTTGTTTCAAATAAAGTTTTTTTCTGCGGGGTTTTCAAATACTACGCTGTTGTTTCTTTTGCTGTCATCAGAAAACAGAGTAAAGCAGGAAGGTAATTCCAGTGTAATTCTCCTGGCCTGAGGAGGACCACTGGGATGTTGATATTATATACAGTTTAGAGACCCGGTAATACTCACAATGAAAAAGCTGAGGCAGCAGAGAGGAACCAATTGCCGTAAGGGGACAGATTTTATTTTATTGAATTGGACTGGATTGTAAAGTTTATTGGGTTTGGTAGTGACTTCAACAGCCCAATAGCATGCATGCTCAAGTTTATACTCGTCATTGAATCCAATCACTAAACATGTGATTATTGTTAGGGTTAGATTAGTTTAGGAGGATTTGGCAAATCTGACCATAACTCTATCCTCCTGATTCCTGCTTACGAGCAAAAACTCAAACAGGAAGTGGTCCGATGAAGCGGATGCTAAGCTACAGGACTGTTTCGCTAACACATACTGGAATATGTTACTGGATTCATCCGATAACATTGAGGAGTTTACCACATCAGTCACCGGCTTCATTAATAAGTGCATCGACGACGAGAAACCATGGATTACAGGCAATATCCGCACTGAGCTAAAAGCTAGAGCTGCCACTTTCAAGGACCAGGGCACTAATCCGGACGCTTATAAGAAATCCTGCGACGACCTCCGACGAGCCATCAAACAGTCAAAACGTCATACAGGACTAAGATCGAATTCTACTACGCCGAATTCTACTACGCCGGCTCTGACGCGTACAAAGGGAAACCCAGCCGTGAGCTGCCCAGTGACGCAAGCCTACTAGACGAGCTAAATGCCTTCTATGCTCGCTTCGAGGCAAGCAACACTGAACCATGCATGGGAGCACCAGCTGTTCCGGACGACTGTGTGATCTCGCTCTCTGTAGCCGATGTGAGTAAAATGTTTAAACAGGTTAACATTCACCATGACGGGTATTCAGAGCATGCGCTGACCAGCTGGCAAGTGGCTTCACTGACATTTTCAAGCTCTCCCTGACCCAGTCTGTAATACCTACATGTTTCAAGCAGACCAGCATAGAGCCTGTGCCCAAGAACGCTAAGGTAACCTCTCTAAATGACTAACGCCCCGTAGCACTCACATCTGTAGCCATTAAATGCTTTGAAAGGCCGGTTATGGCTCACATCAACACCATCATCCCAGACACCCTGGACCCACTCCAATTCGCATAACGCCCCAACAGATCCACAGATGACACAATCTCTATTACACTCCACACTGCCCTCTCCCACCTGGACAAGAGGAGCACTTACGTGAGAATGCTGTTCATTGACTATAGCTCAATGTTCAACACCATACTGCCCTCTAAGCTCATCACCTAAGTTCAGGACCCTGGGACTGACCACCTGCCTCTGCAACTGGATCCTGGACTTCCTGATGGGCCGCCCCCAGGTGGTGAAGGTAGGCAACAACACATCTGCCACACTGACCCTCAACATGGGGGCCCCTGAGGGGTGTGTGCTTAGTCCCCTCATGTACTCCCTGTTCACCCACTACTGCGTGGCCGTGCATGACTCCAACACCACCATTAAGTTTGCTGACGACACGACAGTGGTTGGCCTGATCAAGCCATAAGACTGCTAAATAGTTAAATAGTTTAACCAAATAGCTACCCGGACTATCTGCATTGAGCTTTTTTGCACTAACTCTTTTGACTCATCAAATACGCTGCTGTTACTGTTTATTATCTATACTGTTGCCTAGTTGCCTAGTCACTTTATCCATACCTATACAGTATGTACATATCTACCTCAATTACCTCGTACCCCTGCACATCGACTCGGTACTGGTACCCTGTATATATAGCCGTTATCGTTACTCGTGTATTTATTTGTTGTGTTATTATTTTTCAATTGTTTCTAAATTTTTCTCTTTGCATTATTGGGAAGGGCCCGTGAGTAAGCATATCACTGTTAATCTACACCTGTTATTTACAAAGCATGTGACAAACAAAATTTGATTTGATTTGGTTTGGGTTAAAGGCATTGAGGATGGTCAGATTAAATACATGGATCACTTTCCTCTACACAGATGAGAAGTTGCTACTTCTCTACAACAAGAGAGACCTTTATGAATGCTAATCCCTCTTTCATTAGGCACAGGCCCTTATTGGTGTTACCAAACGTACAGTAACATTACCTTTAGGAATGCCATGTAGGGTGTTTGTCTTGAGGAGACACCACTAATATGACTGATATATCATGTCAACCACCTCCAGGCATGGCCATGTGCCTGGGAAGCCTATCTGTCTGTCAGATCAGAGGGGTGGGAAGGTCAGTCTGTCTGTCTGTCTGTCTCGTTGTGTACATGGTATGATTGGCTATGATACAGTGACAGATCCAATGTGTGTCAGTGTTGACATCCGATGAGTGGAAGACAATATGTGGGTGTTGAGGTGTTGCACGCACAGAGGTACACACACAAACACACAGAGGGAGACACTCATATCCTGTGTTACAGAGGGTGAATCACAGAGATTTAGGGTTGAGAAGGACTTCTCTAATGACCTTGTAATGTCATTACAGGTTTTCTTCTGGGTCAAAATGGGGCTTAGGTTGTGGGCGTGGTCACTTGTGCGGTCGCCAAATATACAGTGCTTTCAGAAAGTATTCATACCCCTTGACTTACTCCACATTTTATGTTACAGCCTGAATTGAAAATGTATGAAACTTTTTTTTTTCTCACCCATCTATACTCCATAATAACAAAGTGAAAACATGTATTTACAAATGTTTGCAAATGTATTGAAAATGAAATACAGAAATATCTAATTCACATAAGTATTCCCACCCCTGAGTCAATACATGTTAGAATCATCTTTGGCAGTGATCACAGCTGTGAGTCTTTCTAGGTAAGTATCTAAGAGCTTTGCTCACCTGGATTGTACAATATTTACACATTATTATTTTTACATTTCTTAAAGCTCTGTCAAGTTAGTTGTTGATCATTGCTAGACAGACATTGTCAAGTCTTGCCATAGATTTTCAAGCCGGTTTAAGTGAAAACTGTAACCAGGCCACTCAGGATCATTGAATTTTGTCTTGGTAAGCAACTCCAGTATGTACAGTGGGGAGCACAAGTATTTGAGACACTGCCAATTTTGCAGGTTTTCCTACTTACAAAGCATCATAGGTACACTTCAACTGTGAGAGACGGAATCTAAAACAAAAATCCAGAAAATCACATTGTATGATTTTTAAGTAGCTGTTGGCGCAATTATTAGAAAATGGAAGAAGTTCAAGATGACGGTCAATCACCCTCGGTCTGGGGCTCCATGCAAGATCTCACCTCGTGGGGCATCAATGATCATGAGGAAGGTGAGGGATCAGCCCAGAACTACACGGCAGGATCTGGTCAATGACCTGAAGAGAGCTGGGACCACAGTCTCAAAGAAAACCATTAGTAACACACTACGCCGTCATGGATTAAAATCCTGCAGTGCACGCAAGGTCCCCCTGCTCAAGCCAGCGCATGTCCAGGCCCGTCTGAAGTTTTCCAATGACCATCTGGATGATCCAGAGGAGGAATGGGAGAAGGTAATGTGGTCTGATGAGACAAAAATATAGCTTTTTGGTCTAAACTCCACTCGCCGTGTTTGGAGGAAGAAGAAGAATGAGTACAACCCCAAGAACACCATCCCAACCGTGAAGCATGGAGGTGGAAACATCATTCTTTGGGGATGCTTTTCTGCAAAGGGGACAGAACGACTGCACCGTATAGAGGGGAGGATGGATGGGGCCATGTATCGCGAGATCTTGGCCAACAACCTCCTTCCCTCAGTAAGAGCATTGAAGATGGGTCGTGGCTGGGTCTTCCAGCATGACAACGACCCGAAACACACAGCCAGGGCAACTAAGGAGTGGCTCCATAAGAAGCATCTCAAGGTCCTGGAGTGGCCTAGCCAGTCTCCAGACCTGAACCCAATAGAAAATCTTTGGAGGGAGCTGAAAGTCCGTATTGCCCAGCGACAGCCCCGAAACCTGAAGGATCTGGAGAAGGTCTGTATGGAGGAGTGGGCCAAAATCCCTGCTGCAGTGTGTGCAAACCTGGTCAAGACCTACAGGAAAAGTATGATCTCTGTAATTGCAAACAAAGGTTTCTGTACCAAATATTAAGTTCTGCTTTTCTGATGTGTCAAATACTTATGTCATGCAATAAAATGCAAATTATTTACTTAAAAATCATACAATGTGATTTTCTGGATTTTTGTTTTAGATTCTGTCTCTCACAGTTAGTGTACCCCTATGATACAAATTACAGACCTCTACATGCTTTGTAAGTAGGAAAAACTGCAAAATCGGCTGTGTATCAAATACTTGTTCTCCCCACTGTATTTGACCTTGTGTTTTAGGTTACTGTCCTGTTGAAAGGTGAATTTGTCTACCAGTGTGTTGGAAAGCAGACTCAACCAGGTTTTCCTCTAGGATTTTACGGGTGCTTAGCTCTATTCCGTTCCTTTTTATCCCCCCAAAAACTCCCTAGTCCTTGCCAATGACAAGCATACCCATAACATGATGCAGCCACCACCATTCTTCAAAATATATGTGTTGTGTTGGATTTGCCCCAAACATTCCACTTTGACATGATGGGTTATTGTATGTAAGTCAGTGGCACAAAATCAGGCACTGTACATTTTAGAGGCCCTCCTATTGGCCACAGTGACAAGAAAGGCACATTTCCTGCAATTCTACACATTTTGCCATGTGGCTGAGAGAAATGCTTGCAGTTTTAAAGCTATTTTCCTGCGATTCTACACATTTTGCTATGGGCTGAGAGAAAAATGTGCAGTTTTAAAGCTAATTTCCTTCAATTCTACCAATTTTGCCATGGCTTATGCTATCTGAGTGACTCAAACATTATAACAAAATCAATGGGGGCCCCATGCCATTACAAAAATACTGCTGAATGCATTTTTTAAAAATATTTTTTATTCTCCTTCAATGTATAGGCTATAGGTCCATCAGCTACATTTACTCTTCAAGGGAAATTTTAGCATAAAAATAACTTTACCAGACTCCTATGATTATAAAACCTCCATGAAGTGCTTATAACTGCCATATCTCTTTTTTTTATCTAGCAAATGTCACCTTGCCAATCATTCAATCTGGGTGGGAGGGGAAAGATGATCAGGTGACTGCTCGTTTGGCTGGAGGCGGTTTGACGCGCCGCAACTGCTGTGTGTTATAAAGAGCCCGGTCTAGATTAACCTGTCCTGTACGGTTATGGTTCTGTGTATGTTTGTGTGTATGCACAGCGTTGTCTTTAAGGGTAGCACACACACACCAGACTAAATATCACTTTCGTCTGATTGGCTGTCTCTCTACAAAGGGAGCCGCTAGTCTTCTGCCCACCCACTGTTTATAGCTCTCCTCTATCAGAAGTTCAGAACTTCCTTCCTTCCAGTGAGAGTAGTCTATTCATCTAGAGCACCAGGACTCATCATGGCAGCTAATGATTACCGAGGCTACCTGAGGAACCACGCCGACATGGAGGGCGCTCAGCCCCGCTACCACCCGTCCCATGGCTCGGAACCGACCTATAGACCTTTTATATTCGTTACTCTGGCTATTATGGGATTGCTGCAGATTGCATCGAGTGTGGCGATCTTGTTACACTTGACAGGTTATCTCCAAGAGGTAAGACACCATTTTCAAGACGCACAACGGCTGATAACAGAACTATGCGACACACTTGCGAGTTGCGACATGTGCACAGGTGCGCGTCAGCATTTTATCTTGAACTTGCGGGTGGCTACTTTAAGTTAGACTTTAAACAAGCAACCTGACAATAGGGTAGAACAATCTGCAAAGTTGTTGCACAGTTTTTAAATTGAAATGTACTTATATTATGTTTAAAATGGAGAGTGAAAAGTAGGCTACATTAAACAGTTGTGTTCTTTGCATTGCTTTGGAATACCCAAACATATGGCCTTTTGCTGTTTCAAGCGCACAGGGTTGAATGTCATTCAAGCTTGCAGGTTTGCGGATACAGTTTGGGCTCGCAACTTCTTGAAAACTTGCAGCTGAGGTGCGCGAGCACTTTCATTTTGAACAATCTGTGCTCTCGACACCAAGTGGCGGTAATTCTGTGAACTTGTCCCCAATAGTAAAACCAGCTGTCAGCTCTGAAATAGCATATTTCTCTACTGATGAGATTGTCTGCCCAGATGATAAGGAGGTAAGTTATTTCAGCAAGCCAGTATTTTCCATGTCACAGACCTTATCAAAGCAATCTCCCGTTTTCACAACGATAGTGAGTGTTGCCAAATGGGGATAGTGTAGCCTATATAAATATTTAATTCAAGTAATCTTGTTCGTAAAATACATCTGTTTTTACTTAAGCAGGCATGTTTACTCTGTTATTTACTGTTTTCAGTCGGAAATGTATCAATCATAAACGGAGAATAAACAAATGTTTCTTAAAGTGTATGATGTAGTTTGGGGAGGTGGGCTGCAACAGTTTATAGCCAAGAGGTTTTAAAAACCAACCAATAATCTCTCCTAAAGATGTTTAACTGTTCTCAAATTCAAATCCAAATTTAAAAAATGCTTTATTGACATGAAATAATTACACATTGGTATTGCCAAAGTAACAATACACAATATAAATATTTATCAGCTTTTCTTAGCTCCAGGTCTTCTCCAGTCAAGCCATTGAGCCCTCAGCACAGAGAGAGACAGAATAACATGTCAGTGATATTTATCTGCTTCAGTGCCAGTCAGGTAGCTAACCTGTCATGTACCACTATCACCCTGCACAAGCAGTCTTGTGTAAGACAGCATTAACATTATTTCTGGGTTGTTATTATTGCTTTATGGTGGTTTCTAGAGTTGAATGATAGTCATGTTTCAACATGCCAAACAACAAGAAGACATTTCAGTTCCATCATGATGCTCCATCAGTCTTCACACGTAGGCCTAATGAAGCCCAGCATGGGGTGTGTGTGTATGGAGAGAGCCTGCTGCAGAATGTCAATATTGGTTTGACCTGTCTTTTGGCATAAACACAGTAGTGTGTCGGGAGCTTGTTAACTCCTGGAGACGAGCCCAAGTAGGAGCGAGAGAGAGGGGGGCGGAGAGAAGGACAGAGATAGGGGGGGATTGATGAGAATGAGATATAGCTAGATAGAGTTAGGGAGAGAAAGAGAACGGGAGACCGGCAGAAAAAGAGAGGGAGAGAGATGGTAGTGATGGGGGGGAAAAAACGATACATTTACATATCAGGATATTATTTTTGGCAATGTATCGTTTTAACAATATCATTGCGCTAGTTGGCTGTGCCTGCATCAAAACTCCAGCTTTTTTCCTTCATAGCTTGTTCTCCATCTTCTTTTTAAATAGGGAGCCAATTTGTTTTCAGCACTTTTATTTCCATGACTGATCAAAACAAATTTTTCTCATGGCTCTCTTGTCTCTGCAGCAGCCATATAGTGAGCAATATGTTTGGAACATCGAATCACAATAAAATCACAGTATCGAATCACAATACATATAGAATTGTGAGAATCGCAATACATATCGTATCGGCACCTAAGTATCGTGATAATATCATATTGTGATGTCCCTTGCAATTTCCTGCCCTAAGAGATGGTTCAGGTGGTAGAGCATTGCGCTTGCAACGGCAGGGTTGTGGGTTTGATTCCCACGGGGGTTTGATTCCCAGTATGAAAAAGTATGAACATTTATGCACTCACTACTGTAAGTCGATCTGGATAAGAGCTTTTGCTAAATGACTTAAATGTAAAAATGGGAGATGTATTTGGCACGAGGACCAGATTGAGTTGGTAAACGGATGCAGAGAGAACCTTTGCTGTGAGCCACCAAACCACCTATTAAAGTCTCCCATTCAGACTGTCCTGACTTGGTCCTGGAGTAAGGGACCGTCTGATTGAGCTGAATTAGCTCTCTACTAAGTGAAGGGAAAAAGAGACACTGAGCCGTTCTCTGAATAAACAAACAATCTTCCCGATGACAGCCCATATGGTAGCACTTTGAGGTGACTCATGATATAGTAGGCCCCAGATATTGGCACTACACCACTCCCCCTGTCTGAACACCTGTAGGAGTTACTGTATCTGATGGGGGAGCAGGAGGCAGCACAGCACCATGCCTCAGGAGGAATGTGCTGCTCTAGGCTGTTTCTAAACACTCATCAGACTCTGAGGAGCTGATAGACCAGGATGTACAGGACATCTGGTTCTAGATTGGGGTATAGGGATGGGAATGGGTATGGTTATGGGCAATAGTTGAAGAGGCCTGGTGCTGACCAGAACAGAGAACTGGCACCTCTAATCTATGGATACACTGCCTGCCAAGCAGTCACTAAATGTCAGAGTAGGTCTTCCAGGTTTCAGTCAGTGAATTGTGACACGCTTGAGGCTCCCTGTCAACAAACTGTGTCTGTTTTACTCTGATAAATTAAGGGGATTGTTAGGTAATATGTGTCTTCCTAATGCCTGTGTTTCTGTTTCCAGGTCGATCTCTCCTCCGCCCCGCAGCAGCTAATGGAGGTGAGTCGACCCCTGTCTGATCATAATAACCAGTACTCTCATTGGTCCACATTAGAGGGTTTTTACTGTACTGTTCTGTACTTCCTGGTAAGGTACAATGAATAGGCCTATGTTTGTCATTAAAGCTCAGAGATTGTTGGGTTATACTTTATTTTACAATCTTATATCAGATGTTATTTAGTTACACAATTTGGTATACAGTGGGGGAAAAAAGTATTTAGTCAGCCACCAATTGTGCAAGTTCTCCCACTTAAAAAGATGAGAGAGGCCTGTAATTTTCATCATAGGTACACGTCAACTATGACAGACAAAATGAGAAAAAACAAATCCAGAAAATCACATTGTAGGATTTTTAATGAATTTATTTGCAAATTATGGTGGAAAATAAGTATTTGGTCAATAAAAGTTTCTCAATACTTTGTTATATACCCTTTGTTGGCAATGACACAGGTCAAACGTTTTCTGTAAGTCTTCACAAGGTTTTCACACACTGTTGCTGGTATTTTGGCCCATTCCTCCATGCAGATCTCCTCTAGAGCAGTGATGTTTTGGGGCTGTCGCTGGGCAACACAGACACTTTCAAATCCCTCCAAAGATTTTCTAAGGGGTTGAGATCTGGAGACTGGCTAGGCCACTCCAGGACCTTGAAATGCTTCTTACGAAGCCACTCCTTCGTTGCCCGGGCGGTGTGTTTGGGATCATTGTCATGCTGAAAGACCCAGCCACGTTTCATCTTCAATGCCCTTGCTGATAGGAGGTTTTCACTCAAAATCTCACGATACATGGCCCCATTCATTCTTTCCTTTACACGGATCAGTCGTCCTGGTCCCTTTGCAGAAAAACAGCCCCAAAGCATGATGTTTCCACCCCCATGCTTCACAGTAGGTATGGTGTTCTTTGGATGCAACTCAGCATTCTTTGTCCTCCAAACACGACGAGTTGAGTTTTTACCAAAAAGTTATATTTTGGTTTCATCTGACCATATGACATTCTCCCAATCCTCTTCTGGATCATCCAAATGCACTCTAGCAAACTTCAGACGAGCCTGGACATGTACTGGCTTAAGCAGGGGGACACATCTGGCACTGCAGGATTTGAGTCCCTGGCGGCGTAGTGTGTTACTGATGGTAGGCTTTGTTACTTTGGTCCCAGCTCTCTGCAGGTCATTCACTAGGTCCCCCTGTGTGGTTCTGGGATTTTTGCTCACCGTTCTTGTGATCATTTTGACCCCACAGGGTGAGATCTTGCGTGGAGCCCCAGATCGAGGGAGATTATCAGTGGTCTTGTATGTCTTCCATTTCCTAATAATTGCTCCCACAGTTGATTTCTTCAAACCAAGCTGCTTACCTATTGCAGATTCAGTCTTCCCAGCCTGGTGCAGGTCTACAATTTTGTTTCTGGTGTCCTTTGACAGCTCTTTGGTCTTGGCCATAGTGGAGTTTGGAGTGTGACTGTTTGAGGTTGTGGACAGGTGTCTTTTATACTGATAACAAGTTCAAACAGGTGCCATTAATACAGGTAACGAGTGGAGGACAGAGGAGCCTCTTAAAGAAGAAGTTACAGGTCTGTGAGAGCCAGAAATCTTGCTTGTTTGTAGGTGACCAAATACTTATTTTCCACCATAATTTGCAAATAAATTCATTAAAAATCCTACAATGTGATTTTCTGGAGAGAAAAAATCTCAATTTGTCTGTCATAGTTGACGTGTACCTATGATGAAAATTACAGGCCTCTCTCATCTTTTTAAGTGGGAGAACTTGCACAATCGGTGGCTGACTACATACTTTTTTCCCCCACTGTAATAAAAAAGGTAATTGCCATTTCGAAGTAAATCAGATTACAGTATTTTATCAGATTACAGTATCTACAGGATATCAATTCCAAAGCAGTTTCCTTTTTGGCTTCATTCATTGATTCTTTGACACGAAACAGCTTTGTCCTGTATGTGAGTTAGCCTATGCAGTCCTATTTGGTCAAACCAGAATATCAATAGCTAGGGCAAACTACTGTATTTCACCAAGGGAAAAAGGTGTTACTATAACAGATTACACCTGGTAAGCATTTCCTCCTATGATTTGCATCCAGGAATGAACAGTATTATCAGCATGGGGTGGTAAAACTTTAAAAGCATGGTGAAACAACATCTATATTAAAACCAAAACAAAGTTACCCATTCTAAAATGTGTGCTTAGTCGTGCTTTTCCCATGGTTCTGTATTTGTGCATACCACAGCAAATTTACACCCTAAGCCAAACCCAGCTTCAAACCCTAACCTCAGTGTGGTCAGGAGCCTGTAGAGAGGTCAAGCCATGCTCACAGTCCCTACCCACTGATCAGGGGTCAGATATGTTTCATCTCCCTAATAAAGTGAGGATTGGGGGGTAGGCCTGGAGTCAGATTTGCCTGTAGTTTACTGTATTGTACATGGGGCACCAATCAAATGATGTCATGGTTTGGCGTTGGTGATTGCTAAGTGTCCTGAGTAACCTTCACTCATCAGTAACAATGGCATAGCATACGTATGTGTGTGTGCCTTGAGTAATCTTCGCTCATCAGTAACAGTGGCGTCGAAGAGTGGTCGCGGCGGAATGCACCATTGTTGGGGTCTGTAAATCCTTTTTGGAACATTCCGCCATCTCGCTGGCACAGGTTTCCCCTGGCAACAGCAGAATCTTTCCAGGAATTAAAACAACACAGAATGAAAGGAATCCGCTCTGCTTTGCTTAGCTGTGTTTAGTTTCCCATAATGTATTTTGAATTTGCCCTTGTTGCCCCGAGGAGTGCTTAGACAAACCACCCACTCTGCTCTGCTGTCTCTGCTCTGCCTTGGACTGAGGATGCCTCTGTGTCATCAGACTAACATCTCGGAGTGGGATGGTTCCCATGTTGTAGTCTCAACCCTGCTCCAGCCTCCTGGCTCCAGGCTGCAGAGTGAACCCTGCTCTAGGCTTTATGAGGTGTGAGGCTGACAGGTCCGTTTGGCTCCCTGTGTGTTATCATAGAGCCTGCCCTGAGATGTGTGTGAGTGCATTGTGATAGTCTTCCCTGGGACCAGTGTTACTTTGCTGACAAATGAGTGGGTTTGTTAAAGAGCAGGCATTATTAAGAGCTGTCACATCTCATGTTTGCCTTTGTTAAGTGCTCTTTGATTTGAGGCAGGATCCAGACAGATTAGGCCTACAGTGGGCTGGCTGCTATGGACCTGTGGTCAGCCTGATGGCGGGAGGGTCAGAGAGCATAGGATACTCAGAGCTCAATGGGTTGGAACGGATGACTCATGGCTGTAGTCTATTGGACAGTGGACTGAACTGGGTGAAAGGTGATACAATAGAATAATACAGTGCATCACTGGAGTGGATAACTACAGTCCTGCAGTAAAACAGTTACAACCCCAGCCTGAGCCAATTCTCTGTAGCTCTGTAGCTTTCTCGCGAACATAATCCTCTCTTCCTGGTAAGGAGGTATGAGGTGGTCGAGTGTCTCACCACAAATCAAAGCTAAATGCCAGATTGTGGGGCCAGGGGGGAGTTAGTTCGTGATTTCTCCGTAGCCTTGGCCAAACTTGTTTACCCTGTCTAATTCTAAACCACTTTTATATAAACATGTTTACACAGCAAATTGTTTTTGGAAGAGAGACTGATCTTGGACTGAACATTGTACAAGTCTGTCTGCTCCTGTTTTGTGAGTAAATATACAATACTTAATATTAGTGTTATACAGGTGCATTAATGGTGCTGCAAACCACAGTGATGATCATTCCAGGGCAATAGTCTATTTTAAATTAAATGTTCTGTGCCATTCCTATTCAGAGGTGTTGTGTGTGTATTTGTGGTTTTCAGGTAATTTAAGAACAATCTTTAACAGTGTTCAAGTCAACACTTCACTTCTGTTTTTGGTATTTAATTGTATTTATTGGCTCGAGGTAAAGAGGAGATGACATTTCAGGCATACTAGGGCTGATCATAATGTGGGAAATTATACTGAAATTATAAAACAAGTTGAAACATCTACAGGATGTCTCTGTTCTGGAAGTAAGTGTCTCTAGCAGACAGTAGGTTTTCACATGGAACCCGTTCAGTGAGGCAGGCAGGCATGCAGTCTGTTTACTTGCATTGAGACTGTGTTTTGCTCCATGTGCTGCGTCTTGTCTCCAGTCTATGTACTGTAGCTCAGACTGGGGATACACATGTCATCGCACCACTCCAGGGGTGAATCTAATCAGATTTAGAAGTGGTGCCAGAACTGTGAAAGGAACAGCCATCTGACAGGTGACATTACCCAGCAGCCCTAGGGTCCCAGAACCAGACCACAATTTATGGTGCTCCTCACAACTCAGAGCTCCGGGCTTAGAGGTTCACTAGGCAGAACTAATGGAAGGTATGTGGGAAACACACCTACTGTACATGCACGCGTGTACACACTCAGCATAAGCTATAATTAAAATAGACAATTAAATAAGCATTGGTTGAAATATGTGGCACTAGCAACTGCTTAGAAAGTATTATGATTGGGCTAACGATAAATCACTTCTAGATAGAGGTTTGCGGTCACTAGAGTTCTCATTCTCAGCTCGAACCTTATGGCAGTCCAGGCCTCAAATTCTGTGAATTGATTCGGGCTGGGCGGGTTTTGGGCTTGCCGTGCTGTATTAAGAAAATAAAAAAACTGCGTGTCTGCGCACCTTTTAGCCTACTACGGCTCTCTCTCAGCCGCAGCAGCTGCAGACACTAGCGGTGCCAGGATTCCAATATTGGCTGGGCCAGAGCAATTTGTGGCCATGATGAAACTTATTTTTCTGATGATTTGAAATGTTTCAATTTAGCGATTCGCATAGGCTGGAGTGCACTCGGGAGAATGATGATCCATGAGACCATGACAGGCAGCGTATCTCCGTATCAGGAGAAGCCCATATTCCAATGGCATCTGTTATTAATGCCGATACAGCGCCTTCAGAAAGTATTGACACCACTTGACTTCTTCCACATTTTGTGTTACAGCCTGAATTTAAAATGGATTAAATTGAGATTGTGTGTCACTGGCCTACACACAATACCCCATAATGTCAAAGTGGAATTCTGTTTTTAGACATTTTTACACATTCACTAGAAATGAAACGCTGAAATGTCTTGAGTCAATAAGTATTCAACCCCTTTGTTATGGAAAGCCTAAATACGTTCAGGAGTAGAAATGTGTTTAACAAGTCACATAATAAGTTGCATGGACTCTCTGTGTGCAATAATAGGGTTTAACATGATTTTTGAATGACTACCTCATCTCTGTACCCCACACATACAATTAAGACCAGGAGGGTTTTCCAATGCCCCGCAAAGAAGGGCACTTATTGGTAGATGGGTAAAAATAAAAAAAGCAGACGTTGAATATCCCTTAGAGCATGGTGAAGTTATTAATTACACTTTGGATGGTGTATCAATACACCCAGTCACTACAAAGATACAGGCGTCCTTGCTAACTCAGTTGCTGGAGAGGAAGGAAACCGCTCAGGGATTTCACCATGAGGCCAATGGTGACTTTAAAACAGTTACATTGTTCTTCAAGATGTGTTTAAAACTATCTGGCCTTAATGGCCATGTACTCTTATAATGGCCACCCCTCAGAGCCTGGTTCCTCTCTAGGGTTCTTCCTACTGGAGTTTCCTGCCTTTTCTAGGGAGTTTTTCCTTGCCACCGTGCTTCTACATCTGCATTGCTTGCTGTTTGGAATTTTAGGCTGGGTTTCTGTATAAGCACTTTGTGACATCTGCTGATGTAAAAAGGGCTTTATAAATACATTTGATTGATTGATTGAATTTCATTGATTTAATGGCTGTGATAGGAGAAAACTGAGGATGGATCAACAACGTTGTAGTTACTCCACAATACTAACCTAAATGACCAAGTGAAAAGAAGGAAGTAAAAGATAAAACAATTCCAAAACATGCATCCTGTTTCCAATAAGGCACTGAAATAAAACTGTAAAAAATGTGGCAAAGAAATTAACTTTTTGTCCTGAATACAAAACATTATGTTTGGGGCAAATCCAACACATCACTGAGTACCACTCTTCATATTTTCAAGCATGGTGGTGGCTGCATCATTTTATCGGTATGCTTGTCATCGGCAAGGACTAGGGAGTTTCTTTTTTGTTGATAATATAAATGGAATAGAGCTAAGCACAGGCAAAATCCTAGAGGAAAACCTGGTTCAGTCTGTTTTCCAACAGACACTGGGAGACAAATTCACCTTTCAGCAGGACAATAACCTAAAACACAAGCCAAATATACACTGGATGACATTGAATGTTCCTGAGTGGCCTAGTTACAGTTTTGACTTAAATCGGCTTGAAAATCTATGGCAAGGCTTGAAAATGGTTGTTTAGCAATGATCAACACCAACTTGACAGAGCTTGAAGAATAATAAATAAAGTGCTAATATTGTACAATCCAGGTGTGCAAAGCTCTTGAGACTTACCCAGAAAGACTCACAGCTGTAATCGCTGCCAAAGGTGATTTTAACATCTATTGACTCAGGGGGGTGTTTTCTGTTTTCTTTCATTTTCAATAAATTTGCTAACATTTTTAAAAACATGTTTTCACTTTGTCATTATGGGGTATTGTGTGTAGATGGGTGAGACAAAATCTATTTAATCCATTTTGAATTCAGGTTGTAACACAACAAAATGTGGAATAAGTAAAGGGGTATGAATACTTTCTGAAGGCACTAACAAAATACACCCTAGGACTGTGCCTTGCTGGACTATCAAAAGTAGACCCATAACTGATCCAAATGTTTTCCTAATCAAACATGCATTCAAAACACAGGGCTTTTGAACATTTATTCAAATTGTTTTTTAATTTATTTAGTGTTTAATTATTCAAGGCTCCCTTTGTTATTTCATTAAAAAATAAAATGCTTTATTTTATTTAAAGGCATGAATGACTCATATGCTGTGTAATGACAAATGTAATGATTGATTGGTTATATTGAAGTAGGATACGTTACATTAAGGCAGATAAAACAGGATGCACTCTCACAGCTCGATGGTGGATAGATTATATAAGGCTACTACGTGAGTCAAAGGCAAAATAATACACTTGATTTAGGCTGCATTATGGCATGCTACAGTGGGGGGGAAAAAGTATTTAGTCAGCCACCAATTGTGCAAGTTCTCCCACTTTAAAAAGATGAGAGAGGCCTGTAATTTTCATCATAGGTACACGTCAACTATGACAGACAAAATGAGAATTTTTTTTCATCCAGAAAATCACATTGTAGGATATTTAATGAATTTATTTGCAAATTATGGTGGAAAATAAGTATTTGGTCAATAACAAAAGTTTCTCAATACTTTGTTATATACCCTTTGTTGGCAATGACACAGGTCAAACGTTTTCTGTAAGTCTTCACAAGGTTTTCACACACTGTTGCTGGTATTTTGGCCCATTCCTCCATGCAGATCTCCTCTAGAGCAGTGATGTTTTGGGGCTGTCGCTGGGCAACACAGACTTTCAACTCCCTCCAAAGATTTTCTATGGGGTTGAGATCTGGAGACTGGCTAGGCCACTCCAGGACCTTGAAATGCTTCACTCCTTCGTTGCCCGGGCGGTGTGTTTGGGATCATTGTCATGCTGAAAGACCCAGCCACATTTAATCTTCAATGCCCTTGCTGATGGAAGGAGGTTTTCACTCAAAATCTCACAATACATGGCCCCATTCATTCTTTCCTTTACACGGATCAGTCGTCCTTGTCCCTTTGCAGAAAAACAGCCCCAAAGCATGATGTTTCCACCCCCATGCTTCACAGTAGGTATGGTGTTCTTTGGATGCAACTCAGCATTCTTTGTCCTCCAAACACGACGAGTTGAGTTTTTACCAAAAAGTTATATTTTGGTTTCATCTGACCATATGACATTCTCCCAATCCTCTTCTGGATCATCCAAATGCACTCTAGCAAACTTCAGACGGGCCTGGACATGTACTGGCTTAAGCAGGGGGACACATCTGGCACTGCAGGATTTGAGTCCCTGGCGGCGTAGTGTGTTACTGATGGTAGGATTTGTTACTTTGGTCCCAGCTCTCTGCAGGTCATTCACTAGGTCCCCCTGTGTGGTTCTGGGATTTTTGCTCTCCGTTCTTGTGATCATTTTGACCCCACGGGGTGAGATCTTGTGTGGAGCCCCAGATCGAGGGAGATTATCAGTGGTCTTGTATGTCTTCCATTTCCTAATAATTGCTCCCACAGTTGATTTCTTCAAACCAAGCTGCTTACCTATTGCAGATTCAGTCTTCCCAGCCTGGTGCAGGTCTACAATTTTGTTTCTGGTGTCCTTTGACAGCTCTTTGGTCTTGGCCATAGTGGAGTTTGGAGTGTGACTGTTTGAGGTTGTGGACAGGTGTCTTTTATACTGATAACAAGTTCAAACAGGTGACATTAATACAGGTAACAAGTGGAGGACAGAGGAGCCTCTTAAAGAAGAAGTTACAGGTCTGTGAGAGCCAGAAATCTTGCTTGTTTGTAGGTGACCAAATACTTATTTTCCACCATAATTTGCAAATAAATTCATTACAAATCCTACAATGTGATTTTCTGGAGAAAAAAAATCTCATTTTGTCTGTCATAGTTGACGTGTACCTATGATGAAAATTACAGGCCTCTCTCATCTTTTTAAGTGGGAGAACTTGCACAATTGGTGGCTGACTAAATACTTTTTTCCCCCACTGTATCTGTTTTTTCAATCTCATGGCTCTATGTAGTACTGTATAGTCTGTTCTTGACTCTGGGATTGTGAAGAGAGCTTTGGTGCCATGTCTTGTGGGGTATGCATGGGTGTCCGAGCTGTGTGCTAGTAGTTTAAACAGACACCTCGGTGCATTCAGCATGTCAACACTTCTTACAGAAACTAGTAGTGATGAAGTCAATCTCTCTTCCACTTTGAGCCATAAGATGTATTCATGTTAGCTCTCCGTGTACATTTACGGGCCAGCCGTGCTGCCCTGTTCTGAGCCAATTGTTATTTTCCGTGGTCCCTCTTTGTGGCACCTGACCACACGACTGAACAGTAGTCCAGGTGCAACAAAACTAGAGCCTGTAGGACCTGCCTTGTTGATAGTGTTGTTAAAAAGGCAGAGTAGCGCTTTATTATGGACTTCTCCCCATCTTAATGTGGCTCGCGAAAGTATTCACCCACCCCCCTTGGCATTTTTCCTATTTTGTTGCCTTACAACCTGGAATTAAAATGGATTTACAATTTAAATTTGATTTACACAACATGCCCACCACTTTGAAGATGCAAAATATTGTTTTTTGTGAAACAAACATGAAATAAGACAACAAAACAGAACTTGAGCGTGCATAACTATTCACCCCCCCCCCCCCCCCCCAAAGTCAATACTTTGTAGAGCCACCTTTTGCAGCAATTACAGCTGCAAGTCTCTTGAGGTATGTCTCTATAAGCTTGTCACATCTAGCCACTGGGATTTTTGCCCATTCTTCAAGGCAAAACTGCTCCAGCTCCTTCAAGTTGGATGGGATCCGCTGGTGTACAGCAATCTATAAGTCATACCACAGATTCTCAATTGGATTGAGGTCTGGGCTTTGACTAGGCCATTCCAAGACATTTAAATGTTTCCCCTTAAACCACTCAAGTGTTGCTTTAGCAGTATGCTTAGGGTCAATGTCCTGCTGGAAGGTGAACCTCCATCCCAGTCTCAAATCTCTGGAAGACTGAAACAGGTTTCCCGCAAGAATGGCCCTGTATTTAGCACCATCCATCATTACTTCAATTCTGACCAGTTTCCCAGTCTCTGCCGAGGGGAAAAACATCCCCACAGCATGATGCTGCCGCCTCCATACTTCACTGTGGGATGGTGTTCTCGGGGTGATGAGAGGTGTTGGGTTTGCGCCAGACATAGCAATTTCCTTGATGGCCAAAAAGCTGCATTTTAGTCTCATCTGACCAGAGTACCTTCTTCCATATGTATGGGGAGTCTCCAACATGCCTTTTGGTGAACACCAAACGTGTTTGCAAATTTTTTCTTTAAGCAATGGGTTTTTTCTGGCCACTCTTCCATAAAGCCCAGCTTTGTGGAGTGTACGGCTTAAAGTGGTCCTATGGACAGATACTCCAATCTCCGCTGTGGAGCTTTGCAGCTCCTTCAGGGTTATCTTTGGTCTCTTTGTTGCCTCTCTGATTAATGCCCTCCTTGCCTGGTCCGTGGGTTTTGGTGGGTGGCCCTCTCTTGGCAGGTTTGTTGTGGTGCCATATTCTTTCGATTTTTTTAATAATGGATTTAATGGTGCTCCGTGGGATGTTCAAAGTTTTGGATATTTTTTTTATAATCCAACCCTGATCTGTACTTCTCCACAACTTTGTCCCTGACCTGTTTGGAGAGCTCCTTGGTCTTCATGGTGCCACTTGCTTGGTGGTGCCCCTTGCTTAGAGGGGGGCCTTTCAGAACAGGTGTGTATATATACTGAGATCATGTGACAGATCATGTGACACTTAGATTGCACGTAACTAATTATGTGACGTCTGAAGGTAATTGGTTGCACCAGATCTTATTTAGGGGCTTCATAGCAAAGGGGGTGAATACATATGCACGCACCATTTTTCCGTTATTTATCTTATAAATTTTTTTGAAACAAGTAATTTTTTTTCATTTTACTTCACCAATTTGGACTATTTTGTGTACAGTGAGGGGAAAAAAGTATTTGATCCCCTGCTGATTTTGTACGTTTGCCCACTGGCAAAAAAAATTATCAGTCTATAATTTTAATGGTAGGTTTACTTGAACAGTGAGAGACAGAATAACAAAAAAATCCAGAAAAACGCATGTCAAAAATGGTATAAATTGATTTGCATTTTAATGAGGGAAATAAGTATTTGACCCCCTCTCAATCAGAAAGATTTCTGTCTCCCAGGTGTCTTTTTATACAGGTAACGAGCTGAGATTAGGAGCACACACTCTTAAAGGGAGTGGTCCTAATCTCAGCTTGTTACCTGTATAAAAGACACCTGTCCACAGAAGCAATCAATCAATCAGATTCCAAACTCTCCACCATGGCCAAAACCAAAGAGCTCTCCAAGGATGTCAGGGACAAGATTGTAGACCTACACAAGGCCGGAATGGGCTGCAAGACCATCGCCAAGCAGCTTGGTGAGAAGGTGACAACAGCTGGTGCGATTATTCGCAAATGGAAGAAACACAAAAGACCTGTCAATCTCCCTCGGCCTGGGGCTCCATGCAATATCTCACCTCGTGGAGTTGCAATGATCATGAGAACGGTGAGGAATCAGCCCAGAACTACACGGGAGGATCTTGTCAATGATCTCAAGGCAGCTGGGACCATAGTCACCAAGAAAACAATTGGTAACACACTACACCGTGAAGGACTGAAATCCTACAGCGCCTGCATGGTCCCCCTGCTCAAGAAAGCACATATACAGGGCCGTCTGAAGTTTGCCAATGAACATCTGAATGATTCAGAGGAGAACTGGGTGAAAGTGTTGTGGTCAGATGAGACCAAAATTGAGCTCTTTGGCATCAACTCAACTCGCCGTGTTTGGAGGAGGAGGAATGCTGCCTATGACCCCAATAACACCATCCCCACCGTCAAACATGGAGGTGGAAACATTATGCTTTGGGGGTGTTTTTCTGCTAAGGGGACAGGACAACTTCACTGCATCAAAGGGATGATGGACGGGGCCATGTACCGTCAAATCTTGGGTGAGAACCTCCTTCCCTCAGCCAGGGCATTGAAAATGGGTCGTGGATGGGTATTCCAGCATGACAATGACCCAAAATACACAGCCAAGGCAACAAAGGAGTGGCTCAAGAAGAAGCACATTAAGGTCCTGGAGTGGCCTAGCCAGTCTCCAGACTTTAATCCCATAGAAAATCTGTGGAGGGAGCTGAAGGTTCGAGTTGCCAAACGTCAGGCTCGAAACCTTAATGACTTGCAGAAGATCTGCAAAGAGGAGTGGGACAAAATCCCTACTGGGATGTGTGCAAACCTGGTGGCCAACTACAAGAAACGTCTGACCTCTGTGATTGCCAACAAGGGTTTTGCCACCAAGTACTAAGTCATGTTTTGCAGAGGGGTCAAATACTTATTTCCCTCATTTAAAATGCAAATCAATTAATATTTTTTTTTATATGCGTTTTTCTGGATTTTGTTGTTGTTATTCTGTCTCTCACTGTTCAAATAAACCTACCATTAAAATTATAGACTGATCATGTCTTTGTCAGTGGGCAAACTTTCAAAATCAGCAGGGGATAAAATACTTTTTTCCCTCACTGTATGTCCATTACATGAAATCCAAATAAAAATCTATTTAAATTACAGGTTGTAATGCAACAAAATAGGAAAAACGCCAAGGGGGATGAATACTTTTGCAAGGCACTGTAGCGACTGTTGTATCAACATGTTTTGACCATGACAATTTACAATCCAGGTTTACTCCAAGCAGTTTAGTCACCTCAACTTGCTCAATTTCTACATGATTTATTACAAGATTTAGTTGAGGTTTAGGTTTTAGTGAATGATTTGTCTCAAATACAATGCTTTTAGTTTTTGAAGTATTTAGGACTAACTTATTCCTTGCCACCCATTCTGAAACTAACTGCAGCTCTTTGTTAAGTGTTGCAGTGATTTCACTCGCTGTAGTAGCTGACGTGTATAGTGTTGAGTATGCGCAAACATAGACACACTGGCTTTACTCAAGGCCAGTAGCATGTCATTAGTAAAGATTGAAAAAAGTAAGTGGCCTAGACAGCTGCCCTGGGGAATTCCTGAATCTACCTGGATTATGTTAGAGAGGCTTCCATTTAAAGAACACCCTCTGTGTTCTGTTAGACAGGTAACTCTTTATCCACAATATAGCAGAGGGTGTAAAGCCATAACACAAGTTTTTCCATCAGCAGACTATGATCGATAATGTCAAAAGCCACACTGAAGTCTAAAAAAACTGCTCCCACAATATTTTTATCATAAATTTCTCTCAGCCAATAATCAGTCATTTCTGTAAGTGACGTGCTTGTTGAATGTCCTTCCCTATAAGCATGGTGAAAGTCTGTAGCATTGTATTTGTTTACTAAGGGATGGTAACAGGCTGATTGGTCGGCTATTTGAGTCAGTGAAGGGGTTTTTACTATTCTTTGGTAGCGGAATTACTTTTGCTTCCGTCCAGGCCTGAGGGCACACACTTTCTTGTAGATTTATATATGACTGTAAGTCGCTTTGGATAAAAGCATCTGCTAAATGGCTTATTATTATTATTATTATTATTATTATTATTATCATAATAATAATAATAATAATACCTGCTAAACTTTGTACTCGACCAATACAATTGTATTTTATTGATGGCTGTTTCCTCGTCTCCTCACTCTGCTGCCATCCGCCTCCGCCGCATTGTTCTCAACACCAGTTTAAATCAAGATACTGTCTAGGAATCTGGCTTTTTTTTGGGGGGGGGGGGTTGGGCTCATTTCATTTCTGTGATGTTGGGCCGGGCCTGGGCTCGGGCATCAGCTCATGGACTCGAATTTTCAAGCCTGATAAGAACTTTAGCGGTCACTCACTCTCTCTGAATTTGTCAAACTATTCTACAAGCTACACTACAAAATGACCCAGCACTATCAAGCGTTCTTTGAGTGACTGCTTTGTTTGAACAGGTCATTAAAACTACTGTTGATACCAGAGTTCCCAAGCTCTCATTGTCCACCCTGCTCTGACATGCATTGTAGCGTTCCGTTGATGACCCTTTCCATTTCCACAGGAAGTGCAGATGGAACCCATCATGTTCGACGCCCTGAAGGACCCGAGGAAAGGCAGACAACGCTGCAAGAACCAGGGGAGGGAGATGCTTCCGTCAGCTCATCTACCAATCAGAGCAACTATGGACTACGTGAAGAGTAAGCCCATAGCAAAAGCCAACAGTAAGCCGCAGCTTACAGCTAGAACTAGCCTACTGCAACCAATACTAATATACAGTACAAAGGTGAAAATAAAATTCTGTCTCTTTGACAGATTTGACTAATAACATAATCATTGAAGTTTTGACTGACTTATTGATTGATTGACTGATTGTATTACTGATAAGTTTATCAACTGACTGATTGATTCTTTAATTGATTGGCTGTTGTATTTGTATTGTTCCAGAAGGGGAGCTGAGAGCAGCTATGATCCATTGGGACGAGGCGCAGGGCCACCTGAAGAAGATGCGTTACCATGACGGCCGTCTCCTGGTGGACGAACCAGGCCTGTACTCCGTCTACGCCAAGACCTGTTTCCGCTACTACGACCTGGGACCTGAGACAGAGCCCGGCGGTGCCCCTGAACACGCCATCGCCACGCCCCAGGCCGTGGACGTAAGCAACGCCCAGCTCATCCAGTACATCTCCCACGAGAAACACACATCCCTGCCCAGCAAGTCTGTGGTGCTGATGAAGACAGGCAGCACCATGCACTGGAATAACTCTCAGTATAACATGTACTGTGCCCAGCAGGGCAGGGGGGTGATGCTACAGCAAGGGGATGGACTGTTTGTTAATGTGTCCAATGCCTGGATGCTGGATCCTGAACCAGAGGGGACGTACTTTGGGGCGATCAAGATAGGGAACTGAAACCGCGTACAGAGGAGGAGGAGGATGTGCTACTGAACGTTCTGTAGACGTAACTGCCAAAGAACCACTGAGAGATAGACAGAGCACTTGTTGTATGTAAGATTACTGAATTTGTATTTGATTTGTTTTTGTTTTTTATTGAAAGGAATGGGCTATGTTGCTCTTCACCAGATAGAGAATTAAGATACGCAGTCATTTAGGTGAGGTGTTATGGATACCTCCGGTCACTCACTAGGCCTTCAACAAATCCCATATGCCGTTCATACACTTAACCTGTTCCTTATGGTCCAAAACGGCACTGGATGCTTTTTAGTTTAACATTTTACACAGTTGATAGTTATCAACCATTTTAGATTGTTGATATTTGTCATTCCAGGGAGCACTTTTGAAAAATGTTTTTAGAATGTTTTTCCAAGCATAGCAGTGTGAATTCTATCTTCTGTTTATCAACCGACACAAAGTCATTCCTCATCGCTAGTCTGGCCCCTCATAGTTTACATAACATTGTCATCGTCTTCAACAGAAGCACAACTGGGGTATTTTGTTTATAACTGAGGAGAGTTTCCACCAGTGAACTCTTTAGTACACTCTTAGAAAAAAGGGTTCTTCGGCTGTCCCCATAGGAGAACCCTTTTTGGTTCCAGGTAGAACCCTTTAAAAGTGCTATCTAGACCCTAAAAGGGCTTTTCAGCTGTCTCTATAGGAGAACCCATAGGAGAACCCCTTTGGTTCCAGGAAAGGGTTCTATGTGGAACTCAAAAGGGTTCTACCTGAAACCAAAGGGGTTCTTCAAAGGGTTCTCCTATGGAGACAGCCGAAGAGCCCTTTTAGGGTCTAGATAGCACTTTTATTTTGTTCTTATTTTTTGTACCCGCTTTTTCTCCCCAATTTCATGATATCCAATTGGTAGTTAATGTAAATGTAAAATGTAGTTACGATCTTGTCTCATCGCTGCAACTCCCCAATGGGCTCGGAAGAGGCGAAGCTCGAGTCATACGTCCTCCGAAACATGACCCTTCAAGCCATGACCCTACACCTGCTCGCTTAACCCAGATGCCAGCCGCACCAATGTGTCGTAGGAAACACTGTTCAACTGATGACTGAAGTCAGCTTGCAGGCACCCGGCCCGCCACAAGGAGTCACTAGAGCGCGTAGAGCCAAGGAAAGCCCCCCGGCCAAACCCACCCCTAACCCGGACGACGCTGGGCCAATTGTGCGCTGCCCTATGGGACTCCCGGTCATGGCCGGCTGTGACACAGCAGTGCCTTAGACCGCAGTAGCACCTTTTTTTTCTAAGAGTGTACCATGAGTGTAGTGTAGCCATTAGCCAATGATGCTCCTCTGTCTCTCTTGGGAAAGGATGAACCGGAGTTGAGGGTGAGGAGGAGGTTATTCAGTAGTAAACACAGTATTACTGTCCGCTCAGGCAACATTTAACATTACATAGACATTATTTAATGGAATAACACCAGCTGTGTAAGAACAATAATAAATACTGTATCAATCACTGTTCATTTTAGTTTTCCAAGAAAATACAGAAAAGTGAGTATAGAAGTGCTCCATAACGGCATGTACTTAGTTTAACCAGGAGAGACCTGCTGTAATCCATCATCCCAGTAACTGAGGGGAACATGGTTGTGGTTTGGATCAAAAGTCTGTTTTCTTATTTTGATTAGTTTTCCCCAAAATTACACAGTATTGAACTCTCTTTGCCCTGTTTTTGGTGGTTTATACAAGTAATGATTATCAAAACACACAAACAACTTATGTAAAGATGCAAACTGAAGATAGCTGGCCTGTCTTACTGTAGGGGAGGAGAGCAGAGATTCCTGTCTTTATGAAACTAGCGGATCCAAATTGACTTTGGTCCACCTTTTAACTTATAGTTCCTTTTTTCATTTTACTCTTTGAGGTAAATGGGAATATGCACTAAATGTATTTATTTATTAGATATAACAATGCAGATAGGGACCATTGCTTAAATGACCTGTCCGCTGTAAAATCATGTGTATTTTTTGTCTGTATCACAGTAGGCAGTACTTAGTTTATTAGTAGATGCGCTTTTATTGTCCAAACACAGGGGCTCAATGTTAAATTCTGTATTTGTATTTTTTTATTCTGACAATTCTGTGTGCACTTGCCTAGCCGAAGCAGAATATACTGTCCATCATAAGACTGTAGCAAACGTAACTTTAGAAATCTTGTACATTCTTTTAATTTGATGTTTATTTATGTCCATTTAACTAATAAAATCATTACTTTTATATATAGGTTTGACGGTTGTTCGAATTTTCTTATCATGAATGCATAACGCATACTATGAATCGTGGATAATGTGTCACATCATCCTTTACAGACTTGAACTGAAGGTTTTTAAAATGAGTTAAATATTATATGTGACCAAACCAAAGGTCTCTCCAGCTCCAGCTCCAGCCATTATGCCATATGTTGTAACCCTCGTCTTTACCCTACAGCTATTGTCATATGGTTAGTACTGAGCAATCATCTGAAATGTCGGTTATTTTTCCGTTTTAAAATAGCTGATTGACTGACGCTGTTCATTTATTTGAATTCCATTTTGTTCTGTTTTTTTTCTGTGAGCTCAATGGACCGGGCACATTGAGCTGCAATTTCCCTAGAGATAAATCAGATCATGCCCAAACTGTGGAGTGTAGTAGGGAGTTGCCAATGTTCTACATACTTTAGCCCAGAAAACATAATAATGAACTACAATGACCATAATCCATTGTGCGGCTACTTGTCCGGTCTATGTTTCTTTTACACCTGACACGTAAGAGACAGAAGAATGTGCGATCAAGAGGGGGTACAAAGACAGCAGTTGCTTCGTAAGGTATTGATATTCAGCAGTCATAAAAGTATGCCTTATTTACTTTGAAGAACTACTAAAATAGTGATTTTGTCAGACAGCATAGGCAGCTGTGATGGATGATTTGAAGGAGTCAGGCGCAGGGAGTCGTGACAGCAGCAGCTCTATAGAGATGAGATGATGACTTGGAATGAAATAATAAAGTAATCAAATAAAACAAATGTAATATACACAAAAACTGAAATATTTTATTAATGTAGGCCTAAAGTAATGTGAATAACTGATGGTTAATATGTGATAAGCAGTCATGGGCAGTCACTACCATCGAGGACTTTTATTAATTGTTTTATTTTGTGTTAAATAATTCAACCCACATAATGCATAGTGCATTTCATGTAAAAATATATATATATCAAACCGAACCAACCTCAAAAAGCACTAATCACTCAGCACTACGTATGGTGTAACCCTCGTCTTTACCCTACAGCTATTGTCATATGGTATAACCCTCATCTTTAACCTACAGCTATTGTCATATGGTGTAACCCTCATCTTTACCCTACAGCTATTGTCATATGGTGTAACCCTCGTCTTTACACTACAGCTATTGTCATATGGTGTAACACTTGTCTTTAACTTACAGCTATTGTCATATGGTATAACCCTTGTCTTTACCCTACAGCTATTGTCATATGGTGTAACACTTGTCTTTACCCTACAGCTATTGTCATATGGCGTAATCCTTGTCTTTACCCTACAGCTATTGTCATATGGCGTAATCCTCGTCTTTACACTACAGCTATTGTCATATGGTGTAACACTTGTCTTTAACTTACAGCTATTGTCATATGGTATAACCCTTGTCTTTACCCTACAGCAGGGGTCAGCAACAGGCCAAAACTGGCCTGCAAGGGATTTTTTGGGACCCCCAAAGTTTTTGGTCAAAAATAGACTGTAAAATCCCCAGGAATTCAGCTAAAAATGTGTTTAATTTAGGAAATATGTTCCCAAGTATTCCCACAAATGAAAAAATAGATAATAAAGAGATTGTATTTGAAAAGAACCACGATCGTATGTGTATGGGATATATACAATTGAAGTCAGAAGTTTTTCAACCACTCCACACATTTCTCGTTAACAAACTATAGTGCATGACAAGTAATTTTTCCAACAATTGTTTACAGACAGATTATTTCACTTATAATCCACTGTATCACAATTCCAGTGGGTCAGAAGTTTACATAAACTAAATTGACTGTGCCTTTAAACAGCTACACCAGATTTTCCAAGGATTAAATGTCAGGAATTGTGAATAACTGAGTTTAAATGTATTTGACTAAGCTGTATGTAAACTTCCGACTTCAACTGTATGTAATGTGTGTGTATAGGATACAGTGGGGAAAAAAAGTATTTAGTCAGCCACCAATTGTGCAAGTTCTCCCACTTAAAAAGATGAGAGAGGCCTGTAATTTTCATCATAGGTACACGTCAACTATGACAGACAAAATGAGGGAAAAAAATCCAGAAAATCACATTGTAGGATTTTTAATGAATTTATTTGCAAATTATGGTGGAAAATAAGTATTTGGTCAATAACAAAAGTTTCTCAATAATTTGTTATATACCGTTTGTTGGCAATGACACAGGTCAAACGTTTTCTGTAAGTCTTCACAAGGTTTTCACACACTGTTGCTGGTATTTTGGCCCATTCCTCCATGCAGATCTCCTCTAGAGCAGTGATGTTTTGGGGCTGTCGCTGGGCAACACAGACTTTCAACTCCCTCCAAAGATTTTCTATGGGGTTGAGATCTGGAGACTGGCTAGGCCACTCCAGGACCTTGAAATGCTTCTTACGAAGCCACTCCTTCGTTGCCCGGGCGGTGTGTTTGGGATCATTGTCATGCTGAAAGACCCAGCCACGTTTCATCTTCAATGCCCTTGCTGATGGAAGGAGGTTTTCACTCAAAATCTCACGATACGTGGCCCCATTCATTCTTTCCTTTACACGGATCAGTCGTCCTGGTCCCTTTACAGAACAACAGCCCCAAAGCATGATGTTTCCACCCCCATGCTTCACAGTAGGTATGGTGTTCTTTGGATGCAACTCAGCATTCTTTGTCCTCCAAACACAACGAGTTGAGTTTTTACCAAAAAGTTATATTTTGGTTTCATCTGACCATATGACATTCTCCCAATCCTCTTCTGGATCATCCAAATGCACTCTAGCAAACATCAGACGGGCCTGGACATGTACTGGCTTAAGCATGGGGACACGTCTTGCACTGCAGGATTTGAGTCCCTGGCGGCGTAGTGTGTTACTGATGGTAGGCTTTGTTACTTTGGTCCCAGCTCTCTGCAGGTCATTCACTAGGTCCCCCCGTGTGGTTCTGGGATTTTTGCTCACCGTTCTTGTGATCATTTTGACCCCACAGGGTGAGATCTTGCGTGGAGCCCCAGATCGAGGGAGATTTTCAGTGGTCTTGTATGTCTTCCATTTCCTAATAATTGCTCCCACAGTTGATTTCTTCAAACCAAGCTGCTTACCTATTGCAGATTCAGTCTTCCCAGCCTGCTGCAGGTCTACAATTTTGTTTCTGGTGTCCTTTGACAGCTCTTTGGTCTTGGCCATAGTGGAGTTTGGAGTGTGACTGTTTGAGGTTGTGGACAGGTGTCTTTTATACTGATAACAAGTTCAAACAGGTGCCATTAATACCGGTAACGAGTGGAGGACAGAGGAGCCTCTTAAAGAAGAAGTTACAGGTCTGTGAGAGCCAGAAATCTTGCTTGTTTGTAGGTGACCAAATACTTATTTTCCACCATCATTTGCAAATAAATTAATAAAAAATCCTTCTATGTGATTTTCTGGATTTTTTTTCCTCAATTTGTCTGTCATAGTTGACGTGTACCTATGATGAAAATTACAGGCCTCTCTCATATTTTTAAGTGGGAGAACTTGCACAATTGGTGTCTGACTAAATACTTTTTTTCCCCACTGTATGTGGGTGGTTGTAGTGTGTTCCTGGGGTATGTGACCAAAACACAGTGAAGCTGGTTCTCCGCTCTGAGAGATGTTTAAAACCCCCAAAGGTCGATGTCTGTGGAAATCTAATTAGCATAATAAAACAATCCCATACAAATCTGTCAGTTAAAGCTAAAGAGCTGTTTTTTTGCATTAGATGAGTGTCAGTCCACCGCATCCGGCTATGTCGCACTTCCATATCTGCGGTGAAAGGTGACAGAGCTATAGCGGTGATTGTCAGACCATGAGACATCCCGAAAATCGGTCTTCTCACAGAATTGTATGTAGTGTCTGAACGGTTTGGCCTACAAAACTATTATGAAAAGATGAGACTCTCACGAACACGATGGTGTTCTCCGTTTTGCTCTACGACCCACAAGCGTCTTGGGACTCGTCTGAAGTCGGTACAGGCGATCTGCCAACTTCTGTCTGTAGCGTCCGAACAGTTTGGGCTACACACTAATATGACCCCTCTGTGGAAAGGTGAGACTCTCACGAACACGTACATGTTTTGCTCTAGGATGCCCACAGGCCTCACAAGACTCGTGTGAAGGTCCCCCGGTACCAGTTGAAAAAATGAATGGAAGTACAGTACCAGTCAAAAGTTGGGACATACCTACTCATTCAAGGGTTTTTCTTTATTTTTACAATTTTCTACATTGTAGAATAATAGTGAAGACATCAAAACTATGACATAACACATATGGAATCATGTAGTAATCAAAAAAGTGTTAAACAAATCAAAATGTAATTTATGTTTGAGATTCTTCAAATAGCCACCCTTTGCTTTGATGACAGCTTTGCACACTCTTGGCATTATCTCAACCAGCTTCATGAGGTAGTCACCTGGAATGCATTTCAATTAACAGGTGTGCCTTCTTAAATGTTAATTTGTGGAATTCTTTTCCTTCTTAATGGGTTTGAGCCAATCAGTTGTGTTGTGACAAGGTAGGGGGGTATACAGAAGATAGCCCTATTTAGTAAAAGTCCAAATTATGGCAAGAACCGCTCAAATAAGCAAAGAGAAATGACAGTCCATCATTACTTTAAGATATGAAGGTTAGTCAATACGGAACATTTCAAGAACTTTGAAAGTTTCTTCAAGTGCAGTCGCAAAAATCATCAAGTGCTATAATAATAATAATAATATGCCATTTAGCAGACGCTTTTATCCAAAGCGACTTACAGTCATGCGTGCATACATTTTTTTTTTTTTTTGTGTATGATGTAACAGGCTCTCATGAGGACCGCCACAGGAATGGAAGACCCAGAGTTACCTCTGCTGCAGAGGATAAGTTCATTAGAGTTACCAGCCTCAGAAAATGCAGCCCAAATAAATGCTTCACTGAGTTCAATTAACAGACACATCTCAACATCAACTGTTCAGAGGAGACTGTGTGAATCAGGCCTTCATGGTTGAATTGCTTCAAAGAAACCACTACTAAAGGACACCAATAAGAAGAAGAGACTTGCTTGGTTCAAGAAACACGAGCAATGGACATTAGACCGGTGGAAATGTGTCCTTTGGTCTGGAGTCCAAATTGGAGATTTTTGGTTCCAACCGCCGTGTCTTTGTAAGACGTGGTGTGGGTGAACGGATGATCTCCGCATGTGTATTTCCCACCGTAAAGCATGGAGGAGGAGGTGTGATGGTGGGGGGGGTGCTTTGCTGGTGACACTGTCTGTGATTTATTTAGAATTCAAGGCATACTTAACCAGCATGGCTACCAAAGCATTCTGCAGTGATACGACATCCCATCTGGTTTGGGGCTTAGTGGGACTATCATTTGTTTTTCAACAGGACAATGACCCAACACACCTCCAGGCTGTGTAAGGGCTATTTGACCAAGAAGGAGAGCGATGGAGTGCTGTATCAGATGATCTGGCCTCCACAATCCCCCGACCTCATCCAAATTGAGACGGTTTGGGATGATTCGGACCGCAGAGTGAAGGAAAAGCAGCCAACAAGTGCTCAGCATATGTGGGAACTCCTTCAACACTGTTGGAAAAGCATTCCAGGTGAAGCTGGTTGAGATAATGCCAAGAGTGTGCAAAGCTGTCATCAATGCAAAGGGTGGCTATTTGAAGAATCTGAAATATAAAATATATTTGATTTGTTTATCACTTTTTTGGCTACTACATGATTCCATATGTGTTATTTCATAGTTTTGATGTCTTCACTATTATTCTACATTGTAGAAAATAGTAAAAATAAAGAAAAACCCTTGAATGAGTAGATGTGTCCAAACTTTTGACTGGTACTGTACTTCCATTCATTTTTTCAACTGGTACCGGGGGACCTTCAGACAAGTCTTGTGAGGCCTGTGGAATGAGTAGGTGTGTCTGCATATGGAAACTGTTTAGTGCCAAAAAATAAGGGGTTAAATACATGTACAAAATAAAAACATGTTTCCTGATTTTTCTTATATCTCTCAGATATAGGACAGACACTTCAGAACGAACTTCCTTTAGATTTTTTGGGGGGACTATCTATTGTTCCATGCAGTGAATCTGTTATTCAATGTGTTTGTATGGGCTAATAGCAGTAAGGCCAAATAAAATGTTTCATTAAATAATTGTTTTATATTTGTTTTTGATACATCAAGTGGTCTTAAAACTCTAAATCAAATAGCAAAATGATCCTGTCTATGACAGGCTTACACAGGGCTTAGACTCTTATGGGTTCATTTCAGAGGAGGAGAGCACAGCAGCCCCCTAGACAGATCTCCTATTGTAAATCCCTTGGCTTTAACAAGCATATGGTCTGGAGATGGCTCTCCTTCAGCACGTTTCTCAACAATGCTCTCACTGGGTTGGAGATCGGGTGATTTGTAATGGAAAATGTGACTGAGGTGCATATGGAGTTGATCAGGTTGAATTTCAACATTTCTCTCAGAGAGAGATCTGATTTCTAGGATTACATATTCTGCTCCAAAATGGTCCCATACTGTTCTTATATTTGATCTGTCTGATAACAGCTGCACATTTTTAAGGGAGGTTAGTCCCTGAACATGAGAGTTAGTGCAGTCAGAAAATGTTATTTGGCACAATTGGACAGTTATGTTCGAACCCTTTTAGAACAATACTTACAATGTTTCACAATATTTGGCAGCTATAGTACATTCAGCCCTCTGCACACTTGAAATATGCATTTCACAAGGGTATTGCATTTGAATTGTAAATATACAGGATAGACTTCCGCAGTGATTCGTTCTCTTTTGAAGCCACTTGATTTCCCAATACCTGGCACTGACAAGAAACCATTAAAATGTGTTGTGTCAGTAAACATTGTGCCAGGCTTGCCCACGGTAACGCACAAACACACACACACACACACACAAACACACACACACACACACACACACACACACACACACACACACACACACACACACACACACACACACACACACACACACAATCTAGCCAATAACTCAACTTGAGCCTTTGTTTTGGCTGCTTTCTCACTGATTCAGGGATCAAAGGGACTATAACAGCCACACACACACTCACTCACACACACAGAAAGTCTCCGCTGTACATAAAAAAGCCACATTTGGCAAAGCGGAGGAATTTTACTGCTCACTTTATTGTTTACATATGTAAAAACACAAAGTGTTACAGCAATGAAGGGTATAGGCAAAACAAGGCATGTGTCATGACGTGACTTTCATTAATCTGATGACTGTTATTTATCGAATCAACTAACTATGTTTAATTGTCACTCGATTAAATTAATCATGTAACAATTAACTCATTCGGATTTTGGGGCACCACGGAAGAAGTTGTTTAACGAGTTAGCATCTCCCAAATTAAACTGATACACTGCCGATTTTGCAGGTTTTCCTACTTACAAAGCATGTAGAGGTCTGTAATTTGTATCATAGGTACACTTCAACTGTGAGAGACGGAATCTAAAACCAAAATCCAGAACATCACATTGTATGATTTTTAAGTAATTAATTTGCATTTTATTGCATGACATAAGTATTTGATACATTAGAAAAGCAGAACTTAATATTTGGTACAGAAACCTTTGTTTGCAATTACAGAGATCATACGTTTCCTGTAGGTCTTGACCAGGTTTGCACACACTGCAGCAGGGATTTTGGCCCACTCCTCCATACAGACCTTCTCCAGATCCTTCAGGTTTCGGGGCTGTCGCTGGGCAATACGGACTTTCAGCTCCCTCCAAAGATTTTCTATTGGGTTCAGGTCTGGAGACTGGCTAGGCCACTCCAGGACCTTGAGATGCTTCTTACGGAGCCACTCCTTAGTTGCCCTGGCTGTGTGTTTCGGGTCGTTGTCATGCTGGAAGACCCAGCCACGACCCATCTTCAATGTCTTACTGAGGGAAGGAGGTTGTTGGCCAAGATCTCGCGATACATGGCCCCATCCATCCTCCCCTCAATACGGTGCAGTCGTCCTGTCCCCTTTGCAGAAAAGCATCCCCAAAGAATGATGTTTCCACCTCCATGCTTCACGGTTGGGATGGTGTTCTTGGGGTTGTATCCTTCTTCTTCCTCCAAACACGGCGAGTGGAGTTTAGACCAAAAAGCTCTATTTTTGTCTCATCAGACCACATGACCTTCTCCCATTCCTCCTCTGGATCATCCAGATGGTCATTGGCAAACTTCAGACGGGCCTGGACATGCGCTGGCTTGAGCAGGGGGACCTTGCGTGCGCTGCAGGATTTTAATCCATGACGGCGTAGTGTGTTACTAATGGTTTTCTTTGAGACTGTGGTCCCAGCTCTCTTCAGGTCATTGACCAGGTCCTGCCGTGTAGTTCTGGGCTGATCCCTCACCTTCCTCATGATCATTGATGCCCCACGAGGTGAGATCTTGCATGGAGCCCCAGACCGAGGGTGATTGACCGTCATCTTGAACTTCTTCCATTTTCTAATAATTGCGCCAACAGTTGTTACCTTCTCACCAAGCTGCTTGCCTATTGTCCTGTAGCCCATCCCAGCCTTGTGCAGGTCTACAATTTTATCCCTGATGTCCTTACACAGCTCTCTGGTCTTGGCCATTGTGGAGAGGTTGGAGTCTGTTTGATTGAGTGTGTGGACAGGTGTCTTTTATACAGGTAACAAGTTCAAACAGGTGCAGATAATACAGGTAATGAGTGGAGAACAGGAGGGCTTCTTAAAGAAAAACTAGCAGGTCTGTGAGAGCCGGAATTCTTACTGGTTGGTAGGTGATCAAATACTTATGTCATGCAATAAAATGCAAATTAATTACTTAAAAATCATACAATGTGATTTTCTGGATTTTTGTTTTAGATTCCGTCTCTCACAGTTGAAGTGTACCTATGATAAAAAATGACAGACCTCTACATGCTTTGTAAGTAGGAAAACCTGCAAAATCGGCAGTGTATCAAATACTTGTTCTCCCCACTGTATGTCATGCAATAAAATGCTAATTAATTACTTAAAAATCATACAATGTGATTTTCTGGATTTTTGTTTTAGATTCCGCCTCTCACAGTTGAAGTGTACCTATGATAAAAAATTACAGACCTCTACATGCTTTGTAAGTAGGAAAACCTGCAAAATTGGCAATGTATCAAATACTTGTTCTCCCCACTGTATATGTTATATATCGATAACAGTCACTTATTAAATCATTACCTCATCAGTCTCATTCTGAACGTCGCATACTCCTTGATATCTGCAAGAACCCTAACCTTATTGATGAATCAGCAATACACAAATTGGCTTAATTATTTATTTACTAACAAACTAAATAATAACACAGAACACATTAACACACACATACACGGTATAGGTTATTGATTACTAACGTAATACAATGAAAACAGGTCCCTAGTGGACTGGACTAACAACATGACTGTTTGGTTAGGGGAAGGAGGGGTCAATAGAAAGAGAGTAAAAGGGAGAGACAAAGAGATTCAACTTATTGTTGTTACGTTTGGAAACCACTGCTAATTCGGATAAGAAATAAAATGCATGTTTACGCGTAGCTGTCCTTGATCGTCGTCTCTCTGTTTAACCACTTTCTCAAAAAGGGTTTGAGTGTCCTATCCCACTTCGGTGAGACTCGGCTTGTCTTCGAGTGGAGTGTTCGTTAGAATATATATTTTCAGATGTACCAACGATTGTCTGAGATGGGATTGTCCTTCCCAACTAGTGTCTTTAGTGAAGGTTCTAGACTACTTTACATGCCAGCTGCAGACTGGTAATGTTACGGTCTAGTGAGTTTCTTCTTCTTGTGTACTGTAGAGATTGAGAGTTTCAGAGTTTCTCACCATTTCAAACGTGTCGACTAACGTCTCACGTTTCCTGGTCTTAGAGTGTCAACCATTTGTAACGTTCATCTCCGGCTGCACGTCGGCTGGTCTTTCTGGTCTAACCATTTTAAGCCGTGTAGCCACAGCTCCAAGCTTTCTGGTCCTTCTCATTCAAAGTTCTAACCATTCTAAACGTGCAGTCGCCACTCTCACGTTTTCTGGTCTAAATGTACATTTCGTTACTAAGTGCTTTTATACTCGGGTAAAAAGAGGGCGTTCCATCTCGCCAACACAATGTCTGTGCTCACTTGGGCGTGGTTACTGACTGGGCAAATGTTCTACTGAGAAAACAATTATCTCATTAGGAGGCTAAAATCACATTGCTATCTTAACCAAAATATTCTCATACTTAATCATATATTTTATACAACATTTACAGTGAGGGAAAAAGGTATTTGATATCCTGCTGATTTTGTACGTTTGCCCACTGACAAAGAAATGATCAGTCTATAATTTTAATGGTAGGTTTATTTGAACAGTGAGAGACAGAATAACAACAAAAAAATCCAGAAAAACGTGTGTCAAAAATGGTATAAATTGATTTGCATTTTAATGAGGGAAATAAGTATTTGACCCCCTCTCAATCAGAAAGATTTCTGGCTCCCAGGTGTCTTTTTATACAGGTAACGAGCTGAGATTAGGAGCACACACTCTTAAAGGGAGTGGTCCTAATCTCAGCTTCTTACCTGTATAAAAGACACCTGTCCACAGAAGCAATCAATCAATCAGATTCCAAACTCTCCCCCATGGCCAAAACCAAAGAGCTCTCCAAGGATGTCAGGGACAAGATTGTAGACCTACACAAGGCTGGAATGGGCTACAAGACCATCGCCAAGCAGCTTGGTGAGAAGGTGACAACAGTTGGTGTGATTATTCGCAAATGGAAGAAAAACAAAAGAACTGTCAATCTCCCTCTGCCTGGGGCTCCATGCAAGATCTCACCTCGTGGAGTTGCAATGATCATGAGAACGGTGAGGAATCAGCCCAGAACTACATGGGAGGATCTTGTCAATGATCTCAAGGCAGCTGGGACCATAGTCACCAAGAAAACAATTGGTAACACACTACGCTGTGAAGGACTGAAATCCTGCAGCGCCTGCAAGGTCCACCTGCTCAAGAAAGCACATATACAGGCCATCTGAAGTTTGCCAATGAACATCTGAATGATGCAGAGGAGAACTGGGTGAAAGTGTTGTGGTCAGATCAGACCAAAATCGAGCTCTTTGGCATCAACTCAACTCGCCGTGTTTGGAGGAGGAGGAATGCTGCCTATGACCCCAAGAACACCATCCCCACCGTCAAACATGGAGGTGGAAACATTATGCTTTGGGGGGGGTTTTCTGCTAAGTGGACAGGACAACTTCACCGCATCAAAGGGACGATGGACGGGGCCATGTACAGTCAAATCTTGGGTGAGAACCTCCTTCCCTCAGCCAGGGCATTGAAAATGGGTCGTGGATGGGTATTCCAGCATGACAATGACCCAAAAAAGGAGTGGCTCAAGAAGAAGCACATTAAGGTCCTGGAGTGGCCTAGCCAGTCTCCAGACCTTAATCCCATAGAAAATCTGTGGAGGGAGCTGAAGGTTCGAGTTGCCAAACGTCAGGCTCGAAACCTTAATGACTTGGAGAAGATCTGCAAAGAGCAGTGGGACAAAATCCCTCCTGAGATGTGTGCAAACCTGGTGGGCAACTACAAGAAACGTCTGACCTCTGTGATTGCCAAAAAGGGTTTTGCCACCAAGTACTAAGTCATGTTTTGCAGAGGGGTCAAATACTTATTTCCCTCATTAAAATGCAAATCAATTTGCGTTTTTCTGGATTTTTTTGTTGTTATTCTGTCTCTCACTGTTCAAATAAACCTACCATTAAAATTATAGACTGATCATGTCTTTGTCAGTGGGCAAACTTACAAAATCAGCAAGGGATCAAATACTTTTTTCCCTCACTATAGATGTAAACTTGACAAGTAGAATATGTACACTTTCCGAGTTACAGTTATTTCTTGATACCATCCATAACGACATCACAAAATAATAACCAATATATCATGATTATTCTTTAGATCCCCACTGACCATTCCAAACATTTGGATGTCTGAAATAATGTTCCAATGTCCAATCTTTTGACATTTGAGTTTTTAGGCGGGCCACACTCTCTCTAGACAAAGGCATTCCTTTGGTGGATATTGAAAGGCAGACAGAGAAAGTTTCTCTCCTGCTTAAATTGACGACCCAGTGTTAAGGTGTCAAGACCGGCACAGCACACCTTCCCCTCTTCTGTGGGAGAGAGGGGGTCTGGCTATCTTCAAACATTTGCCTAGCTGATGGGTCCTTTGATCCACTGTCAGGAGAGTCATGAAACATGTCAATGTTAATATGGAATTCAACCTACACTACAGGACATAAAACCTTTTACAGTTCCTCGAAAGACCCATTACTGCTGACTGGTATTTTCTCTGTCTCCAGTGTGAGGGAGTTGACTGTTCCATGACTATCTGCTAAATACAGACCAAAGACATATTGAACTTGACTCATGACTCTTTCAGGTCACAGACATGATTTCAGTGTCTTCTCTATTGAAGAGAATAATGTCTCAGCTGAGGGGTGGAGTAGGATTAAAACACCCAGTGGTGTTTTGTTTCTACGGGGGTGTTTTCCACAGTAAATAACAGAGGCATTGATACAGCTCCTCATGCCGTTAGTGAACTATGGGTGCTTGACTTTATGAGGTTCTGTGGTTTTGGGGGAAATAACTGCGAGGTCCGATTTACGAAGCAGCTGGGTGCTTTGTTATGCACAGTCAGGTTGCTTAGCAGTTCGCACACTCACACACACTGACACACACACACTCCATCCGGCGCTGAGTCAGCGTGGCCAGCTATTTTCACAAGCTATATGCTCTCACCCTTTGCCTTTACCCCAGTAGAGCCTAGACATAGTTGGCTGTTTGAAGCTGACGTTTTTACCACTGGGACAATACTAACATTAGTACTATTAAAACAATAACAGTGGGAGATTTACAGGACGTTGTGTAGACGTTTGGGCGTGTGAATATGAGAGGACTATTAAGGGCCCTTGTCAGAGCCCGAGTGAGTTGATAACGTCTCAGTGTATGTATCTCTTAGGACCATGGTTCTCCTTACTGGCTGACTCCCTAGATTCCTATCTAATTGTCCCTCTGGGATTAATAAAGTCGTATTGAATTGAAGTTACTCATTACATGGCTGGACTAGAACAGACAAATTGCCAAGGCAGCAGCTACTCTTCCTGGAGTCCAGCAAAATTAAGGCAGTTATAAAACATTTAAAATATTACAATACATTCACAACAGATTTCACAACGTGTTAAGTGTGTGCCCTCAGGCCCCTACTCTACTACCACATATCCACAACACAAAATCCATGTTTGTACGTTTGTGTATAGTGCATATTTTTGTATAGTGCGTTTGTCTGCATGTGTCTGTGCCTATGTTTGTGTTGCTTCACAGTCCCCACTGGTCCATAAGGTGTATTTTTATCTGTTTTTTAAATCTAATTTTACTGCTTGCATGAGTTACTTGATGTGGAATAGAGTTCCATGTAGTCATGGCTCTATGTAGTACTGTGCACCACCCATAGTCTGTTCTGGACTTGGTGGCATGTCTTGTGGGGTAAATCAGTACAAGATATGGAAAAGGGGTTTATGATGTGTGTGTCCTTAGCACCTGAGTTTAGCAGGAGCCTGTGTGGCTATAAGTCAGCCCGGTAAGATGGTGACATGCATCTGTCCTCATCATCTCTGCTGCTGTAAAGATTACAGTCATGTCAGTAGCATTAGTTATGGCGCCACACTGCAGAACATCAGGACTATATGGTATGTCTCCATAACAATCTATTTAGCTTTGATTGAAGTAGTTACTGTTTGTTTTGTTTACATTTATCACCAAACATTGGTTTGTGTTTGATACACACCCTAGATATTTGCTTCTTTGTTTCAATTCCATTTTAATTGAACAAATTCCACAAACAAATCCCTTGTGCTACAGTTTCTGATAATTTGTCTCAACGTCAACAGTGAAGAGGCGACTCTGGGATGCTGACCTTCTAGGCAGAGTTGCAAAGAAAAAGCCATATCTCAGACTGGCCAATAAAAATAAAAGATTAAGATGGGCAGTCTGAGATATGGCTTTTTCTTTGCAACTCTGCCTAGAAGGTCAGCATCCCGGAGTTGCCTCTTCACTGTTGACGTTGAGACTGGTGTTTTGCGGGTACTATTTAATGAAGCTGCCAGTTGAGGATCTGTGAGGTGCCTGTTACTCAAACTAGACACTCTAATGTATTTGTCCTCTTGCTCAGTTGTGCACCGGGGCCACCCACTCCTCTTTCTATTCTGGTTAGAGACAGTATGCTCTGTTCTGTGAAGGGAGTAGTACACAGCGTTGTACGAGATCTTCAGTTTCTTGGTAATTTCTCGCATGGAATAGCCTTCATTTCTCAGAACAAGAATAGACTGACGAGTTTCAGAAGAAAGGTCTTTGTTTCTGGCCATTTTGAGCCTGTAATCGAACGCACAATTGCTGATGCTCCAGATACTCAACTAGTCTCAAGAAGGCCCATTTTATTGCTTCTTTAATCAGCACAACAGTTTTCAGCTGTGCTAACATAATTGCAAAAGGGTTTTCTAATTATCAATTAGCCTTTTAAAATGATAAACTTGGATTAGCAAACACAACGTGCCATTGGAACACAGGACTGATGGTTGCTGAGAATGGGCCTCTGTACACCTATGTAGATATTCCATAAAAAATCAGACGTTTCCAGCTACAATAGCCATTTACAACATTAACAATGTCTACACTGTATTTCTGATCAATTTGATGTTATTTTAATGGACAGAAATATTGCTTTTCTTTCTAAGTGACCCCAAACTTTTGAACGGTAGTGTAGGTCTATTATCCCAGCGTTGTGTGGATGATAGGCCGGAGGCTGTGAAAGGTTGAGTGTGTGTGATGGTGTGGTGGGTCCGGTTGGAATGGTGATGTACTTCCTTTTACTCTCAAACAGCTCAATTATCATCTGACAAATGATGAGAGGAATTCTTCCAGTAGATTATGTGTTGATGTAAACTCCTGAGGGTGTGATGCTGCTCTCCAGGAAGCAGTTACTGTAGTTACCCATAAATTCCTTCTCTGTCTCGAACTCTAACTCTTATCTCAGGGGAGGCTTGTCATTTAAAACAGCAACACACTCACATTTCAGGAAACACATCAGCGCTTGGTTCTGGGAGGTAACAAATATCCGTTATATTCAGATCCTTCATTCACTCACTGAGGTAAACCATGTGGAGGGCACCAATAAACACCTGTTTCATTTACTACAACTATTCAAACTGGTATCTCCACGCACAGTGCAGTGATCTTTTAAAATAATATTTATGGTGATATGATGATTTTACATTTTAGTAGATGTTCTTATCCAGAGCAACTTAATGAGTGCATACATTTTTATTTTTGTATTTTTTTCATACTGGCCCCCCGTGGGAATCAAACCCACAACCCTGGCGTTGCAAGCGCCATGCTCTACCAACTGAGCTACACGGGACTGGTAATAATGATGATATGAATAATGTTGACATATGTCTAGTCCACCATGTATGCGAGTAGGACTCAGTCCTCATTGGGTGGAGAGATATGAAGAAAGAAATTAAATATTTAAAATAATTACTTTTGTATACTTCAAAATGAGACAAATCTGAGACACATTTTTGCCATTAAAATACATATGCTTCTTAGGACCATTACTGAATGTGCACGCTTGATGGAGGCTATGGCCAACAGGCATCTCTCTACTGATGGATACTCTGGTGGGATTCTTTAGGCTTGGCAATGTGTGCAGTCCTTCTGCATGCATAATGTCACTGTAAGAACACGACTAAATAGAGCCAATCTATCAGATAAGCATATCAAAAAAGTTAGTACAGTAGTTACTAGGTGTCTTTGTGTTTGTTTGTGTGTGTCTCTCTGTGTCAGTAAGTACAGTCATGTGTATGTGCGTGCGTGTGTGTGTGTAGGGTGACCTGTGTGACGTACTGTAGCTATGGCAGTGACTCAGTGAAGGGTTGTGCCAGGACAATGTCAATATCTGAGACCCAAACCAGTGGCTCCCAGACTTCCCAAACCACCAACAACAAGCTACACGCCCAGCCAGAGGACCAGGAATTCAATTCATATGGTCCTGATTTCCCCCCTCCCTCTACCCCTCCATCCCTTCCTCCCTCCCCTCTTTCCATCCTATGCGAGGGAGCAGAGAGGTTGTTGGATCCAGAGTTGGGATGGCTCATCTCCAGCTTGGTATTTGCTTGCACATACAGCTACAGTACCCACTGCCGCATGCAAACACTGTCGTTATAAGTCCCCTAATCTATGTTTTCCCTTAATAACTATGGAGACTTTAAGACTGCCAGATACAATTTGTAGCCCTCAGTAGCTATGTGTCATATATTCAGAGAGGAAAACTATCCTGATGTTTTGAATTGCTGCAAGCAGAAAACTTAAAATGAGAGCAGTGTTGTTGCCAAACATGTTTCTCTATAGCCAATGCACAACACAGCGTTTCTTCTCAACATAAAGAAGTTGAACATGAAAAATCCCCAGTGGAGATTGAATGGCCACAGGCAGGTTTCCATTGTGTGTTTTACCATAACTCATAAATACATTTTACATTTGACATTTTAGTCATTTAGCAGACGCTCTTATCCAGAGCGACTTACAGTTACTGAGTGCATACATTTTTCATAATGAGACCTTTTCGCTGTAACTCTCTGAAGGGGAATCCATATCACCACTGTAGATCTCTCTATATGTCTGTCAAACCAGGCAGATGTCAGCCAACTGCACTGTTTATTGCATGAGGTTTGATGCTTATCTCCTGCTCATCATCTGGAACATAGAGTCTAGTAGTTCAACAGTTTCCACTCAGCGCAGCCCATGCAGCACGGCCTAGATATTGACCACACCGCGCATCACAGCCAATGGGACGCGGTCAATCTCCTGATCACTTCTCTCGGTTCTGCTGTGTTTCTTATCTGTGCAATCTCCCATCTCAGAGCAGCCTCGCTGGCATTCTCTGAGCACACCGCCGTGAACCCGGGAGCTGTCATCACGCTGCTTGCGGGCCTTCTGGCGTTCTCAGATTACGCCATGTGTAGTAAGAGGGACATGGTGCCAAAGATGTGTCTGAGGATCGCTAGACTAGCCTTCTCCAACCGACCGACACATTGTGATGTTTACTGCCCATATGAGAGGAAAGACTCTACTGAGTGGACTGTCTTATCAGGGTCTGGAGGATGTGAAAGGGGAAAGCGTGGGATGAATGTCAAAAGCCTGCTCCTGAATGAGATGAATACTTTTTTTTAGAACTCGTTTATAACTTGTTTATGAGCTGTCACCTTTGGCATAGAATTGAACTTTTCGACAATGCTGAGAACAGGTTCATCAGGTTTATAAGAAAGTTGTGGTTTTGGAAATGGATTTGGACAGTGATCAGGAATGATGAACATTTAAAAACCAAGGTGTCTTTAACTAGCTGAAGTCAGGGCTCTATTCAATCTGTAGCGCTGAAGCTTTACAGATGCGCAATATTTTTTCCTGTTGAGAGCTATAAATCCATCTGAGAACATCGCTAGACTCTCTCCCGTTTCATATGCGCTATTGCTAGCGCAACTACAAGGTTCACAGAAACAGGAAATGTGAAGTGTCGCTCCCTATACAAATAGCCGATTTCCTGTGTCTGTGAACCTATTTTTATGATTACTTCATGGCAAAGTGGGCAAACTTAGGCAGGAAATGTCAACAATGAACAGTGAGCCATTGTATTCATGTATAAGAAAACAAATAATGAAAGAAAAGCATTGTAAGTTTGAATTTTGTAAAGTTAGTGTGGGAGAGGTGGATTCTTTTTTTTATCGATCAATAATGACAAACCTCCTGGCATTGACAACTTAGATGGAAAGCTACTGAGGATGGTAGCTGACTCTATAGTCACTCCTTTCTGTCATATCTTTAATCTGAGCCTAGAGGTACAGTTGAAGTCGGACGTTTACATACACCTTAGCCAAATACATTTAAACTCAGTTTTTCACAATTCCTGACATTTAATCCTAGTAAAAATTCCCTGTCTTAGGTCAGTTAGGATCACCACTTTATTTTAAGAAGGTGAAATGTCAGAATAATAGTAGAAATAATTAATTATTTCAGCTTGTATTTATTTCATCACATTCCCAATGGGTCAGAAGTTTACATACACTCAGGTTTGTAGGCCTCCTTGCTCGCACACGCTTTTTCAGTTCTGCCCACAAATGTTCTATAGGATTGAGGTCAGGGCTTTGTGATGGCCACTCCAATACCTTGACTTTGTTGTCCTTAAGCCATTTTGCCACAACTTTGGAAGTATGCTTGAGGTCATTGTCCATTTGGAAGACCCATTTGCAACCAAGCTTTAACTTCCTGACTGATGTCTTGAGATGTTGCTTCAATATATCCACATCATTTTCCTTCCTCATGATGCCATCTATTTTGTGAAGTGCACCAGTCCCTCCTGCAGCAAAGCACCCACACAGCATGATGCTGCCACCCCCGTGCTTCAAAGTTGGGATGGTTTTCTTCGGCTTGCAAGCAACCCCCTTTTTCCTCCAAACATAACAATGGTCATTATGGCCAAACAGTTCTATTTCTGTTTCATCAGACCAGAGGACATTTCTCCAAAAAGTACGATCTTTGTCCCCATATGCAGTTGCAAACCGTAGTCTGGCTTTTTTATGGCGGTTTTGGAGCAGTGGCTTCTTCCTTGCTGAGCGGCCTTTCAGGTTATGTCGATATAGGACTCGTTTTACTGTGGATATAGATTTTTTTACCTGTTTCCTCCAGCATCTTCACAAGGTCCTTTGCTGTTGTTCTGGGATTGATTTGCACTTTTCGCACCAAAGTACGTTCATCTCTAGGAGACAGAACGCGTCTCCTTCCTGAGCGGTATGACGGCTGCGTGGGTCTCATGGTGTTTATACTTGCGTACTATTGTTTGTACAGATGAATGTGGTACCTTCAGGCGTTTGGAAATTGCTCCCAAGGATGAACCAGACTTGTGGAGGTCTACAATTTTTTTTCTGAGGTTTGGCTGATTTCTTTTTGATTTCCCATGATGTCAAGCAAAGAGGCACTGAGTTTGAAGGTAGGCCTTGAAATACATCCACAGGTACACCTCCAATTGACTTAAATTATGTCAATTAGCCTATCAGAAGCTTCTAAAGCAATGACATCATTTTCTGGAATTTTCCAAGCTGTTTAAAGGCACCGTCAACTTAGTGTTGTAAACTTCTGACCCACTGGAATTGTGATACAGTGAATTATAAATGAAATAATCTGTCTGTAAACAATTGTTGGAAAAATTACGTGTCATGCACAAAGTAGATGTCCTAACCGACTTGCCAAAACTATAGTTTGTTAACAAGACATTTGTGGAGTGGTTGAAAAACGAGTTTTAATGACTCCAACCTAAGTGTATTTAAACTTCCGACTTCAACTGTATCTATCTAATAGAACACAGAGGGATTGTTTTTATGGAAGCTTCTCTAATGTTAAACATATAAAGTGTGGTGTACCACAGGGCAGCTCTCTTGGCACTCTACTCTTTTCTATTTTTACCAATGACCTGCCACTGGCATTAAACAAGGCCTGTCTGTCCATGTATGCTGATGATTCAACCCTATATTCGTTAAAAACCACAACTAGTGAAATAACTACAACCCTAAGCAATGAGTTGCAGTCAGTTTTAGAATGGGTGGTCAGTAATAAACTGGTCCTGAACATCACTCAAACTAAGAGCATTGTATTTGGTACAAATTATTCCTTAAGTTCTAGACCTCAGCTGAATCTGGTAATGAATGGTGTGGCTGTTGAGCAAGTTGAGGTGACTAAATTACTTGATGTTAACTTAGATTGTAAACTGTCATGGTCAAAACATATTCAAGGAAATGTACAGTATTATACAGAGCCATGAATGCATGGAACTCCCTTCCATCTCATATAATGCAAGTGAACAGCAAACCTGATTTCAAAAAACAAATAAAGCAAAACCATCACACTGCCGCCACCATGCTTGACCATTTGTATGAGGTTATTACTGTGGAATGCAGTGTTTGGGTCCCATTATCCCTGCGAAAACCAAACACTGCATTCCACAGTAAGAACCTTATACCAACGGTCAAGCATGGTGGGGGGTAGTGTGATGGTTTGGGGATGCTTTGCTGCCTCAGGACCTGGACGACTTGACTTAATAGAAGGAACCATGAATTCTAAACTGTATCAGAGAATTCTACAGGAGAATGTCAGGCCATCCATCTGTGAGCTGAAGCTGTAGCGCAGCTGAGTCATGCAGCAAGACAATTATCCAAAAAAACACAATCAAGTCTACATGAAAATGTCTAAAAAGCAACACATTTTAAGTTTTGGAATGGCCTAGTCAAAGTCCAGACCTAATCCAAATTGAAATGTCGTGGCAGGACTTGAAACGAGCAGTTCATGCTTGAAAAGCAGTTCTGCATGCAAGAGTGGGCCAAAATTTCTCCACAGCGATGGGAGATACTGATCAACAACTACAGGAATCATTTGGTTGCAGTCATTGCAGCTAAAGGTGGCACAACTAGTTATTGAGTGTAAGAGGGCAATTACTTTTTCACACAGGGGAATTGTGTGAGAGTATGATTTGAAGGAGTCAGGCGCAGGAGGGTAAATCACAGAATACAGTTTATTCCGTAGTACACAGTTACGCGGGATAGCGTCAACAGTCCAGTGCGCAAAATAGCCGCACTGGTACAAATACAGGCACATGGGGAAAATATACCCCCACAATATAAAGAACAGGTAGCTCCACCGAGCTACACTCATCTCACATGAAACAATCACCCACAAGGGGGCAGAGGGAACACTTAAACACATACTAATGAGGGGAATATGAACCAGGTGTGTGTAATTGACAAGACAAGACAAATGGAATGATGAGATATGGAGCGGCAGTGGCTAGAAGGCCGGTGACGACAAACGCCGAAGCCTGCCCGAACTAGGAGGGGAGGCAGCTTTGGAAGTCGTGACAGTACCCCCACTTGACACGCAGCTCCAGCAGCGCACCGACCCCGGTTGGCGACGATGGAATTCCGCAACAGGGAGGGATCAAGGATATCCCTCACCGGGACCCAGCACCGTTCCTCCAGACTGTGCCCCTCCCACTCCACAAGATACTGAAGGCCCCCCACCCGACGCCTCGAATCCTGGATGGAACGGATGGAGTACGCCGGGGCCCCCTCAATGTCCAGAGGAGGCGGAGGGACCTCCCGCACCTCAGACTCCTGGAGCGGACCAGCCACCACCGGCCTGAGGAGAGACACATGAAACGAGGGGTTAATACGTTAATCAGGGGGAGTAATAACCTATAGGTAACCTCGTTGATTCTCCTCAGGACTTTGAACGGCCCCACAAACCGCGGGCTCAGTTTCCTGCAGGGCAGTGGGTAGGTTCCCACGTCTCCTCCACACGCCGAAACCAGTCATCCACCGCAGGAGCCTCGGTCTGGCTCTGGTACCATGGTGCCAGAACCGGTTGGTAACCTAAAACACATTGGAATGGCGTGTTAGTGGAGGAGTGACGGAGAGAGTTCTGGACATATTCGGCCCATGGCAAGAACACCGACCACTCCCCCGGCCGGTCCTGGCAGTGGGACCGCAGGAACCTACCCACATCCTGATTTACCTGTTCCACCTGCCCATTAGACTCGGGGTGGAAACCAGAGGTCAGGCTGACCGAGACCTCCATCGCCCATACTACCGGCGCCACAATGCAGGAGGCTGGGAGTATGGGGGTGTTGTCTCTGGGCCTCTCCTCTGTGTCATACAGCCTTGACAATGAGTCTGCCTTCACGTTCTTCGTACCCGGGATGTATGATAGTTTGAAATCAAACCGGGTGAAGAATAGGGCCCACCTGGCCTGGCGAGGATTCAGCCTCCTCGCTGCCCAGATGTACTCCAGATTACGGTGGTCCGTCCAGACGAGGAAAGGGTGTTTCGTCCCTTCGAACCAATGCCTCCCCACGGTCAGGGCTCGGACAACAGCCAACAGCTCCCGATCACCAACGTCGTAGTTCTGCTCCGCCGGGCTGAGCTTCTTAGAGAAGAAGGCACAGGGGCGGAGCTTGGGTGGCGTGCCTGAGCATTGAGACAGGACAGCGCCTATCCCTACCTCGGACGCATCCACCTCCACTACAAACGGTAGTGATGGATCGGGGTGGGCCAGTACCGGGGCTGAGGTGAACAGACCCCTCAGGTTACTCAAAGCCCTGTCAGCCTCAGCAGACCAGCAGACCCTTCAACAGAGATGTAATGGGAGCTGCGACCTTGCCAAAGCCCCGGATAAACCTCCAATAGTAGTTGGCGAAGCCAAGAAAGCGCTGCACCTCCTTAACCGTGGTAGGAGTCGGCCAATTACGCACGGCTGAAATGCGATCTCCCTCCATCTCTACACCTGAGGTGGTAATGCGGTATCTGAGGAAGGAGACGGACTGCTGGAAAAACAGACACTTTTCTGCCTTGGCATAAAGGTCATTTTCTAACAGTCGGGTCAGCACTTTGCGAACCAGGGACACATGCTCGGCGCGCGTAGCAGAATACACCAGAATGTCATCGATGTAGACCACTACACCGTGACCAAGCATGTCCCGAAACACCTCGTTCACAAAGGACTGGAAGACGGATGGAGCATTCATCAAACCGTAGGGCATCACCAGGTATTCATAATGCCCCGTGGTTGTGCTGAATGCTGTCTTCCACTCATCCCCCTCTTGAACACACACCAGGTTGTATGCACTCCTGAGATCTAATTTGGTGAAGAAGCGCGCCCCATGCATTGACTCGATCACTGAAGGAATGAGGGGGAGAGGATAACTAAATCGTATCGTCACCTTGTTCAGTGGTCGATAATCAATACAAGGGCGCAGACCGCCGTCTTTCTTCTTCACAAAAAAGAAACTTGAGGAGGCGGGTGAAGTGGAGGGACGTATATACCCCTGGCGCAGGAACTCGGTGACGTATGTTTCCATAGCCTCCATTTCAGCCTGTGACAGGGGATACACATGACTCCTGGGAGGCACAGCGTCTACCCGGAGGTTTATCGCGCAATCCCCCGCCCGATGAGGTGGTAACTTGGTTGCCTGCGTTTTAGAAAATGCGTGCGCCAAATGGAGGTATTCTGGGGGAATGTGCACGGTGGAGGTACTGTCTGGACTTTCCACCGTGGTTGCACCAACGGAAACACCTAGACACCTACCCTGACACTCTCGCGACCACCCCATGAGAACCCTCTGCGGCCATGAGAAGGTGGGGTTGTGGAGTGCTAACCAAGGGATACCTAATACCACAGGGAAAGCAGGAGACTCAATAATAAAAAAAGTGACTTGCTCGCAATGAGTCTTGTGGGTAATTATGGTGACTGGTGCTGTAACTTCCCTAACAAACCCAGACCCTAATGGTCGACTATCAAGTGCTCTGATAGGGAGTTGAATGGATAGGGGAACCAATGAAATGCCTAAAATGTGTGAGAATGCCCTGTCCATAAAGTTCCCAGCTGCGCCTGAATTGACTAGCGCCTTACACTGGGGAACTACCATGTGATCAGGAAAGTAGATGGGTAGGGTACAGTGTGCAGCAGAGGGCTCTGAACAAGTGTGGGTGTTCGATACCTGGGGTGATGTGAGAGTGCCCTGCCTGCCGCCTCCAGACCCAAAAGAATGCTGACGACATCGTGCGGTGTAACGTCCCTTCATGCCACCAGTGACACTGGCGCTTTCGTCCTCCGCTCTCTCGGATCGCGGCTCCACCCAGCTCCATCAGCTCATGATCCGAGTCGGCCGGGGTTGGAACAGGCAGACCACCTCCAGGATGTTCTCTGGCCGTAAGCAGGTTGTCCAAACGATGGCCATGTCATGGTGTCCCGGCAGGCTAGTTCCCTTCGGACGTCCTCCTGCAGATGGCACCGGAAGTGGTCGATAAGGGCCCGCTTGTTCCACCCGGACCCAGCTGCTAGAGTCCAAAACTCCAAGGCGAAGTCCTGCGCAGTCCTTGTCCCCTGCCTCAGGTGGACCAGCCGCTCGCCCGCCTCTCGACCCTCGGGCGGGTGATCGAAGACAGGCCGAAAGAGGCGAGCAAACTCCCCGTAATTGTCCAATGCGGCTCCTCTTTTGTTCCAGACCGTGTTGGCCCACTCCAGGGCTTTCCCCGAGAGGCAGGAGACGAGGGCGGACACCTTCTCCCGCTCCGATGGGGCTGGGCTGATGCTGGAGAAGTAGAGCTCCAGTTGGAGGAGGAATCCCTGGCAGAGAGCAGCTGTCCTGTCGAACTTCCGTGGTCGGGATATATGGATCCCTCTAGGTGCTGGAGTGTGGGTGGCTGGATCCGGTCGCCCAGCTGGTCTCGACAGATCGGGTTCTCTCCTCTCCAGGCGTTGGACGACCTGAAGAACCCGATCCATCGCTTCTCCCAAGCTGGCTAGCTTTGTTGAATGCTCCTGGACCCGTGCCACGACTCCAGGCATGTGCTCCTCTCCCGCTGACTCCATAGCGGGTGGGTGATTCTGTGAGAGTGTGATTTGGAGGAGTCAGGTGCAGGAGGGTAAATCACAGAATACAGAGTTTATTCCATAGTACACAGTTACGCTGGATAGCATCAACAGTCCAGTGCGCAAAACAGACGCACTGGAACAAATACAGGCACACAGGGAAAATATACCCCGGCAATATAAAGTACAGGTAGCTCCACCGAGCTACACTCATCTCACATGAAACAATCACCCACAAGGACAAGGGGGCAGAGGGAACACTTAAACACATACTAATGAGGGGAATATGAACCAGGTGTGTGTAATTGACAAGACAAGACAAATGGAGATATGGAGCGGCAGTGGCTAGAAGGCCGGTGACGACGAACACCGAAGCCTGCCTGAACAAGGAGGGGAGGCAGCTTCGGAGGAAGTCATGACAAATTGGGTGTTGCATAACTTTGTTAATTAAATAAACAAAATATGTATCCATTTTTTTTGTTATTTGTGAACTCAGGTTCCCTTTATCTAATATTAGATTTTGGTTGAAGATCTGATAACATTCAATATCAAAAATATGCAAAAGTAGAAACATCAGAAAGGGGGCAAATACTTTTCCGTGGCACTGTATCTATTATTTTCCTTTATTCAACAAATGTTGTCAGTCATTTTCATCATTATATTGTATTTCCTTTTTCCCCAAACTGTACTCTCCAATTACCTTTCCTATCCTTAAATGACATTTCAACATTTATATACAGTATACAGGTGGTTAGGTGCAGACCGTAGGAATCTTTATAAATTGCAGTCATTTGTGGTTTTAATAATAATATGCCATTTAGCAGACGCTTTTATCCAAAGTAACTTACAGTCATGTGCGCATACATTTTTACGTATGGGTGGTCCCAGGGATCGAACCCACTACCCTGGCGTTACAAGCGCCATGCTCTACCAATTGAGCTACAGAGGACCACATTTTCCACATTGATCTAGGCAGGGTATGACTACATCATTACAATAGCTCTGAATTGATTGAAGTTCCATTGAAACAGAAACGTATAATCAATCTTAAAATCAAATGTCCCACTCCTTCCACATGCGCTCCAACTACCATGCAGCATTTCTGTTCTCCCTTATCAAACTCCACCAGAACCGTTGTTCCCAACCTTTATTTTATGACATACTCCAACTAAAGTGTTTCAGACGTCCAAAGCACTTATCCAGTGGGACTTGACGCCGATAGATCAGTAGGTCCTGACACACGGTTTGGGAAACCCTAAATGTCCATATCGTGACGCTCAAATTAAATAACATGCAATAAGTTTACTGAAACCTCTGGCCACACATGCATGAACGCGCGTGCACGAACACACACACACACACACATATCTGTTAAAAACATTTTACCAGTGTCTAAACCCTGGGCTGGGCTCAACTCTGCCTCCAGTACTAATAGTTGGATTAGAGAAGAGTCAGATGATATTGATGAGTATGTCAGAGGAGACAGATCACCTGGCAGAAATTAGACTCTATATAGGGCAAAACGCTAATCTCAGTTAATCCTTCCATTGACTAAAATTAAACATGTAAACTAGAGATGTTTCCTTTAGTCAATCCACGTCTGTCTAAGAGCAAACATGTAATCTAGACATGTTTCCTGAGTCAATTAATATCTGTCTGGTAGAAGCACTGCAGCAGAGGGAGAGAGAGCACCCAGTATCTCATCCGTCATATCACTAAATTCCCAAAACTGGGAATGGAAGCATTGGAAGGAATTGTTCTCCATTCTATCCTCTTTGTGTTGGACGGACTGACATCCTTCTGTCTAAGGAGAGACTGATGGAGAAACCTCACACACACAGCCGGGTCCAAAGTTACAGGTCTGGCACTGAGAGTTCCATTAGCTGCCAGTCCAAGGCAGCGCTGTGTGTGAAGGGTTCCAACACCAGGGCCATCCAGAGAGTGTGCTAACATTAAAGGGATTAGCTAGCAGGGTTGGATGAACCAGCAGGGTTGGGTGACTCACACAGACACAGACAGAACAGAACAGAACACACAGAACAGAACAGAACAGAACACACAGAAAAGAACAGAACAGAACACACAGAACAAAACATAACATAACATAACACACGGAACAGAACAGAACATAACACACAGAACAGAACAGAACAGAACAGAACAGAACAGAACACACAGAACAGAACAGAACACACAGAACAAAACACATAGAACAGAACAGAACAGAACACACAGAACAGAACACACAGAAGAGAACAGAACACACAGAACAAAACAGAACATAACACACAGAACAGAACACACAGAACAGAACAGAACAGAGCAGAATACAGAGAACAGAACACTGGGGAAAACGAGAAGACAGAGGCTATATGGCCGAGACAGAACAGACGGACAGAACCATGAAACATATTATGTGAATGAGAAGACATAAGGTACTGCTACACCAGATGTTATCAGAGACATTAGATATGGTTGAGAACAAATATTTAGCAAAGTTTAGAAAATAACAAGCTGTCATGATCATGCATTGCAAAGTACTGAGCGATTCTTGTACATATAAATGCACCTCATTTGTTTGGTAATTCTTTGTTCTAAAGAGAGACAGATGTAGGCAGTAAATTTACTGTAAAACCAATTACGTTAATCTCTCCAAGACTCAGAGACCACATGAAGTAAGTGATACGCTCACACTCACACACGCTATCACACACGCACTCATACACTCACACCTCTGCACCTGTAGGTCCTCTGACACACACACACACACACACACACACACCTACACTTACACACACACACACACACACACACACACACACACACACACACACACACACACACGCAAGCACACACACACACACAAACACAAGCACATACACAAACACACACACAAACAAACAAACAATTTATTTTGAGGTCAAGCTGATTATAGGGAGCAGCCAGTAGTTGAAAGGATTCCTAGCCCCCTCACTGTACCTACATGACACATACAGTTTCCTAGCCCCTCTGCAGGACACACACAGCTAGAACCACAACACAGGAGCTGGCTAAACTAAGCACTCAGCAGGAGACCGACTGACTGGGCCATTATAAAACCTACCTGTCATTATAAACCCTACCTGTTATTATAAAACCTACCTGTAATTATAAACCCTACCTGTTATTATAAAACCTACCTTTCAGAGACCTCAGCACCCACTCACACAGCTACTGCATGGACATGGAGCAGATGTGATGCTCTGATGTGAACTAGCCAGTGAGCACTACAATCGTCTAGTGTTAGTAAAAGCTGTTTCCCAGGTACAAAGTGTTTTAGCAAACAAGGAGATGCGAAGAGACGTAAGCAAACTAGATGCCGCCTTACTACAAAGTAGCTTTCAGATGCACACAAGCATACACATACAAAACAATAACCACCACTTTACCTCAAGAAGCATCTATCCTGGTCAATACTGTCATTTACAGAATCACCATCATTCTTTCCACTGTGGGAGTGGGTTGGGCCTGCTTCGGTTTCACAGTCACTGTATCCTCTCCAGTCAACACACACACACGCGCGTGCACACAAAGCACGAACGCACATGCACGCACACATACAAACACACACAATCTAGCCAATAACTCAACTTGCAGATTGATCACTAGAAATAGACGGTGATTTCGGACATTTGAAAAGGTCCAGAGAACGTCGATATATGCGTTCCTCTGTACTCACCCAAAAAATGAAAAACAATTGCTCAGCACTGGTAGTGAACTCATGATGCTCGGAGCCAGAGTGCACTGCTTAGACAACTGCGCTACGACAGTTCACAATGCTCTAGTAAGCCGCGACAATACTGAGAATACAGATGATACCTAATGGTTATAGAGCTACGTTTTTAATTAGTTTGTTTTAAGCCTTCTCCAAACCATAGCCCTAACCTTAACCACTAGGAATTAATACCTAAACTTAACCCTTTTAATTGTTTCTGTTTTAACCAGTAACCACGCAGACTTAATCAATCGAAAATAGACGTTCATCCATAATACGTTGAATTTTGAAGGGAAACTGTGAGATCTTGTTGCAACTTGAGCCTTCGTTTTAGCTGCTTTCTCTCTGATTCAGGGATCAAAGGGAGTCTTCTACAAGCCAGTGTAAAAGTTATACAGTACACACACACACACACACTAGTGATGCGTGGGTTGACTCACCCGCATTCCCCACGGTTATATCAGTGGGCGGGTTTAGGGTCATGAAATATTATGTGTATGAAGGGAGGATGGGTGGTGGGCAGTTGAATAAAGAGAAAACAATACCTCAAAAAATCCATAAATGTGTTATTCTCGTGCATTTTATATCTGTAGGCTACATTGAGGTTTTTCTTTCATTATTTTAGGCTCTCTGGCATTACTGCGTAAGCCTAAGCTTTAGGGCCTAACTCTACGCACGCCAAATAGCCTACACGCCAATCGCCAAATGCTTTTAGGAAAAATTACTGGAAATTGTTTACAGTGTGGAAACTGAAATCTGGACACTGACTGTAGGTCTATAACCTCTCACATAGCCTTAATATTAACTGCAGAATTAAGCATTTCTTATAGTAAAATTATACAGCCAATGTAGCCTACATTGTGGAGTGGAGAAATATGATTTATTTATTTCAGCATCTTGAGATAATGCAAATGTGCAGTTACATACCATCTTTAGAGCTGCTACCTTTATCAGCATCATAAAAGCTGATAGTATTTCAACCACATAAAATATGCATCCAAGTCGAACTGAAATCTTACCAGAAACATGTTGGGCCACTTTCATAGCTTTCTATTTCCTTACACCCGGTCAAACTGATGACATTTGGACATTTTGCACAGAAAATATTTCCTGTTTCTTTTGTTGAGTTATTGCATTTTCTCCTCGGTTCCTAAACATCTTTGCTACACGAAAAAAGCAGAAATGACAGAGAAAACTTTACTGATGTCAACTATACAGAACAAAAATATAAACGCAAGTTACAGTTCATATAAGGAAATCAGTAAATTTAAATAAATGAATTAGGCCCTAATCTACGGATTTCACAGGAATGGGCAGGGGTGCAGCTATGGGTGGGCCTGGGAGGGCATAGGCCCACCCACTGGGGGGCCAGGCCCAGCCAATCAGAATGAGTTTTTCCCCACAAAAGGGCTTTATTACAGACAGAAATACTCCTCTGTTTCATCAGCTGTCTGGGTGGCTGGTCTCAGATGATCCCACAGGTGAAGAAGACAGATGTGGCAGCACGTCCTAGGCTGACGTGGTTACACATGGTCTGCAGTTGTGAGGCCAGTTGGACGTGCTGCCAAATTCTCTAAAACGACGTTGGAGGCGGTTTATGGTAGAGAAATTAACATCCAATTCTCTGGCAACAGCTCTGGTGGACATTCCTGCAGTCAGAATGCCAATTGAATGCTCCCTCAAAACTTGAGACATCTGTGTCATTGTGTTGTGTGACAAAAATGCACATTATTTTAGAGTGGCCTTTTATTGTCCCCAGCACAAGGTGCACCTGTGTAACGATCATGCTGTTTAATCAGCTTCTTGATATGCCACACCTGTCAGGTGGATGGATTATCTTGGCAAAGGAGAAATGCTCACTAACAGGGATGTAAACAAATGTGTGCACAACATTTGAGAGAAATAAGCTTTTTGTGCATATGGAACATTTCTGGGATATTTTATTTCAGCTCATGAAACATGGAACCAACATGTTGCGCCTCCAACGTCGTTGTAGAGAATTTTGCAGTATGACCAACCAGCCTCACAACCGCAGACCACATGTAACCACGCCAGCCCAGGACCTCCACATCCGGCTTCTTCACCTGCGGGATTGTCAGAGGGGGAATGGAGGGTGCGGAGGAGTATTTATGTCTATAATAAAGCCCTTTTGTGTGGAAAAACCCATTCTGATTGGCTGGGCCTGGCTCCTCAGTGGGTCGGCCTGGCTCCCAAGTGGGTGGGCCTATGCTCTCCCAGGCCCACCCATGGCCGCGCCCCTGCCCAATCATGTGAAATCCATAGATTAGGGCCGAATGAATATTATTTCAATTGACTGATTTCCTTATATGAACTGTAACTCAGCAAAATCTTTGAAATTGTTGCATGTTACGTTTATATTTTTGTTCAGTATATACCCAGTGAAGGCAAAGAACCTTGAGGGTTCTATCCCTACCCCATAGTGTACTGGGGATTTTTTTTAAATAAACAGCTAACAAAAGCTAACCCAGTCACATCAAACTCTGAAATGACAGCTAACATTCCCTTTTAATTAGTTTGAAGTGATTTGTTTTTTATTTTTAATAAATATGCTAAAATTTCTAAAAATCTGATTTCGCTTTTTCATTATAGGGTATTGTGTGTAGATTGATGAGGACATTTTTTATTTAATCAATTTTAGAATAAGGCTGTAACATAACAAATGTGGAAAAAGGGAAGGGGTCTGAATACTTTCCGAATGCACTGTATGTTACATTTAGTATGGCATGTATTACAGTTTTTGCCTATTGGTTACACACTTTTTCCAGAATTTGGCTCATTATGTCAAAACTCAACACACAAGCCAATCAGACATAGCACTTGGAGATTAACAACTCACATATATGCCAAAATGAAACACTGCAATCAAAACTTAACACTCCTTTCTAAAAATGAAATTCTTGCAACAAAACCATACACACAAGCAACATTTGAATTACTCTTTCATATCACCAGCAACACACTGATGGGCTTTATATAAAACACTGCAGTCTTTGTGTTTCTATTTTTATTGTCATTTTATTGTCATTTTCTTCTGTAAAACTCAAAAGTAGAATTTCTGCAGTAATCAAACAGTATTTACAAAAACGTTTTTACAAAAAAACTAACATTCTTACAGAAATTCTTAACATCAAATTTAGCAACAAAACAAAAGTAAAAAAACAAAACAATTACTGGATAAATTGCTATTGGGGGAAAATACATATACTTGTTTTGTGTGTGTGTGCGTGTGTGTGTGCGTGTGCGTGTGTGTGGTGGGGGGCGGGGGGGCTTATGGATCACGCCTTCTGTTCGGATCTGGCCACAAGACCTCGTCAACATCACAGGCGATGTCCTCGCGGGCTAGGCATCGGAGAAAATATCGCCTTGTGTGCCGAATCCACCCTTGGATTGATCCCACCTCAATGTCTCCACATGCTTCTTCCATTGCTTGCAGAAGAGTCATGCGGGCATGTGGTTGCCGTTCATATACTTTCCACCGCCACGCTGAAAATAATTCCTCGATTGCATTTAGAATGGGGCTGTAAGGGGGCAGGTATAAAACTGTGAAATGATTATGGTTGATGAACCAATCTCGGACCAGAGCAGCCCGGTAGAAACTAACATTATCCCAGATGACAACAAACCTGGGCTGCTGTGGTCTGTCCTGCACAACTGCATGTAGTGCATCTAGAAATGCAATGATCTGTCCTGGATTGTAGGGACCTAGAGTGGCATGATGATGCAGGACTCCTTGGACACTAATTGCAGCACACAAGGTGATATTTCCCCCACGCTGCCCAGGGACATTTACAACAGCCCTTTGTCCAACTACGTTACGGCCCGACGCCTGGTTTTGGCCAGATTGAAGCCTGCCTCATCCACGTAGATGAACTCATGCGGCAGTTCGGCGGCATCAAACTCCAGAACTGTCTGTAACAGAAAATATTGAATAGTGTTACTGAAAACACATACAGTAACTACAATGTCTATATTTTCACACAAGTAGGGGCTGGGTTGGGTGAGTATAGACAAAAACTACAAGCTACAGGCAGGGCAGGTGGCAGCATAAACCCACATCACAATATATAGTTTGTAAAGTAAAGTGACACATACCTGCACATAATCATGGCGCAGATCCTTGACCCTGACACTGTTCCTCTCAAATGGCACCCTGTACAGCTGCTTCATTCTGAAGTTATGTTTCTGTAGGATGCGACTTAGTGTAGAAATGCTGACCCTGTTGATATTGTTGAATTCATTTCCATTTGCAATTATGCGTTGTTGCAACTCACGAAGTCGGATTGCATTATTTTCTCGCACCATTTCAATGATGGCAAGCTCTTGTTGTTGAGTGAAGAGCCGTTCCCTTCCACCTTGAAGAGGTCGTCCAACCATTCTGTAGAAAATGCCACCACAAGATGTCATTGGTTAGGTTATTTTTCACATACTGTACTTTCAAACTGTACACAGTACTGCAACATCACAATGGTATTCCTTTACATATACAGTACTTCACAGCACTACCCATTTTTGTATAGTATAGTTAGTACAGTAATACTGTAATATGATACAGAATCATGTGACACATACAGTAGGTACAGTCTGGAGTAGAAACTTGAAGATATACCTGTTCTCCAGTCGGAATGTCCTTATTATCGATGCTACTGTGTAGCGACTGAGGTTAGGGTGGACTCTTTGCCCAGCCTCCCTCATGGACAGGCCATGTTTTATCACATGGTCCACCAGAGTAGCCCTGATGTCATCTGATATACGTCTCCGCACTGGTCCTCGTCCTCTTCCACGTCCTCTTCCACATCCGACTCCTCTCTCTCTTTGTCCTCCTCTTACTCTGACTCTCATTGCCTCCAAAGTTCTAAAAATGGCTTACCTGAGGCCTATTTGTAGTGCTAAGGCTCAGACTGATTGGTGTTCTGTTTTCTGTGCAAGTGTTTTCAGGTGTGTATGTAAGTACATACAATTGCCAGATGAGTTTTGTATTTTGAACAGAGTGTTTTCCCAATGATAACAGGTGATTTCGTTTTTGAACAAAGTGTCTAATGTAAGAAAACGTGTGTAGTGTTTCGCAATAAGTGTGTTACAGAATTGCAAACAAAGTGCAAAGTTGACATTGTGTTTAAGCTATGGTTACACTGTGTTTAAGGTATGCTACAAGAAGTTGAGGTATTGAGGCTTTGGTCTAAGCATTCGGTTTTAGTGTGTAAGCAATGGGCAAAAACTGTAATTTGTGGATGTCCAGCACCCATTTTGTATGATATGTTTTGAATTACAATTCGTATTATATGTTTCGAATTTGCTAAATGAACTATATATTATGAATTTGCTAAATGTGGCTAGGTGGCTAACTTTAGCTAGCTGGCTAACATTAGCTACACTAGGGGTTATAGTTAGGGGTTAGGGTTAAGGTTATGGTTAAGTGTGGGAGTTAGGTTGAAGGATTAAGGTTAGGGGAAGGGTTAGCTAAAAGGGTTAAGGCTAGGGTTAGAGGATGGGTAAGCTAACAAGTCGTTGAAAAGTAGCTACAAAATTAGTAATAGTTGAAAAGTAACTAATTAGCTAAAATGATAAAGTTGTCCATGATGAGATTTGAACTCGCAAACACTTTAACCATCTTGCAAGTAGTACCATTAAGCATGTTATTTTTCAATGTATTAAGGTAAGCAAAGTATACTGTTTTTTCAAATATATGAAGCCAAAGTCATATGATAAACTATAGGCTAGATAAATAAAGTTCAAACTTTGTAAGCTAGCTAGCTAGCTAACTTAGCCCAGCTAAACAGAAAAAGCTAGGCTACTTTAATTCGCCACTTTACAAGCTAGCCAGTGTGGTGTCCGAGACAACGATGATGATTATGCTGTGATGATAAGAATTCCGCTGACGCTGTACTTTGATTATAAAGGTTTATTGTATCAAAGATCACAGTATCAATTTACAGACATCTGCAGATATCTGGAGAATAACCGGACCCAATCCCTAATATGTTATTTCTCCCCGTCCTTTGTTCAAAACATGGTATTTATCCTATGTAACATAAGATGGGTGGTTTTTGACAGACCAATCCCTGGCCTCCACATATCTCCAAATGTCCTCTATTCCAAGAAGCCTATGTAGTAATGCTTTCCAGATGTTTCAGCAAAGCAGAGTAAAGTTCATCTATTACACCATTTGCAAATGTCAGCAAAATCATAGACCTTCAGACACTACATATTTCCCCCCTTCGAGACTAATTAAGTCTTGAAAACAAAAAGAATAGGATTATGACAAATAACCATTTTTGTTCTTGAGTAACTTCAGCAATAAACCAAAATTAATGGAGAGTAAACACATGTTAATATAGACACATTTTTGTATGGAGTGTAAATAAATTGTTATGGAGTGTAAATAAATTGTTATGGAGTGTAAGAGCGAAAAACCTGTCTGGCAGCTTTCATTCCAAATATCTATCAATCAATCAAGACAGGAAAATTCTCTCACGGCCCCTCTGCCCCAGGCGACCACCTAAGTACTCCAGATCAATTTAAAAATCTTTATCAATGCATTTTAAGCTATGATGCAATTGAATACACATGAAAACCTCAGCAAACAAAATACAATAAAAAATGTCCACATTCAGGCTGGTCGACCCATCGGACCCTCCTGTGGATTCTCTCTGTCCCTGCCTAGACCCAATATCCCTAAGCTTCAACGAAATAAACAATAACATCTGAGGTCCCCACATGTACCCAACAACAGAAAACATAATTCTTCAAAAATTAATACAGAAAGAATATAACACTGGAATGTAGTCCACTACACTGCAGCTCCTCCACAGTGTCGACTTTCAATGCAACGTCGATGATGGAATCTGAACATTTCCACACCTTCCTTGTTCCACTTCCTCCAGTCCATTCATATTGTCCATGTTTGAGTATTTGAATCCCCTCTACACATTCCCATATACTTCTGGAAGAAAAGAAAACACCAACCAGTATCTTTTGCAAAACAACACATGCAAATTAAAACATCAATATCAACAATAATATAAAAATGATATATATATATGAATCACATTCCATTTCCCCCCTTTGATTCATAACAAAACACTAAATATCACAATAATATGTAAAGACATGCGAAAATTATCACACAATCAGATATTGAAAATTTCAGTCAGACTTTTTTTTTTTCTCCAATTTTTTCAAAAACCATTTTACTGATTTATCCACAAAACTCTTTCCCATTTTCTGAGGATATTAAATCGGGAAGTCCCCACCTGCTTATGACTTCTTTACACAAGAACTTTGCAACCGACTGAGCATATTTTAGCTTAGTTGGACATCTTATGCACTTCTAGGTGTAGGAATGTAACCAAGAATAACAGTCACACCCCTGCGAACATTATTTTTCAGACAGATTGTGCACCTGCCTATGACATAGTCAACCTGTTAAAGCAAATATGGTGCCCAAAAACCATACTCCTTTGTGATCTTTCTCCTAACCTCCCCCCTTGCAACATTAGCTAACCCATAGCTTCCTAAATCATCAGACCTAATAGGTCTAGAGGCGCTACTATCAACCCCTCATGGTTTCTCCCAAAACAACAATTGATTGCTACTCTAAGGATTTTTTCATTGTCTTCAAAACACCTGCTTTTGAAAGTCCTTCAATTTATGGTTCAATCCCTTGGATTGCTTCATCTTTCAATGGATACTGATTCTTCCAAGGAGGTCTGGCTCCTGGTTGAAGTTCAACTTTCACCTCAATTGGGCTGATTTCACAAGTCCAATATCAGTACTACTTTGAAACCTCAAACATTCTTAAACTTGTTGCAACATCTCCTCTTTCATAGGGTCATAATCCATCTTCACACTACAAATAGATTCATGTGTCATCCATACAGCTTGTGGCCCTCCTTGTCCTTTAGCCGAAATCATGATTTTGAGAAATCGCTGATCTTCACTCCTCCAAATCCCCAAATTCTCTTTCATCGGTACGAAAACAGCTTTCTCTGCTTCTGTCATCATTTGTCCTATTTGCTTCTGCTCATAGCCTTCAGAAACCAACAAGGTCACATGTGGCACACTCTTCTCAATCTCAAATTCTTTATCCAGATAATCGTCTGTGTTTATCTTCATAGCTGCTCCTTGTGGTCCTAAAATTATGCAACATGAGCTGAGTTGAACTTTCTTTGGTTGATGACTCAACCATTCCTCTGAGTCCGATTGGGCAGCATTCTTGAAATACTTGAGCGTACAATGAAATGGATATTCCGGAAGCCTCGCATCTGGCATGTTTGTCACAATGAATTTCTCCCATATCTTAGCCTGCTTCAAAAAATCTTCACTGAGATTTCCAATCCAGAATACTGAAGAAGAATCCATCTCTGTCGTCATCAACAATTGGTCAACCTTTTCCTTTGGCACTTCTACCAGACAGCCGTCTGGTGTACATTTTATTGTACAGTTCAATTTACACAATGCATCTCTTCCCAACAATGCAATAGGTGTATGTTCTGATACCAGAATGGGTATTGTAATTTTCTGATTTTCATAGCAGAGCTCAATTGGTTCCGTAAGAGGAATCAACTGTTTCACTCCCTCAAATCCCTGTCCTAATTAGTTGATTTGACATAGTGAGATGTGTAATCTCTTCAGGCTGAACACAGATAAAAGCAGTTCTGCTATCCGCCATCACTTCCAATGGTCGTTTGTTTACTTTCACCTCAATTGTTGGATCTTTTTCCGGTCCTGATGCTACCAGCTGACACCCCCCTTTCGGATCTTCTGGGCACCTCTAGAATCCTTGCTCCGGGCCCCTATAAGGGTTCATCGGTCCTCCAGATGATCTTGACTGGCCCCTGTATCTTCCTCTGAAATTCCCTCTGGTGTTTCCTCCTGGCCCATTACACTCACGGGCAAAGTGACCAACCTGTCCACAATTATAATACACTTCTGAAGATTGCTGGAAGTATGGCTTAAATTTTCCTCCTCTTCCTCTTCCTAAGCCTTCTCGTCCTCTTCCTCTCCAATTCTGTCTCTGTCCAGAAACTGGCTATGAATATGAAACAACTTGTACCACTAGTTGTGGCTGGTACAATTGCATTTGACCTGGTTCGGTTGAAGCTGTGGCAGTGATTGTTGATTTGGTGCACACTGATTCTGCATAACCAAAGATTGTTTCTTCTCCTTCTTATTCTCCACCAGTTGTATTTGATTGAGTTTTCTGAGAGTTTCTTGGTCCTGTTCTTTCTGGTTGTGTTCCTTTTTCCGGTACAGATCCACTTGATGGGCTATATGATCTGTATAGACACCTTTTGTCATGCTTCCAAGTCCAACCACCTCTGCCAGTTTGCTCCTTACTGGTGAGGGCAGTCCCATCTGTAGTTTAGCTCTCAAAATTGACTGCTCAATTTGACTCATATCTGGATCATTTCCGGTAATATTTCTCCACCCTTGATGAACTCTTGACACATAGACTCTCGGATTTTCTTGTTGTCCTAGTGGGTCAATCAGAATGTTGTCAGGATGCACATTTGTTGGAAACGTATCTTTCAGTGCTCTCCACAGCCGATTTCTACTTGCAGCTAACAATTCAGGATCATTCACCGCAGTCCCCACATATCGATGAAGTCCAGCTCTCTGAAAAATTTCTTCCATTCCTGGAATCCCAAGGAGATTAGCCAAAAGTCTCTTAATGTCTCCTATGGCAGACTGTGTTCCCACCGTAATTTCTTCCAATTTTGAAATCCAAGGATATGCTCCATCTTGAAGAGTAGGCAGCTTCTCAAGTATATCTGACATATCACCGATGTAGTTGTTTCTAAAAACCTTCTCCTTTTAGTATCCCAACCATTTTTACGGATTTTGATCTATTCGAGACCTGGTCCACTTTGGTAGCACTGACTTGACTAGTCTCTATTACCTGCTTACCGATCTCCAAATCAAAGTTGATTGGTCGCGTACGCAGATTTGGAGATGCAGTGAAAAGCTTGTGTTTCTAGCTCAACAGAGCAGTAATAAAATACCTAGCAATAAAAACACATAATCCAGAAGAAACGCATTCAGAAATATCAGAATGAGCAATGTCCGTCCATACACACCATAACACGGACAGTATATGAATAGGAAAAGGTGTTTACAGCATTAGTTATACAGGATGAGCCATGACTAGATTACAGTATATACTCATGAAGTGGTCCTCTGTAGCTCAGCTGGTAGAGCACGGTGCTTGTAACGCCAAGGGTAGTGGGTTCGATCCCCGGGACCACCCATACACAAAAAAATGTATGCACGCATGACTGTAAGTCGCTTTGGATAAAAGCATCTGCTAAATGGCATATATTATTATTATATTATATCAGTATTCTGCAAAGGCTTATACTCCAGGTTTTGTCCTCGAATTATCACTGGCATCATCTTCTTACTTATGCTCCCTTGTCTTGGCCTCAATGTATACTTCTTCTCCAATTCTTGGGATCCTTTTTTCAGCAGTTTTTTCTTCTGTATCTTCAGCTTCTTGAGTTGTTCTTCCAGTTCTCTTACTTCTTCTAAATTATTGGCCTTATCCAGGCATGACATGCATCAATCTATATCTTTTTCTATTTCTTCTGTGCTAGTCATTGTAGGATAAAATCCTCTTGAATATGAAGCACCTTTAATCTCCAAATCTTCATCGCTGTCTCCATCTTCACTTTCATCAGAACTCGAATCTCTTGTATTCTTCTTCTTCCAACTTCCATCACCCCTTCTTTCCACTCTGGCCAACCTCTGTCTGATCACAGGGTCATATCCACCCATGATCTCTTCTGAATCACTCTGATCATCATCATCATCATCATCATCATCTTCAAGTTTCATCCTCCTGAACCTCACTCCACCCTTAGTTTCCAGACATCTTGTTTTCTTCTTACTTTTGGAGTTTGGATTCATCTTTATGGTCGTTTCTGCTTGTCCTCTCTCTATTATTCGTTCATCTTCATCTCTGATGCAATAATCACCCTCCTGAATGATCACTCGAAGGTGAGGATAGACATCCTTAAACTCTACTTCTTCCTCGTAAGGTGGGGGTATTTTTGCTGAATCCATATGTGAGAAAGGTGTATTGACTTCTGCCGTTAGTTTTTCTGTTATCTTCACCTCTTTTGCCATTTTCTCTATGCCCCTGTCTCTTTTATCTTTTGTATCTTTTATCAGTTTTTGTCCTTCATTTTCAAACAGCTTAAGAACACCCAGCTCTCTTTGTCTCTTTTCTTTACGTTGTTCCCCTTTTTTCCCCTTCTTTTGATCTGCCTTATACGTGGATACAAGCACTTGCATTATCTTGATGACGTCTGGGTTAAGAGTCCCTTCCACTGGCCATGGTTGTTCAATGTCAGGCCAACGTTTATTCCATTTTCCAGATAACCTTGCAATACCATTAACTAGAGGATTACTATTTTGTACTACATCAACAGGAGTAATTACTTTTGTAGTTTTGATGTCCTTTTTCCCCATTGTAACGACTCTTTTATATGATTCCCTCCTTTTTTAAATATTTTATTTTTATATTTTCTTATTCTTATTTTTATTTATTTAATGTTTTTTCTTTTTTCTTTTTTTTGAATAAAAAATAATTAATTAATTAATTAATCAATCAATTAATTAATTAATTAATTAAAATAATTAATTAATCAATATATCCATTTATTTTATTTAACCAAATTATTGATTAGTGGCAATCTTACCACATCCGGTCAGGAAAAGTAAAGGAAAGTAGTCAACTTCAGAGCAATCCAAAAAAGAAAGACCTGTAATCCAGCAACACTACAGCACTCACAAACCAATTGCTTAATAATCACCCAATTACCTTAATTTTACAGAATAATGTCAGTGCTGGATTTCCAACACAACTCTAATCAAAACAACTCATTCACAAAAACCCTAATGTGCAATTATCAATTACATCAATTCATCAGTCTGTTGCCAAGTTCCTGTGAAATGGTCACAACATGAAATATTCTATGCATACACAATGTATCTATTATATCCTGTAAGGGAAAGTAGGTTTTGTGGATAGAACAGTACTGGCCTTAATTTGACTTGATCCATTGCAACACACCCTGTCGCTTGATGTACTCGTCAGCACCTCCTCTCTCTCTCTCTGTCTCCTCCTTCTCGTCTCTCACATGACAGAAGAACAAAGGAAACAGACAACAATTTAGTATTTTATGCATACCTATGTTCACATTGGCGCTAATAATTAAGCAAACAGCTTAACTCAGGAATATTATAAATAGCGCAATAACATTTAATTTATTTTATTTATTTAATTATTTTTTAATCCGTCAACATATCTCTCATTTATCAATTCAATAGATCTCAATCAAATAGTTTCATAGTTAAACAACAGCCGATTTAACAAACAGAATACTTTAATCGTATGTAAGTTTCCCCCGCCCTCTCTGTCTGCTCTGAGTCTACATCGCCCAGCAACTCAGTGCAGGCAGGGGAGTGGCATATTTGCTCTACGTAACTCTAAACTCATAAAATCCCACGCATGCGTAGTTCATTCACCAATGCGATTTCAGAGTGAAAGGAGCTCTCCCAAGCTAAACAACAGAAAGCAGACAGAGCAGCTGTCCCTCCATTTCCAACACAGACAAACAGTAACACTTAACAAAACTCACAAACCAACACAGAACATAGAACACAAATCCTACTTCGAAGTTTCTTATCTTCACTTATTCTAATCTGCAGATTTATAGTTATTTTCTTATCCATTACAAAACATCTCTATACACTCTTAAAAAGTCCGCCCTGTAGGCTCATGATATTCTAATAGTTAGTAAACGTTCTCTTTTTATAGAGACTCATAAGATTTGTAACCTTAACGTCCTTCCAGGGGGCTCATATATAGTTAACAATTATTAAAGTTCTCACCAACGGAGACTCATAAGATTTTTTAACCTTAACTTACATATTTCCTTATGAAAACAAAAAAACCTGTTCTCAACCAAAACATATATATGTATATATCTCTAACATAAATCTTATCCTAACATGAGTCGACACACAGTTTAAACACAACAGAGACGTCTTTATTTTATTATTTTTCTCTCTCCCACACACACACACATACACAGTTTAAACAAGAATGCATCCGTTCATACAATGCACTAAGCATGCTACCGTCGCTCCTTATTTCTCATTGTTCCTTCCTAAATTTGTGCTACCTCGAGTTGCAGACATTCAATGAGAGGTTACTTCGAACATATACTTCGTCAACTATATTCCGAGAGGTAACGTGCAATTGAATGTATCTTCCACAAACTCACAGTTCCCAGAACTGACCCGAAAGTCAACCTAATGACTCTCCTAGGATTTATGGCCCATCTTAATGATCGCCTCGTTTGAGGGCTTCCTTAAAATCAGCAACGTCCTAAAAGTATACTTTTTCCTTATTTTCTGGCCTTATTCCTTCATGCTTTTCCTGGACACTCCTTTTAATTTTATTCAAGCCAAATATCGGTGTGCCCGGTGTTAACAATTCCTATAGACACTCCCCCCTGTTTGCATTGTTCCCAACGCAAACAAATTTAGAAATTTAGAACGGATTCTCATCACACAGCAAATAACAGCAAAGCGCACACACAAGTCCTTTGACGGTACATCTGAACGCACACACATACACAAGCACACGAACTGACCAGCGCCCAAAGCTGTGAGAAATCTCACCTTATCTGCCGGCGTCTTGAGCGGGAGTCACTTCGCAGCCCATGAATGGAATGCTGAGAAAAGACGCAATACGTCCCAAATCCTCGTCGCCATTCTGTGGTGTCCGAGACAACGATGCTGATTATGCTGTGATGATAAGAATTCCGCTGACGCTGTACTTTGATTATAAAGGTTTATTGTATCAAAGATCACAGTATCAATTTACAGACATCTGCAGATATCTGGAGAATAACCGGACCCAATCCCTAATATGTTATTTCTCCCTGTCCTTTGTTCAAAACATGGTATTTATCCTATGTAACATAAGATGGGTGGTTTTTGACAGACCAATCCCTGTCCTCTACATATCTCCAAATGTCCTCTATTCCAAGAAGCCTATGTAGTAATGCTTTCCAGATGTTTCAGCAAAGCAGAGTAAAGTTAATCTATTACACCATTTGCAAATGTCAGCAAAATCATAGACCTTCAGACACTACACCAGCTAACTCTTTCAAATAAACATACTTTTTTTGTTATGGAATATGCCAAAAAGAGCTACAGACCCAGACTGATATTGGCAATTTGTCACGCCCTGACATAGAGATCTCTAGTTGGTTTGGTCAGGGTGTGAATGTCACGCCCTGGCTCTGGGGACACTGTTATGTTGAGCCAGGGTGTGTATTCTATGTTTGTATTTCTACGTTGGCCTGAGTGACTCCCAATCAGAGGCAACGAGTGTCAGCTGGTTGTCTCTGATTGGGAGCCATATTTAACTGTCTGTCTTTCACTTTGTGTTTGTGGTATCTTGTTGGTGTTGGTTTGTGTTTTTAAACCGTAGACGTCACGTTTTCATTTGTTGTTTTGATCGTGTGATCATTAAATAAATATAAATATGTTCACCTTCAACGCTGCGCATTGGTCTCTCCCTGACGATCGTGACAGAAGAAACCACCAAAACCGGACCAAGCAGCGTGTCCAGGAGCCATCGCTAGCAGATCTCCGTGGCAACCTCGACTGGGTCAAGCCTAGTGAGGAGCAGAGAGGGTGGACTTGGGAACAGTTGAGGAAGAGCTTCGACTGGGTCAAGCCCATTGAGGAGCTGAATAGCGGGAGTTGGAGACAGAGGAGCGAGAGTTGGGCGAAAACGATAGAGGCCTGGCCCACGGGGAGGAGAGACCCCCAGAAAATTTTTAGGGGGGGGCTCACGACGTCGGGGCAGCAGGAGGCCGCGATAGAGCGGTCCAGCGGGTTGGCAGAGGAGGCCGCCAGGTTACGGGGGCCACTGGTCGAAGAGGGGATGGAAGGTGGAGAGGCACGGCGAGAGGTACTGGGGTGTGTTACCAGTCCGGTCCGGCCCGCTCCAGATCCCGGTGTAGGGCCAGTGGTGTGTGTCCCCAGTACGGTCCGGTCTGTTCCTGCTCCCCGCACCAAGTCTGTGGTGCGTTTCGTCAGCCCTGTCCGGCCCGTTCCTGCTCTCCGCACCAAGTCTGTGGTGCGCGTCGCCAGCCCAGTCCGGCCCATTCCTGCTCCCCGCACCAAGTCTGTGGTGCGTCTCGTCAGCCCGGCTCGGCCCGTTCCTGCTCCCCGCACCAAGTCAGTGGTGCGCTTCGTCAGCCCGGCTCGGCCCATTCCTGCTCCCCGCACCAAGTCTGTGGTGCGTTTCGTCAGCCCGGCTCGGCCCATTCCTGCTCCCCGCACCAAGTCTGTGGTGCGTTTCGTCAGCCCTGTCCGGCCCGTTCCTGCTCTCCGCACCAAGTCTGTGGTGCGCGTCGCCAGCCCAGTCCGGCCCATTCCTGCTCCCCGCACCAAGTCTGTGGTGCGTTTCGTCAGCCCTGTCCGGCCCGCTCCTGCTCCCCACACCAAGCCAGTGGTGTGCGTCGTCAGTCCAGCACGGCCCGTGCCTGTTCCCCACACCAAGCCAGTGGTGTGCGTCGTCGGTCCGGCACGGCCCGTGCCTGTTCCACTGGTGCCTGGTCCGGCACCGGTCAGATGCGTTACGCCGGAGCTAGAGCAATCCGCTCCATCAGTGTGCAGTCCAGCTCCGGCCAGCGGGGCCAGACCGGACCAGGGGTACTTTGGGGGGTTGGAGAGGGAGTGGGGATCAGGCCCGGAGCCGGATCCGCCGCCAAGGCGGAGTGCCCACCCGGTCCCTCCCCTGTGGTATTTAGTTGGCGCGGTCGGAGTCCGCGCCTTTAGGGGGGGGGTACTGTCACGCCCTGGCTCTGGGGACACTGTTATGTTGAGCCAGGGTGTGTATTCTATGTTTGTATTTCTATGTTGGCCTGAGTGACTCCCAATCAGAGGCAACGAGTGTCAGCTGGTTGTCTCTGATTGGGAGCCATATTTAACTGTCTGTCTTTCACTTTGTGTTTGTGGTTTCTTGTTGGTGTTGGTTTGTGTTTAAACCGTAGACGTCACGTTTTCATTTGTTGTTTTGATCGTGTGATCATTAAATAAATATAAATATGTTCACCTTCAACGCTGCGCATTGGTCTCTCCCTGACGATCGTGACAGTGAATATATATGGGTGTGAATATCTAGTATGTGTATTTCTATGTTGGCCGGGTGTGGTTCCCAATCAGAGGCAGCTGTCGATCGTTGTCTCTGATTGGGGATCATACTTAGGTAGCCATGTTGCCTACCTATGTTGTGGGATCTTGTTTCGGTTTGTTTGGCTTGTTTGATGTATAGCCTTAGAACATCACGTTCAGTTGCTTTGTTATTTTGTCAAGTGTTTATTATTAACATTAAACATGTACGCATACCACGCTGCACCTTGGTCCAATCCTTTACACGACGAACGTGACAGAAGATCCCACCACCAACGGACCAAGCGGTGTGGCCAGGAGGAGAAGACACCCTGGACACAGGTGGGGAAGACATTTTGGACATGGGAGGAGATATTAGCTGGTAAGGGACCCTGGGCGAAGGAAGAAGCCCAGGCAGGTGAGGATCAACGGCGACGCCGAAGGTGCCGACGACGAATGAGGCCCGAGAGGCAACCCCAAGAGTAAAATTTTGGGGGGGCATACGGGGTGGTCGACGAAGCAGCAGGAGGCCGTGAAAAAGCTGACTGTGGAGGAGGAGGAGGCCGCTATAGTAGAGGCCCTCCAAGACCTGCAGCTCAGCAGTCTGAGAGAGGAGACCACCACATTGCGGGGGCTGTTAGCTCAGAGGGAGCAGGAGTTCTCCCTTCAGAGGGAGGCGCTACAGGAGGCTCACAGGGAGAAGAAGTCAGTGGATGCACTGAGAGAGGAGTTGGCCAGGCAACAGGAGAAGCTGAGAGAGGAGTTAACCCTTCAGCAGCAGAGAGCTCAGTACTTAGAGCAGAGGCTGGCGAAGCCAGGTTGCAGAGCAGAGCCAACTCCCCGCACTCGCTTTGAGGAGTGTGTGAACGTGCAGGCACCAGGCTATGCGCCGGCGTTGCGCACTGTGCCGCCAGGGCGCCTTCACAGACCCGTGGTGCGTGTCCCCAGTCCGGTACGGCCCATGCCTGCTCCTCGCACCAAACCTGTGGTGCGTGTCTCCAGTCCAGCACGGCACGTGCCTGCTCCTCGCACCAAACCAGTGGTGCGTGTCTCCAGTCCGGCATGGCCCGTGCCTGCTCCTCGCACCAAACCAGTGGTGCGTATCGCCAGCCCGGTACGCCTCGTACCTGCTCCCCGCACCAAACCAGTGGTGCGTGTCTCCAGTCCTGTACGGCCTGTACCTGCTCCTCGCACCAAACCAGTGGTGCGTGTCGCCAGCCCAGTACGCCCCGTACCTGCTCCCCGCACCAAACCAGTGGTGCGTGTCTCCAGTCCTGTACAGCCCGTACCTGCTCCATGCACCAAACCAGTGGTGCGTGTCTCCAGTCCGGCACGGCCCGTGCCTGCTCCTCGCACCAGACCACCAGTGAGGGTCCTATGCACCACTCCTGTGACAGAGCAGTCCGCTCCACCGGAGCCTAGCCCTGCTCCGTTCAACTGCTCCAGTCCGGTGCCAGAGCAGTCCGCTCCACCGGGGTCCAGTTCAGCTCCGGTCAGCGGCTCCACTCCTGTGCCCGAGCAGTCTGCTTCACCGGTGCCCAGTCCTGCTCCGTTCAGCTGCTCCACTCCAGTGCCAGAGCAGTCCGCTCCACCGGTGCCTAGTCCAGCTCCGGTCAGCTGCTCCACTCCAGTGCCAGAGCAGTCCGCTCCACCGGTGCCTAGTCCAGCTCCGGTCGGCTGCTCCACTCTAGTGCCAGAGCAGTCCACTCCACCGGTGCCAAGTCCAGCTCCGGTCAGCTGCTCCACTCTAGTGCCAGAGCAGTCTGCTCCACCGGTGCCAAGTCCAGCTCCGGTCAGCTGCTCCAGTGGGGGGGGGGGGGGGGGGTACGGTCACGCCCTACCATAGAGATCTCTAGTTGGTTTGGTCAGGGTGTGAATATATATGGGTGTGAATATCTAGTATGTGTATTTCTATGTTGGCCGGGTGTGGTTCCCAATCAGAGGCAGCTGTCGATCGTTGTCTCTGATTGGGGATCATACTTAGGTAGCCATTTTGCCTACCTATGTTGTGGGATCTTGTTTCTGTTTGTTTGGCTTGTTTGATGTATAGCCTTTAGAACTTCACGTTCAGTTGCTTTGTTATTTTGTCAAGTGTTTATTATTAACATTAAACATGTACGCATACCACGCTGCACCTTGGTTCAATCCTTTACACGACGAATGTGACACAATTAGCTAATTGTTTCTTTTATTTCAGTATTGCAGTGTGGAGTCAATTGAGGGGACTAGCCTATGTTTCATGAAGCCATTAGAAGACTGTTGCTGACTGTATAAATTATTTATAATAAATCTTGGTGATTCAATAGCCTAGTTAGTGCGTTAAAAGTCATGTAATGATTATCTATGTTTTTCTCAGTCTGGCAGTAACCCAGAACTATCAGAGGCAGAAGATCTCTCTTTTGGCTGCTGCTGACAACAACTGCATGTAAGTTGTACTTCTACATCATAATAATTATATGTCTGCATAGCATTTTGTCTTTATTTTGAAGATTAACTCATGTTTTTGCTAATTTCTTCTTCTTCTCTGGAACCAGTCAAGCAGGTAGCCCAGTGGCGAAGGAGTTGGACCTGTAACAAAAGAAAGATCTGTGGCCAAACGGTGTCCGGTTTGAATCCTTGGCTGGGTGCTGGAAAAAACAGGCGGAATTGATCTGACAACTGCAAGGTTGCTGGGTTCACATCCTCAAAACATTCCTCTACCATTGGGCCCTTGAGCAAGGCCCCTTAACCCCACAACATGCTCTCCATCCTGTGGTGCTGTATGTACAGTAGCTTGAACCTGTGCTTGTCTCAACTGTATGTGTAAGGTCTGCTGTTTGGGGGGGTTGAGAATGGAGTAGAAGACACATTCTAAAAACGATGCTGGTGTTATTTTGTCCATAATTTAATAGTAGTAGCTATAATTCATAAATGAAACCATGCATGGTTCTATATGGGACCATTTTGGTTCAGTGTAGAAGAACCTCTAGGGTTCTGATCAAAGGACCCTATAAAATGGTTCTATATCGAATTTTCAGGGGTTCCATTATATGAAGCAAGCGATAGAACCCTTTTGGGTTCTATAAGGAACCTTTTTTCTATCTGTGTAAGCAGAAACATATCTAAATCAGGTAAAACAATCCTGCACCCCCTGTCAAAAAAAATAATGATGTCTCTGACTGTAGCCTACAGAGCATTTTCTATATTAGTGGGTTAGGGTTGGGTGCTGGAATCAGATTTTCACTGTATCGCATATAATCGGGCGGTTGCAGATGGGTTATTAGGAATTGCGGGCGGGTGTGGGTGAACAAACAGCTGACCCACGCACAATTAAAGCACGCACGCACTCACACACACAAACACGCAGTCACACACGTGCACAGGGAGGGGCAAAAATTACAAAATACAATTACAAAATACCATACAAATATATGTATCAAAATAAACTACAAAATACTTGTATTTTGTCATGTATTTAATTAAAATAAATGTATTTTTGTATTTTAAAATACAAAAATACATTGGCATGTAGCCGGCCTGAACAGCAACAACATTCTCAGTGACGGTTACAAAAACATATTTGTTGCTATGACTGTGATATGTTGTTGTTTACCTACCTTAGTTGAGCAAGTTACTCTGGATAAGAGTGTCTGCTGATGACTAAAATGTAAATGTATATGTGAAAATGAACATACCAAATGAACTGCAAAGCACACTGGGAATTATTAGAATAATACTCAGCATGCTTTGCAATTGTTCATTTTGACATTTACATTTACATTTTTGTCATTTAGCAGACGCTCTTATACAGAGTGACTTTCAATTAGTGCATTAATCTTATGATACAGTAGCTAGGTGAGACAACAACATATCACTATCGTATCAAGTACATTTTCCCCCAACAAAGTATTCATCAAAATGTTTACATATACATATATGTTTACAGGACTATAGAATGTTGATAGACCAACTGTAAACCAGCCTTTAGGCCCTAAAGTTTAGGTTTACAAACTAATGCCAGATAGTCTAAAATTATGAAAGAAAAACCTCAATATAGCCTATAGATAGATAAATTGCTCAAGAATGATACATTTATGGATTTTTAAGGTATTGCTTTCTCTATAAACCTACACACACACATTGCAATCTTAACAGAATTATCCATTAAGATTCAACCAACCACCCGCCTTTCATCCACACAATAATTCATGACCCTAGACCCGCCCACCCACGGATATAACTGCGGAGACTGCAGTTTATGAGTCAACCTGCGCATCATTAGCATGCGTGTGTGCGTCTGTGTGTGTGCGTGCGTGTGTGTGTGCGTGCGTGTGTGCGTGTGTGCCTGCATGCGTCTGTGTGTGTCCTGTTGATGCTGACAAGGCGTTACTCCAGTTTGACGGATGATTACTGAACATTAGTTATGGGTTTGTTGGAGTCTGACATTTTCCCACTGTACTGTGCACATAATTTGTATTATTCACCACAAAGTCAAATAAAAGGCTGTGTTCAATCAAACAAACCGCTGCATGGATTATCCTTAACCTCGGTCCTGTATAAAGTAGTACACAACACTGCAGATACAGAATGACTGCTGAACAAATTTAGCTCAACATCAATGGTCACCAACTCTGGTCCAGGGAACCCACAGGTTGTGCAGGCTTGCAACATATCATACCTTGATTAGCTGAATTAGATGTGTTCGTGCTGAGCTGGAATAAAACCATGCACACCTTATAGCTCTAGGATCAGGGTAGAGGACCCCTGTTGAAATGCAGACTGTGATTGTTTTGTGTACAGGCAGGTTAAAGTGGTGTGTTTATTGTGCACAGGCAGTTTTAAGCTGTGTGTGTATTGTGTAACAGTGTGAGCGGTTACACAATGGTTGCAAAGCTGAAATCGCGTTCTGATGACCCAGGGACTTCCTGTCCCATTTCCTGTGGGAAGAAAAAAAAAGAAGAGAAAGAGAGGTGATGGCAGGTGGAGAGAGAGTTAGTGCCTGTTTCATCATCACAGGCTCCATAAACCAATAGGAGGTTATCCTAAATGTTAGCAGTATGGTCCACCCATTTCCAGTCAATGCTAATCGTTGACGGCGCCATACTAGGGTCTAGACAGAGAAGGCAGTAGGGGAGGGCCTTGTCTTGAAGTAGATAATAGAAAAATCTTACTGTACGGTTGAGTACTGTACCTCCAACCTCATCTGGACAGACTTCTGGTAAACCTCTCCTTCAGATGAGCAACAGGCCGGGAAATGTGTCTGTGTGGTGGCTGTGTGGGTGAGCGGGACATCCCTTTTTTCAGAACATCATTAGCTATTAATCTCCATTGTGGGTGTTGCTTACACATCTGCGTCTGCAGACTGTTCAAACACGCACACACACTGTACACACACGCTCGCGCACGCACACACGTTCACGCGGGGACACACACACACACAAACACTCATGAATGCACACATACAATCAACATAAACACATACAATATGCAGACACACACACAGACAGACACACACACAAAAACACATACAGACACACATACACACACAGATTGATGCACATGAACGCACACACACGCACGCACACACTCACACCCACACTCTGACTGAATTCCCCGTCTCGGTCTGTGTTCAGAAACACTTATTTTCCAAGGTGTGTCTGAGTGGTTGTTCTCAGGCCGAGTTTCTCAGATCCAGACATCCAATCAGCCGTGGCAGTCATAACAACAACTCCATCACTAGGATTTTAAAAGACTGTTATCGCCTTGGAAACTGGTGTTTTCCTACTACAGTAGATTAGTTTAGAAACTAAATAGAATGGTGATGAGGGTTCCATTACTGGAGAACTGCAGTGCCTGCTGGATTTCATTATTCCTTATTTTGTTCTTCGATGTCTGGTTGAGTGGTCAATCAATAGCAAGGACGACACACACACACACATACACACACAATGAAATCACAAAAACAGCTGCTGATAAGCAACTTGACCACAGCCACACCAGTTATCATCTCATACATTAGATCTCTAAAACTCTTGATACTGTAAGAAACATCTGTCTACACCACCCCAGCCACACCCAGTACACAGTAAGCCTGCTGGGTTAGATCACACTCACAGAATGCAGGAAGCTTGGTTACTGTTTAGGCAGATCAGAGGGACTTTAACCAACATGATCTCAGTCAGGAGCGGAGAGCCTTCTCTCTGAAAATAAAATGCTTGAGTGGAAGGCTTGATCCCTGCGGTGTTGTCTATCTGAGGAGCTAGTGTGTGTGTGTGTGTGTGTGTGTGTGTGTGTGTGTGTGTGTGTGTGTGTGTGTGTGTGTCTGTGTGTGTGAGTCTGTGTGTTCATGCTTGAGTTGTGTTTGTTTAGATGAGCTGATTATGGTCGCTGTACTGTGTCTAACACACAAACGACACAAGCAGCTGAATTACACACAGACACACACAGACATGCCACTCACTTCAACTTCCTGAAGCAGAGAGAAGACAACCACACTGTAAACCGACAGGAAAGGATGGAAATCAGTTGCCTTACGGGAAAGAAACAACATGATTTCACATTTGACATTTCCATGTGATTTTCCACATGTGAAATAATGTTTATTTTTTCCGTAAGGCAGCTGATTTCCATCCTTTCCTGTTGGCCTTCAAACTGTACGCAGAGACATAAAAATGGTATCCATGGGTTCATCTAACTCTGGGGAAGTAGATAAAGGGCCAAGTATCCCTTTAATACTGTAAACACAGGTAGAAGACACTTACATACAATATGCACACACACACACACACACACACACAAACAAACACACATAAGACACTGACCGTGTGAAAAACATAGGTATATCGATATCATACCAGTCCCCCATCATGTTATTACATCACTGGAACACATACAGGTGTAGGATCTTAATTTGATCACCCTGTTGCAGGAGAACATTCCTGCAATACAGGAAATGTAACATTTGTAATGTGTTTGAGGTTTAAAAATGCTTTTGAAGTTTGTAATTTCCACTTTGAAATGTCAGACTTGTATCAACCCCTACTTAAACGTATCAACCCCTACATAAATGTCCATTAATTATAATCCACATAATAATTTGAATTTCCTGTTGCTGCAGGATTCTTTTATAATAATAATAATAATATGCCATTTAGCAGACGCTTTTATCCAAAGCGACTTACAGTCATGCGTGCATACATTTTTTGTGTATGGGTGGTCCCGGGGATCGAACCCACTACCTTGGCGTTACAAGCGCCGTGCTCTACCAGCTGAGCTACAGAGGACCACTTTTCTTGCTGTAGAAAACTGGCTCAAATTAAGATCCTACATGGGTACATCACAATTATCCTACAATATTCCATGATTTATGTGATAATTATGGGATGGATCCAATGGAAGGGAACACTTTGTTGTCTTTGTGTAGAATGTGTGGTTGTGTGTGTGTGTGCATTGTGGACTTGGAGAGACATGGTCTATAGAGACCTGTAGGGGAGGAAGACCACAATTACATATTGGCCTGAATTGGCCTTTACGCAGCAGCAGCAGTTTTGATGGGAGCATTGTGTAGTAATTATGTATGATTGTGTATAAGCGTGTTATTGTGTATGCATGTGTGTGTGTTTCCCAGGCTCCTAGGCTGATTAAGCTTGTATAAAACAAAGCTTTGTTGGGAGTTCAGACTCATCAGTGAGAATACTACAGAGACACAGAGTGACCACAGGCTTGGTCAAGACACGATCAAGTCACGGTCAGGTCACAGTCCTGTGGAGCGGATAAATGAAGTCAGTGAGTTTATTGGAGGGGATGTTTTGGGAAGAGTGAGCTGACCGATGGTGGTTGTGGGTTCATTGTACTGTGAGTTGTTTATGTTTTTCCTGTCTTTACGCCACAGGAGAGAATTCAGGGCACTCAATAGAATGATCAGACCTGGGTTCAAACAGCATTTGTATTCTTTCAAAGTTCAGCAGGGAGAGAGCAGAAGTTAACTAAAGTCACACCTTTGTGAGAGAGAGAGCAAGACAGAGGCTGGTCGGTGCCAGGGTCCAACCCCAAAACACAGGAACGTCAGGCTGTAGGAAGTAGTGGAGAGACTAACCAATGCTGTAACCTCTCCTTCCCTTTCTCCCCACCTCTCTCTCTCTCTCTCTCTCTCTCTCTCTCTCTCTCTCTCTCTCTCTCTCTCTCACCCCCTCTATCTCTCCACAAATCAGTCAAGACACCGACACTCCCCCAGTACAGGATTCTACCAGTACAGTGCCTTGCAAAAGTATTCATCCACCTTGCCGTTTTTCCTATTTTGTTGCATTACAACCTGTAATTTAAATTGATTTTTATTTGGATTTCATGTAATGGACATACACAAAATAGTCCAAATTGGTGAAGTGAAATGAAAAAAATAATTTGTTTCAGAACATTCAAGAAAATGTATAACGGAAAAGTGGTGCGTGCATATGTATTCACCCCCTTTGCTATGAAGCCCCTAAATAAGATCTGCTGCAACCAATTACCTTCAGAAGTCACATAATTAGTTAAATAAAGTCCACCTGTGTGCAATCTAAGTGTCACATGATCTGTCACATGATCTCAGTATACAGTGGGGAAAAAAAGTATTTAGTCAGCCACCAATTGTGCAAGTTCTCCCACTTAAAAAGATGAGAGAGGCCTGTAATTTTCATCATAGGTACACGTCAACTATGACAGACAAATTGAGATTTTTTTTTCCAGAAAATCACATTGTAGGATTTTTTATGAATTTATTTGCAAATTATGGTGGAAAATAAGTATTTGGTCACCTACAAACAAGCAAGATTTCTGGCTCTCACAGACCTGTAACTTCTTCTTTAAGAGGCTCCTCGGTCCTCCACTCGTTACCTGTATTAATGGCACCTGTTTGAACTTGTTATCAGTATAAAATACACCTGTCCACAACCTCAAACAGTCACACTCCAAACTCCACTATGGCCAAGACCAAAGAGCTGTCAAAGGACACCAGAAACAAAATTGTAGACCTGCACCAGGCTGGGAAGACTGAATCTGCAATAGGTAAGCAGCTTGGTTTGAAGAAATCAACTGTGGGAGCAATTATTAGGAAATGGAAGACATACAAGACCACTGATAATCTCCCTCGATCTGGGGCTCCACGCAAGATCTCACCCTGTGGGGTCAAAATGATCACAAGAACGGTGAGCAAAAATCCCAGAACCACACGGGGGGCCCTAGTGAATGACCTGCAGAGAGCTGGGACCAAAGTAACAAAGCCTACCATCAGTAACACACTACGCCGCCAGGGACTCAAATCCTGCAGTGCTATACGTGTCCCCCTCCTTAAGCCAGTACATGTCCAGGCCCGTCTGAAGTTTGCTAGAGTGCATTTGGATGATCCAGAAGAGGATTGGGAGAATGTCATATGGTCAGATGAAACCAAAATATAACTTTTTGGTAAAAACTCAACTCGTCGTGTTTGGAGGACAAAGAATGCTGAGTTGCATCCAAAGAACACCATACCTACTGTGAAGCATGGGGGTGTAAACATCATGCTTTGGGGCTGTTTTTCTGCAAAGGGACCAGGACGACTGATCCGTGTAAAGGAAAGAATGAATGGGGCCATGTATCGTGAGATTTTGAGTGAAAACCTCCTTCCATCAGCAAGGGCATTGAAGATGAAACGTGGCTGGGTCTTTCAGCATGACAATGATCCCAAACACACCGCCCGGGCAACGAAGGAGTGGCTTCGTAAGAAGCATTTCAAGGTCCTGGAGTGGCCTAGCCAGTCTCCAGATCTCAACCCCATAGAAAATCTTTGGAGGGAGTTGAAAGTCCGTGTTGCCCAGCGACAGCCCCAAAACATCACTGCTCTAGAGGAGATCTGCATGGAGGAATGGGTCAAAATACCAGCAACAGTGTGTGAAAACCTTGTGAAGACTTACAGAAAACGTTTGACCTGTGTCATTGCCAACAAAGGGTATATAACAAAGTATTGAGAAACTTTTGTTATTGACCAAATACTTATTTTCCACCATGATTTGCAAATAAATTCATTAAAAATCCTACAATGTGATTTTCTGGATTTTTCTTTCTCATTTTGTCTGTCATAGTTGACGTGTACCTATGATGAAAATTACAGGCCTCTCTCATCTTTTTAAGTGGGAGAACTTGCACAATTGGTGGCTGACTAAATACTTTTTTTCCCCACTGTATATACACCTGTTCTGAAAGGACCCAGAGTCTGCAACACCACTAAGCAAGGGGCACCACCAAGCAAGCGGCACCATGAAGACCAAGGAGCTCTCCAAACAGGTCAGGGACAAAGTTGTGGAGAAGTACAGATCAGGGTTGGGTTATAAAAAAAACATCAGAAACTTTGAACATCCCACGGAGCACCATTAAATCCATTATTAAAAAAATTAAAAGAATATGGCACCACAACAAACCTGCCAAGAGAGGGCCGCCCACCAAAACTCACGGACCAGGCAAGGAGGGCATTAATCAGAGAGGCTGCAAAGCTCCACAGCGGAGATTGGAGTATCTGTCCATAGGACCACTTTAAGCCATACACTCCACAGAGCTGGGCTTTACTGAAGAGTGGCCAGAAAGAAGCCATTGCTTAAAGAAAAAAATAAGCAAACATGTTTGGTGTTCGCCAAAAGGCATGTGGGAGACTCCCCAAACATATGGAAGAAGGTACTCTGGTTAGATGAGACTAAAATTGAGCTTTTTGGCCATCAAGGACAACGCTATGTCTGGCGCAAACCCAACACCTCTCATCACCCCGAGAACACCATCCCCACAGTGAAGCATGGTGGTGGCAGCATCATGCTGTGGGGATGTTTTTCATCGGCAGGGACTGGGAAACTCGTCAGAATTTGGAACAGATTTCCAAAATTAAAATCACTTGGAGCTGATTTGCTGGTGTTTTTACCGTCTTTTTTTGCTCAGAAAACTTGGGGGGCCAAATAGGGCTGCCAGTTGAGGAACCCTGGCCTACAGCTACCTTTACTGAAGGAGTGATTTTATTTGTAACTAAGATTTGGGGTTGATAATAGTCCATTTAGGCTACATTGTTGACATTCTATTTCATTTGAACGACATTCATGGATTATTGCAGTAACAGATTGCACGGTATGCTTTTTCAGTTCTGTTGCTGCTTCAGAGAGCAAAGAACCTAGATCAGAGAGTTCAAGAACAAACGCACACACAAGCAAACACACACACACACAAACACACACACACACATCATCATTACATTACTCACTCTGTACTCTGAATGAGGATCTGTCTTTGAAATGGATGCTGTATGAAACAGGGTCAAGTGTGTGTGTGTGTGTGTGTGTGTGTGTGTGTGTGTGTGTGTGTGTGTGTGTGTTCAACAAGCTCTCATTGCTTGGACTTTGTGTTCGTTATTCTCTAGAGTAGTATTTCATCTGTTAGCTAACCCTCCTCTCATTAGAGAGAATGGAGCTGATAGTCAAAACTAAAACATAACATTAAGCTAATAGTCAAAACTAAAACATGAAAACATTAGGTTAATAGTCCAAACTAAAACAAATGGAAATGATTTCCGACGTATCAATATATTTTGTTTTTCAAAAACCGACATTATATATTATCCAGATCTGTAGGGCTGTGTTGTTTGTGGTTGATAGCCTTTATTGTGTTTTCTGCCAGTGTAATGCTGTGACCTCATTCAGGGTGGGAACCACCCATGGGGAATCCCCCCGACTCATACTGAGGTACATGAGTGCATGAGTGCGTGAGTGAGTCCCAGCTAATATTGAGGTGATTAAATGCTGATTTAGTATGGATATTTATGGCCACTATGCAGCCCCTTCACTAATAAAACATTTATATTTAGTGGAGGGCAAGCATTGACCTGCTCTTTCTCTTTCTGTTTCAGCAGCTGTGATGGCTAGCTGTGGGGGTGGAAAGTTGAAGAGGGACACCTTTCAAGTTCTCTCCATTATATATATATTTTTTAACAAATTCAACTTTTCGATCTTATACTAGAGTCCTATTTCATGGGAATAAATAAACACGCATGCACACACAGGCAGGGTGATTGATACTGAGCTGTTTGCTGTTGGGACACCAGTAACAGCAGACAGAGAGAGAGAGAGAGAGAAGAGAGAGAGAGAGAGAGAGAGAGAGAGAGAGAGAGAGAGAGAGAGAGAGAGAGAGAGAGAGAGAGAGGAGAGAGAGAGCGAGAGAGAGAGAGAGAGAGAGAGAGAGAGAGAGAGAGAGAGAGAGAGAGAGAGAGAGAGTGTGCGTGTGCGTGCGCGTGCGTGTGTGTGTGTGCCTGTGTGGTTGCGTGCGTGTGTGTGTGTGTAGTTTGGATATGAGTGAGAGGAGCTATATCAACTTTGAAGCCCTGGGAAAAGTGGGAGAGTCTCACACTGTCAGATATAAAGGTCAGATTGGACATGAATAAATTCCCTCCCTAATGTCTATCTGCTACCTCCCTCACTCTCTCCATCTTTCCCTCCCCGCTAGCTTCGGAACTGTCTTGCTACCAGCCTCTTCCTTTTCTCCCTCGCCCTGATTCTGGGTCAGAGGAGAAGCACACCAGGGTGTAACGAGGAGAGGACTAGTTGCTTTGAGTCAAGCGGTTTGAAAGACATCAAGATACTGTACATTCAAAGTGAGAGTTGAGGAGATATAGTATCACTTTTTGTCAAACTAAATGCATCCAGGTACTGTTACGTTAAGGCTAACTATATTTAATATCCCTGAGAATAACTTTGTTTTTGTCATTATTGACTAGTTTTGGGTTGGTTCTAGTTTCTTTCTTCTTTGTAGCTAACCATCCCACGTTTCCTGTGTATGCAAGGCCTGTCAGCGATCATACACATCATCCAGTCTGCTGGTAGTGCTTACTGCGTGTGTATGTGTGTGTGTGTGTGTGTGTGTGTGTGTGTGTGTGTGTGTGTGTGTGTGTGTGTGTGTGTGTGTGTGTGTGTGTGTGTGTGTGTGTGCGTGCGTGTGATCCTGTAACAGATACACATACACCGCCCGAGGAGCATCATGTGATACCTTATTACAGCATGGTCTCATCAAGACAAAGCTTTGTGCAATACTGGTTTGATTATACTGAGGGTGGTGGTTTGTACCACAATGTAGTCAACTGTATGTGCACACACCATTCATCTAGGGACAGAGTATTCATTTTTCCCTCTGTCACTTGGTGACACGCACACACAATATAATGAGCAAAGGGATAGCAAACAAAAGCACATTGGAAACTATATACAGTTTATACACACACACACACACACACACACACACACACACAAGCTGCTTCAACCATGGCAGGTGTGTTCAGGTGTACTCCCATCACCACAGTAAAGCTGAGGAGGTATGACATTGGTTGTTTAGTTATCTCAACCCGACCCAGTTGAGCAATGGGAACAGGAAGATCTCCAGGTCATCTCTGAAGACTTTGTGCTGTCACATTTACCATGTGTACTTCCATTACGACTGAGGGGGATTTTGGTTGGCAGTAACACAACACTGTGCCATGTGAAAGTACCACTCTGTTCTTTGTTCTGTTCATTCATAAAAAGGTGATGACATTGCTATTGTCCGATAAATAATGAGTGGAAGTGACATTCTCGGGTCAACTGACAAAGACCTGTTTGGAAGTACCCTTAAATAAAACTAAGTACAGAATCATAGAAAGACAAAGCTTCTTCAACCGTGCAGTGTCGCACCTCAAATACCTTGTACCTCTGCACATTGATGTGGGACTGGTACTCCCTTTATATAGCTTCATTCTTGTGTATAATTTTTTTACTATGCATCGTTGGGAAGGGCTCGTAAGCAAGCATTTCACGGTAAAGTCTACACCCGGTGTATTCGGCACATGTGACAAATAAATGTTGATTTGATTTTAACACTCATTTATTAAACACAGCCCTGGATAGCTGAACCAAACATTACAATACTGATTCAAACAAGGAAACATTGGAAGAAAACAAAGTGAAAACCAAACATCTCAGTAAAACCAGAGATCACACTGATCATTATCTCCCGAGCAGGGACGGCTTGTTCAATAGGGCGATATGGGCGACGCACTGCCAAACGGGAAAAGGAAGGGATTTTTTTTCTAATCAATTATAAAAATAAAAAAAATATTTTTTTTTTTTATAAATTTATAAAAAATTATATCACGGCAACAGCAGTTATCAGTGTTCACGTCTGATCTGACAGCCACTAAATGTCAAATCAGGCTAAAGTCGTGCTTCAAATGGCCCCGCCCGTTTTTTGGGCGATTTCAGTCAGGTTGAAAATCGCCCAGAAGTCTCTCATAGCCTGTCATGTAAAATCTATTTTTTTCACATTTCAAAGCTTTCAATACATTCTCTATGGGTGTCTGTGGGCTTGCACTTACGCGCTTTCGTCATACATAACGTAACCACGAATGAACGTAACTAAGAAAAGACCAGGTAGCAGCCTCAATCAATTCACTACTACTATCAAAATGGCTAGGCTTCAGTCCAACTCGATTGTGTCTTTGAAAGAAGTTCCTTTTTGTCGGCGAACAAATTAAGATAAATTGGCAACGAAACAATTAGGACCTCCCAGACCAAATTTAATAATTCAACAGGTTTCTACTAAAGGCGGAAAGTCCTACACCCGAGGATTTTCCAAAAATTGGTACGAACGAAAAAAGACATTGCCACTCACTCAACTGGATGACGAGGGATACAGGCTAGCTGTCCGCCGCCACAACGATGAGGTTAGTGTTGATAATCACAAGTTTACTGGATGTGGATATGGTGTAATAAAGGCAGTTTATTCAGAGGTAAATATATCTGGAATCGCGTTCACGGACCCGTTCGTCAAACTCTTAGGGAGCTATAAATTAAGCCCCATTACTTACCATATCAGATAAGAGAAATTGCTGCAGCTACATATATTTTACATCCTGGCCCTACATAGTTCACTATTTGCATCACTTACCAAAATATTACATGTGGTCATATATGCTTGGAAAGTGGAGATGCCATAGAACGTCAAAAAAGTAAACATTGCTGGAGACACATTGTCGTTTTGGAGAAGACATCGCGTTTGCTAGCGAAGAGATTTGTTGTGGCAAATGAACTTGGCCTGGGAATTGCCAGGAACCTCACGATAAGATATATGCATCAGCATTGCGAGTCTCATGATTCTATACGTATTGCGATTCGATACTGTGATTTTATTGCGCACCATATGTCTGTTGCAGAGGGATCAGAAAGCCATGAGAACGAGTTTTGATCAGTCATGGAAATAAAAGTGCTGAAAACTAATTGGCTCCCAATGTGAAAAGATTGAGAACAAGCTATGAAGGAACAATAATGGTGTTTTGGTGCAGGTACAGCCAACTAGCGCTAAAATATTGCGATATTGTCAATACAGTATATCGTAAAGTATCACTATGTAACTCGATTTCTTTCACCCCAATCCCTCAAATTAACGGTAAATAACTGAATTGTTTGCCCCACATTTAGCTAAGATGATTAGCTAGCCAGCTAAAATGTTTTATTTAGTTAGCAGTCGCATCTACAATAGTTTACTGTCAATAACATGTCTCCAAAAATGACGTGGTGTCTCCAATTGTGTTGACATTTTACAATTGCAATGCGCATCCATGAGTATCCACTTTCTGTAGCTCAGCTGGTAGAGCATGGTGCTTGTAACGCCAAGGTAGTGGGTTCGATCCCCGGGACCACCCATACACAAAAATGTATGCACGCATGACTGTAAGTCGCTTTGGATAAAAGCGTCTGCTAAATGGCATATTATTATTATTATTATTATTATCTGAAGAGAGCCCCGAAACATTGTGTGCAGACATTTTATGCAATAAATGAAGTAGGTTCAATCTAGTAGTTCTGATCTTCTGATTGGTCCTGATGAGTTGGGCGAGGTCACCTCCAGGCTACTGTCACTGTTGCATTGGCTCTGAGTCGGGTTCTCTGTCTTCAAATGTTCAGCCTAAGAGAGGGGATTTTTGTGTGTGTGTGTGTGTGTGTTTAACAGTGATGATGTGTGTGTGTGTGTGTGTGTTTAACAGTGATGATGTGTGTGTGTGTGTGTTTGTGTGTGTGTGTGTCCTCAGAGCAAGAACTCGTGAGTTGGAAGAACTGAGAGGCCTATGGCGTGGGTGTTGTCCTTGGCCACCTGCTGACAAGGCTGACAAGATAGGACCCTTTTGTCCATTGTTATTGGATAGGAACAGAACTTATAACCAGCTCCTGACCTAAATAGATCTTAGCACAACATTTTACTCAACATATCATATTCCATATTCACTATAACAAATATATTTACTACGACATTAGCAAGAACCGCCACATCCTCAGCCGGCTAATCCAGTGTGTGAAGTTTTGCGGAGTGTTTGAGTTAGCTTTGCGAGGCAAAGATGAAACTGAGGGCTCCACCAACCCTGGTAAGCCAACACTTTTGAGATCAGTCAATAAATGCTTCTGGTATTGACTTATATGCTGCCCCTGTCTTCATGTTGTTGCTGGACATATCTTTTTTTTAAATGTGTGTAGGTCACCTAAATCATCAGAAAAATTGCCCCTCCTGAGAATTTTTTCAGGAGCCGCCACTGCTCCCGAGTGGCGCAGTGGTGCATCGCAGTGCTAGCTGTGCCACTAGAGATCCTGGTTTGAATCCAGGCTCTGTCGTAGCCGGCCGTGACCGGGAGACCCATGGGGTGGTGTAGGGGAGGGAATGGCCGGCAGGGATGTAGCTCAGTTGGTAGAGCATGGCGTTTGCAACGCCAGGGTTGTGGGTTTGATTCCCACAGGGGGCCAGTATGAAAAATTAAAAAAATAATGTATGCACTCACTAACTGTAAGTTGCTCTGGATAAGAGCGTCTGCTAAATGACTAAAATGTTTTTTTTTACTAAAGACCTAATACATTTATATTATCTAATAGGATACATTGTCATCCATTCTTCCAGCTAGGAAGCCCTTGTAATGGATAGCCAACATATTATTGGGATTAGTCTTTATACAGACAAACAGAAAACAGCATCTCTCCCTGGACAGATGTTTCCTTCCCAACACATTGAACTTGTTAAAAGCCAAACGGATATAAAGATGATGACTCATCCCAGTGACCTACAGTTATTTTGTAAAACGCACATCATCCTAAATCACTGTCAGAGACAATGGAAAATATGACTCATTTGTGTGCCAAAAAATTATCTAGTATCACAGTATTATTATTATTATTTTGCAATATTATTATTACTAAGATATGACAAAGATTCAGTACTAACAGCTAACACACTAATAATGGCTTAAAAGCAGCTTTTAGGCAGACCTTTACATAAAATGTTGAGTAATTATCACTCAAAAGAAAGTGTCACAATGATTGTCTCTGTAATACTGAATGACAGAGTAGGTACCCTTGAAGTTACCAATGTACATGTTGGAAACACTGAATGACAAGGGTTGTCATTAGACTAGCACACATACCTGTTGGTAGTCTATGCAACACTAGATAAGTAAGTCATAGGCCTGTTGATAGTCTCCGTTACACTGAATGATGATGTCCTCCAGAAAGGGTCTCTCACAGAATGGGAAGCTATCCTGAAGCTTCAGCACAGCCCACTCAAAGTCTGGATCTACAGGAGAGAAACACATACAGTTCAGTGTTTATAAGACAGTTGTTCGTGTAATGACTACATTTTACAATCATCCATATTTATGATTTTTCCTTTCATATTAGGTAACAAAGAAAGCCTTTGTTGCGGTCTCTTGACAAGCCTGGGAAAGCAAGAAAACTCCTCTCATTGAGTTTTATGCCACACACAGTGTGTGATCCTTTAGGTCTCTAAAAGATGGGGTTTAGGAGACAGACGTACCATATCCTAGCCTATCAAACCCTAAATAAAAGCTGTATATTTCTTCTGCATACAGCAGGATCTGCGCAACAGATGGCGTGGAAATTGACTCAACTTTAGACCCCTTTATGAGTTATGAAACCTTCTGAAAACTTTGATTTTGGAGTGAATGTTCCTTGTAATGAGAAACGATGACAGACACACAGAGCCCTGCTTTGTGTTCTAAACGCCACAGCCTCATCTGATCCCACACAGGCACGCACACACACACGCACGCACACACACACACACACACACACGTGCACACACACACAAATGAGACATTAGGATGACAGTCTCATCCCAGACCAAGCCCGTTCACCTCAGTCAGACAGGACACTCCCATGATGCTCTCTGCTGGGTCATGTGGTTCAGCCTGGAAGGACAGATGACTGGAAAATAGAGAAAAAGAGAGGGATGGAGAGAAAGAGAAAGAGACAGAGAGAGAGAAAAGAGAAAACACTGGTCTTCCACCACAGTCGTTCTGCCAGCCTGGCTCTGCCAACCTGATCCTCCAACTAACCACACTCTACCGGTACACTCTTAGAAAAAAAGGTGCTATCTAGAACCTAAAAGGGTTCTTCGACTGTCCCCATAGGAGAACCCTTTGAAGAACAATTTTTTTGTCCCAGGTAGAACCCTTTCCACAGAGGGTTCTCCATGGAACCCAAAAGGGTTCTACCTGTAACCACAAAGGGTTATCCTATGTGGACAGCTGAAGAACCCTTTTGGAACCCTTTTTTCTAAGAGTGTACCTGGTTGGTCACACACATACACATACACACACACATCTGGGCAGACAGCAGCCTGCAGGGAGAGGGCATCATCCAACCAGGAGGAGATTGGGAGTGTCAGGTTGGTGAAGGACTAACATCCTCCTAACATCCTAATCACCACGGCCATTTAGCCAACGGAACGCTTTTCTCCTAAACGACTTCCAGTTGACAACTGTACTCCTAATAAGGGTGGTTGCTGAACATGGCCATTTACAACAGCTACCGAATGCAAGCTGATGGGTGTATTCAGGACAAACCCACAACCCTGGCATTGACCCCACAACCCTGGCATTGAACCCACAACCCTGGCATTGAACCCACAACCCTAGCATTGAACCCACAACCCTGGCATTGAACCGACAACCCTGGCATTGACCCCACAACCCTAGCATTGAACCCACAACCCTGGCATTGAACCCACAACCCTAGCATTGAACCCACAACACTGGCATTGAACCCACAAACCTGGCATTGAACCCACAACACTAGCATTGAACCCACAACCCTGGCATTGCCAGCCCCCTGCTCCAAACCTCTGAGCCATCAACGCCAGTTGACAGTCTGCTGCTGGATGGATGGTGTCACGGTTCTCTAAGACCGAACCCAGAAGCAGACCAGGACAAGGTGAGTTGAACGAATGTGAGTGTTTATTTACAGATAAAAGATGCAGAATAGTCCAGGAGACGGAGCGGGTGGCGGAGATGAGTAGGTGGTGGTGAAGTGGCAGATGAACTGATGGCACGGCAGGGGTTGGGTGAAGGTTCCGGGAGAATTATGTTTATGGCTAACGATCCGGCAGGGAATGGATGTCAGGTCAGAGCTAATGAAGGGGTGATGATCAGGACCAGGTGTGCCGAAGCTGATGAGAAGCAGGTGCGGGTAATTGAGAGATCACCCGCCTAGCAACGTCGCCCGGCAACCGGACAGGGTGCATTCAGGCACCTTCGGGAAACAGGAGATACAGAGCAGAAAAACGGCAACACAGGCAGGAACAGACTCAGGACGCAGGGTTCATGACAGTACCCCCCCTCCGACGAACGCCACCGGGCGGACTACCCGGAGCGCCAGGATGGAGGCGGTAGAAGTCACGAAGGAGGTCAGCATCAAGGATCTGACGCCGAGGAATCCAACTCCTCTCCTCAGGACCATACCCCTCCCAGTCCACGAGATACTGGAAACCCCGGCCCCGCCGTCTGGAATCCATGATGCGGCGCACCGTGTAGACAGGACCTCCTCCGATCATCCGAGGAGGAGGAGGTGGAGGGGGCAACAGAGGGCTGAGGAGAACAGGCTTGAGGCAGGAGACATGGAAGGTGGGATGGACTCTGAGCGTACTAGGCAACTTGAGTCGAACCACAACAGGATTAATCACTCTCTCCACCACAAACGGACCAATGAACCTCGGCGACAGTTTCCTTGACTCAGTCCGCAGAGGAAGGTCCCGTGTAGCCAACCAGACCCTATCTCCGATTGCATAAGCGGGGGCTGGAATACGGCGACGATTCGCCTGGAGCTGATACCGGTCAGAAACTCTAAGGAGGGCCTTTCTGGCCCGATGCCAGGTCCGGTGGCAACGACGAATGTGGGCCTGGACAGAGGGAACCGAGAGATCTTTCTCCTGAGAAGGAAACAAGGGGGGTTGGTAGCCGTATAGGCACTGGAAGGGAGACATCCCAGTGGCAGAAGTAGGGAGAGTATTGTGAGCATACTCAACCCAAGGCAACTGAGAGGCCCAAGAGGTGGGGTTGGAGGAAACAAGGCAGCGCAGCGTGGATTCCATCTTCTGGTTGGCTCTCTCCGCCTGTCCATTAGATTGGGGGTGAAATCCAGATGTAAGACTGACTGTAGCTCCAATGGCCAAACAGAAGGATTTCCAGACAGCAGAGGTGAACTGAGGGCCACGGTCGGAAACTATGTCACTGGGCAATCCGTGGACCCTGAAAACCTCCCTAACCAGGATCTTGGATGTCTCAGAGGCAGAGGGAAGCTTGGAGATGGGCACAAAGTGGGCGAACTTGCTGAATCGGTCCACAATAGTCAGAATGACCTCCACATAACGGCTCCCACGACAAGGTTCCGGGGAAGAATCGTCTCAGTCTTGGCCCCACTCTCCTCCGTCTTGGAGAACATCCGGGACAAGACTGACCACCTGGCCTGACGGGAGTTGAGACGTTTAGCCGATTGCACGTAAGCAAGATTCTTGTGGTCAGTCCAGACAACAAACGGTTGCTCCGCCCCCTCCAACCAGTGGCGCCACTCCTCCAAGGCAAGTTTCACCGCGAGAAGCTCCCGGTTACCCACATCGTAGTTCCTCTCCGTAGACGAAAGACGACGAGAGTAGTAGGCGCAGGGATGGAGTTTACCGTCAGTGGAGCATCGCTGGGACAGGATGGCGCCAACCCCCACATCAGACGCATCCACTTCAACGACAAACTGACGGGCAGTGTCAGGTTGAGAGAGAATCGGAGCGTTGGTGAATCGCCTCTTCAAATCCAGAAATGCTCGGTCCGCCTCAGGATTCCAACTGAAGGTTCTGGTACTAGAAGTCAGGGCAGTTAAAGGAGCGGACACACGGCTGTAATCACGGATAAATCTCCGATAGAAATTCGCAAACCCCAGAAACCTCTGGAGCTGCAATCTCGTACCGGGCTGGGCCCAATCCAGAACCGCCCTAACCTTCTCTTGGTCCATCCTAATCTCTCCCCTGGAGATGATGTACCCGAGGAAGGATGTAGTGTGGGCGTGAAATTCACACTTCTCGGCCTTCACAAACAGGCGATTCTCCAGCAATCGCTGCAGAACCTGCTTGACATGCTGGACGTGGCTGGAAGGCTCCTTCGAGAAGATAAGAATGTCATCCAGGTAAACGAACACAAAAAGACCGATCATATCTCTCAGGACGTCATTCACCATACTCTGGAACACTGCTGGGGCATTGGTCAGTCCAAACGGCATCACCTGATACTCGAAATGACCCATCGGTGTATTGAAACCAGTCAACCACTCGTCCCCCTCTCTGATCCGGACCAGATGATATGCATTGCGTAGGTCCAGCTTGGTGAACACAGTAGCACCCTGTAAGGAGTCGAAAGCAGAGCTCATCAAGGGCAGGGGATACTTGTTCTTGACCGTGATATCATTCAACCCCCGATAATCAATACAAGGTCAAAGAGAGCCATCCTTTTTACTCACAAAGAAGAATCCTGCCCCCAGGGGTGATGACGAGGGACGAATGAGACCAGCAGCAAGGGACTCCTTTATGTAGGTCTCCAAAGCCTCAGGTTCAGGTCGGGAGATGCTGTATAACCGTCCCTTGGGATAGGCAGCTCCAGGCAACAGGTTTATGGCACAATCATAAAGGGGAGGGAGTGACAGAGCCCTCTGCTTACTGAACACTTCCCCCAAATCGTGATATGTCTCGGGAACCAGGGACAAATCTGGGGGGTTAGCCTCAATCACCTGACTGGGAACAGAATGGGAACAGGCAGTCTTGAGGCAGTTAGCATGACAATCAATGCTCCAACTAGTTACCTTGCCAGTCACCCAATCGAACGTGGGATTGTGTTCTTTCAGCCAGGGGTATCCAAGGACCAGAGGAACATGGGAAGAAGGCAGAATGAAGAATGAGATAACCTCAGAATGATTCCCTGACAACAGCATCTTAACCGGTTCAGTCCTCATCGTGATACGTGCCAGACTACTGCCGTTCAGAGTGGTAGCTTCAATGGCTTCCGGTAATCGCTCCTTGGAAAGCCCCAGCTGTTCCACCACGTCGGCATCAATAAAGCTTCCATCGGCACCTGAATCGATGAAAGCGTTAATCGCTAAACTCTGATTCCTGTTCATGAGGGTAGCCGGGAAACGGGGTCTGACAGGGGTATTGAGAGGTTGAAACTGGCTCGCTAAAAGTCCTCCCAACTTTAGCGAGCCGAGCAGTTTGACGGCCGCTGGGAACAAGTGGAGATGTAATGTCCCGAACTACCACAGTAGAGGCAGCGGTTGGTCTTACGTCTATGTTGGCGCTCCTCCTTGGTTAATCTGTGCCGCCCCACTTGCATGGGTTCAGAATCTGGAGGCAGGACCTCTCCACTAATCCCGTGTGGTGGACAATGATCGACGCATTCTGGTCCACCTCCTGACCCGACTGGAAACTGAGAAGCTGATTGATTGGACGGGCCCCATTGCTTCTCCCTCCTTCTCTCTCGAACTCTGTTATCCACCCGAATAGACAAAGCTACCAAACTGTCCAGGTCACTAGGCTCCGGATAGGAGATCAACTCATCCTTGAGTTGCTCCGACAGCCCCTGGTAAAAGGCCGCTTGCAGTGACTCCTCATGCCACCCACTCTCCCAGCCAATGTCCTGAATTCGACTACGAAGTCGGCAACGCTGCGAGTTCCTTGGCGAAGAGAAAACAGGCGCTTAGCTGCGTCCTTACCTCGGACTGGATGGTCAAACAGCTTCCTCATCTCTGCCGTGAACTGCTGGTATGACGCCATGCAGGTGTCCTGTCGTTCCCATACGGCTGAAGCCCACTCCAGGGCTCTACCACGCAGCAATTTAATAACAAAGGCTATCCTAGCCTTGTCTGTGGCGTAAGAGTGGGGCTGTAGATCGAACACTAATCCACACTGTATAAGAAAGGAACGGCATCTTCCCAAATCCCCTTCATTCTTCTCAGGCGTCGGAACCTTGGGCTCACTGAAGGGCACAGCTCCAGAAGCGGCAGGCGAGAGAGGTGACCGGCAAACTGAGCTGAGCCTGGATCTTCGTCAGACTGGTAGAAAAGTTCCGAACCGATAACGCTATCTTCTGTAGCGCCGTGCTGTGTTGTCCCAACATCATCTCCTGATGGGTAATGGCATGGCGAACAGAGTCCAGGTCCGCTGGGTTCATTTATGGCCGGATCGTTCTGTCACGGTTCTCTAAGACCGAACCCAGAAGCAGACCAGGACAAGGTGAGTTGAACGAATGTGAGTGTTTATTTACAGATAAAAGATGCAGAATAGTCCAGGAGACGGAGCGGGTGGCGGAGATGAGTAGGTGGTGGTGAAGTGGCAGATGAACTGATGGCACGGCAGGGGTTGGGTGAAGGTTCCGGGAGAATGATGTTTATGGCTAACGATCCGGCAGGGAATGGATGTCAGGTCAGAGCTTATGAAGGGGTGATGATCAGGACCAGGTGTGCCGAAGCTGATGAGAAGCAGGTGCGGGTAATCGAGAGATCACCCGCCTAGCAACGTCGCCCGGCAACCGGACAGGGTGCATTCAGGCACCTTCGGGAAACAGGAGATACAGAGCAGAAAAACGGCAACACAGGCAGGAACAGACTCAGGACGCAGGGTTCATGACAGATGGAGAGGATGAATGGCGCTGGTTAGCCAGATATGATGGCTGAGATAGTGTGGCCAGGCAAAGTCAGTTCTGCACTGACGGACAGATAACTATGTATGACTATGATGGCAGATGGGTTCAAACCAGACCAAGGTCTCCTGCGTAAGCCCACTGAGCTAAAGGCATTACCTTGGGTAACTAACACAAGTTTTCAGGGCTGTTGTGTGACTGTGAGACAGATGGTCATGACAAGTAGCAGTAGGTCCTGAAGTGAACAGTGAAATCCAACAGAAATACACTACATGACCAAAGGTATGTGGACACCTGCTCGTAGAACATCCCATTCCAAAATCATGGGCATTAATATGGAGTTTGCTGCTATAACAGCCTCCACTCTTCTGGGAAGGCTTTCCACTAGATGTTGGAACATTGCTGCAGGGACTTGCTTCCATTCAGCCACAAGAGCATTAGTGAGGTTGGGCACTGATGTTGGGCGATTAGGCCTGGCTCGCAGTCGAGGTTCCAATTCATCCCAAAGTTGTTTGATGGGGTTGAGGTCAGGGCTCTGTGCAGGCCAGTCAAGTTCTTCCACACCGATCTCAACAAACCATTCCTGTATAGGCCTCGCTTTGTGAACGGGGGCATTGTCATGCTGAAACAGGAAAGGGCCTTCCCCAAACTGTAGCCACAAAGTTGGAAGCACAGAATAATCTAGAATGTCATTGTATACTGGAGCATTAAGATTTCCCTTCACTGGAACTAAGGGTCCTAGCCCGAACCATGAAAAACAGCCCCAGGCCATTATTCCTCCTCCACCAAACTTTACAGTTGGCACTATGCATTGGGGCAGGTAGCGCTCTCCTGGCATCCGCCAAACCCAGATTTGTCCATCGGACTTCCAGATGGTGAAGCGTGATTCATCACTCCAGAGAACGCGTTTCCACTGCTCCACAGTCCAATGGCGGCGAGCTTCACACCACTCCAGCCGACGCTTGGCATTGCGCATGGTGATCTTAGGCTTGTGTGAAGCTGCTCGGTCATGGAAACCCATTTCATGAAGCTCCCGATGAACAGTTATTGTGCTGACGTTGCTCCCAGAGGGAGTTTGGAACTAGAAGTGAGTGTTGCAACCGAAGACAGACGATTTTTACGCGCTACGTGCTTCAGCACTCGGCGGTCCCATTCTGTGAGCTTGTGTGGCCCACCACTTTGCGGCTGAGCCGTTGCTGCTCCTAGATGTTTCCATTTCACAATAACAGCACTTACAGTTGACCGGGGCAGTTCTAGCAGGGCAGAAATTTGACAAACTGACTTGTTGGAAAGGTGGCATCCTATTACGGTCACACATTGAAAGTCACTGAGCTCTTCAGTAAGGCCATTCTACTGCCAATATTTGTCTATGGAGATTGGCTGTGTGCTCGATTTTATACACTTGTCAGCAACGGGTGTGGCTGAAATAGCCAAATCCACAAATTTGAATGTCTGTCCACATACTTTTGTATATATAGTGTAAGTGTTAGTCGCATCAGCTACAGAAGCCCAGGAACACGGGAAGTGAATCAAAGCGTACCTTTGATATGAGGTAACTCTAGTCTACAGAACATCTGCTCCTGTCCTGCTGCTGCTATGTGGGCTTTGGCTGCTGTCATTGATGGGATCATTTAAGGAATTCAGTCTTCTGCACACACACACAAACACACACCAGAGACATGTCTGATCTGAGGACTGCATGCTTTGGCACAGAGAACAGTAAATAATGCCAGCAGGCAGCATCTCTAGGCAGTGTTCCAAGCCCTGACTACTGGTATTTCTCTGACACATTGTTTCAGAAATTCATTTGGGATTTTATTTTCGTCACACCTTATTTTTTTGTAGATAGGGGCAGGGGTCAAAATGTTCCATGGTGGGTGAGTTGAGAGCCATGGGGTGGCATGGGAAAGCAAACCCCACAACATCTAGCTTAGTGCCGTGAAATGGCTCGAGCACACACGCAAAGCAGCCAGCTGTCAATCACACAGTATACCAGTCATTCACCACTCTCTCTCTCTGACAGAATCACAACGAGGAGATTTTTATTTCTACCTGACAGCTTGGCTCAGAGCCACCAGAATGTCAGACTGAATGGGAAAGAATTTTACTCCCTTACTGACACATTGTAATTAACGGTACCCAGTGTGCAAGTGTGTGTGTGTGTGTGCGTGCGTGCGTGCTTGCGCGTGTGTGTGTGTGTGTGCGTGCGTGCATGTCTTACCGGTCTCCTCTCGCCACTCTGAGGTGATGTGTGCTGGGTCAGGCTCTGGGAATGTAAAGGTGTCCTGTGGTCTGAAGGTCTGGCTATGGGTCTATCAGACTCTGCTGTCTTCTTCCACGGCCACAGGGGGGTGCTGTACCTCCATCTGCCCCCCAGCAATCCCTGTGCCCCCACCCTAAAGTCGGTCCAGGAAGGCTGATCTCCCCCTGCAACGACACATGTGTGTATTATAAAATGTCTGAATGTTTCTCTGGAATGTATTCAGTATGTTTCTATGCTAATGTTTGTAATGCTGCAAGCCACACCTCCTTTACAGGTATAAAACGTACTCTAAACTTAAAAAGAGATTAGCAATATCAATAAACTACAGGCCGTCCAGCCAACTGCTGGAGCAACAAATACAAGGGATCAATGCCTAAACAGATCACTCAACATTCAACAATTAAATTATGTTTTTAGCATTATTGTAAATAGGTGCACACCTTCTCAGTTCTCTCCTCCTCTCCTCCTCCTGATCTCTCGCTTTATCTTCCAAGACCTCACTCTGAGGGAAGAACATAAGAGAGAGATAGAGATAGAGAGAGAGAGAAAGGGAGAGAGAGAGAGAGAGAGAGAGAGAGAGAGAGAGAGAGAGAGAGAGAGAGAGAGAGAGAGAGAGAGAGAGACACAGAGAGAGAGAGAGAGAGAGAGAAAGGGGGGGCAGAGGGAGGGAGATACAAACACAGAGAGGAGAGGAAGACAGACAGACAGACAGACAGACAGACAGACAGACAGACAGACAGACAGACAGACAGACAGAGAGAGAGAGAGAGAGAGAGAGAGAGAGAGAGAGAGAGAGAGAGAGAGAGAGAGAGAGAGACACAGAGAGAGAGAGAGAGAGAGAGAGAAAGGGGGGGCAGAGGGAGGGAGATACAAACACAGAGAGGAGAGGAAGACAGACAGACAGACAGACAGACAGACAGACAGACAGACAGACAGACAGACAGAGAGAGAGAGAGAGAGAGAGAGAGAGAGAGAGAGAGAGAGAGAGAGAGAGAGAGAGAGAGAGAGAGAGAGAGAGAGAGAGAGAGAGAGAGAGAGAGAGAGAGAGAGAGAGAGAGAGAGAGAGAGAGAGAGAGAGAGAGAGAGAGAGAGAGAGAGAGAGAGAGAGAGAGAGAAATGCGGAGATCATCCGTTCACCAAAAATCTCCAATTTGGACTCCAGACCAAAGGACACATTTTCACCAGTCTAATGTCCATAGCTCGTGTTTCTTGACCCAAGCAAGTCTCCTCTTCTTATTGGTGTCCTTCAGTAGTGGTTTCTTTGCAGCAATTCGACCATGAAGGCCTGATTCACACAGTCTCCTCTGAACAGTTGATGTTGAGATGTGTCTGTTACTTGAACTCTGTGAAGCATTTATTTGGGCTGCAATTTCTGAGGCTGGTAACTCTAATGTGATCCTCTGCAGCTCAGCTGGTAGAGCACGGCGCTTGTAACGCCAAGGTAGTGGGTTCGATCCCCGGGACCCATACACAAAAATGTATGCACGCATGACTGTAAGTCGTTTTGGATAAAAGCGTCTGCTAAATGGCATATTACATTATTATATATTATAATTAACTTATCCTCTGCAGCAGAGGTAACTCTGGGTCTTCCATTCCTGTGGCGGTCGTCATGAGAGCCAGTTTCATTATAGCGCTTGATGGTTTTTGCGACTGCACTTGAAGAAACTTTCAAAGTTCTAGAGATTTTCCGTATTGACTGACCTTCATGTCTTAAGGTAATGATGGACTGTCGTTTCTCTTTGCTAATTTGAGCTGTTCTTACCATAATATGGACTTGGTCTTTTACCAAATAGGGCTATCTTCTGTATACCACCCCTACCTTGTCACAACACAACTGATTGGCTCAAAGGCATTAAGAAGGAAAGAAATTCCACAAATTAACTTTTAACAAGGCACACCTGTTAATTAAAATGCATTCCAGGTGACTACCTCATGAAGCTGGTTGAGAGAATGCCAAGAGTGTGCAAAGCTGTCATCAAGGCAAAGGGTGGCTATTTGAAGAATCTCAAATATAAAATATATTTTGATTTGTTTAACACTTCTTTGGTTACTACATGATTCCATATGTGTTATTTCATAGTTTTGATGTCTTCACTATTATTCTACAATGTAGAAAATAGTAAAAAATAAAGAAAAACCCTTGAATGAGTAGGTGTTCTAAAACGTTTGACCGGTAGTGTATAGTCAACATATGTGTGTTAACTGTAAGTAATTTTGGATAAAACCATCGTGTTATTGACCATATCCTTATATCATTGTAAATGTACAATAAATTAGAAACGCAGATGTATATTTGACAAGGTACCTTCATCCTCTGTTCCCCCTTCTTCAGCTGTCTGAAGAAGCTGTGTTCTCCTCCTCTCTCATCCCCTCCCTGTACTCCTGGGCTCTGGCCTGTAGGAGAGGAACACAAGGAAGAGGGTAGTATGCTGAAGAGGGTGGGGTGTTCTGGGGGAGGTGTGGCGGGTAGTCTGGGGGACCATGAACCTTTAGCTCCCACTTTCCTATAGTGGGATGGTTATTTGTAATGGCTGTCAATGGTATTAAATGCCGATAATTGAAGAAAAAAAAATTTTTCCAAGCAAAACAAAGATATTTACAAAATAAAATATAATAAATACATGTTTTGATAATAAAAAATAGTTAAGTCCCCCAAATGTGGGGGGGTGGAGTTGATAGGATACAGTATGTTGTGTTCTGGAGTCAGGCTTTCTCTCTATCTGTCACGGATTCAGCCGAGGCTGCTCCTCCTCCTTGCTCGGGCAGGCTTCGGCGTTCGTCGTCCCCGGAGTACTACTGTTTCGGTGTTTGTCTTGTTTGGTCTTTATTGTTTACACCTGTTTCCCATTATGTTTTATTGTGTTCCCTTTATAACCCTCTGTTTCTCATTGTGTATTGTGCATAATTGTTTTGGTCTTTTCGGCAGTTGCCCATGTGTGCGGGTTGTATCGTTCCTCTCCGTATGAGGTTGCCTTTGTACTTTGGATTTGCACTGTATCCAGTAAAGTATCTGCCAGTAGCTCGGTGTCCTGCTCTTGACTTCGCCTACCGCATACACGTCGCTTTGACAGAATTACGCACCATAAGACATGGAGTCAGCAGGAGCGGCGGTGCCAGCTGGATCAATGGAAGAGCGCGTAGAACAACAAGCGGCCATGATCCAGGCTCTCGGCACCGCCATGGAACGGGTGGTGAACACCATGGAGCGATGGGAAAGAAGAGGTTTGCCTACACCTCCTCCGACGATACCACCACCATCAGCTATGCCCATCGCTTCATCTCCGGGGTCCAGTGGGATTCGGCTCTCGCTCCCGAGGGCTTATGATGGCACAGCTGCCGGGTGTCAGGGTTTCCTGCTCCAGGTGGAACTCTACCTGGCAACCATCCACCCGGCGCCCTCGGGATACGAGAGTGTGTCCGCCCTCATCTCCTGTCTGTCTGGCAAGGCGCTGGAGTGGGCCAACGCCGAGTGGGGGGGAATAGACGCTGCTACTGTCAACTATGCGGAGTTCACCCGCCGCTTCAGGGCAGTATTCGATCATCCACCAGAGGGTAAAGCGGCGGGTGAGCGTCTATTCCACCTCCGACAGGGGAAGAGGAGCGCGCAGGAGTTCGCACTGGACTTCCGGACGCTGGCTGCCAACACGGGATGGAATGAGAGGGCCCTCATCGACCACTACAGATGTAGCCTGAGGGAGGACGTGCGTCGGGAATTGGCCTGCAGGGACACCAACCTAAACTTCAATCAACTGGTGGACATGTCAATTCGCCTGGACACCCTGTTGGCTACCTGCGGACGTCCGGACTCGGGGCCGTCCATTCCATCCCCCAGCACTTCCGAGCCGACCCCTATGGAGCTCGGAGGTGCTGGTACTAGGAGAGAGACCAGGAGAGAGGCCGTCCCCTGCACCAACTGTGGCCGCAGAGGACACACTGCTGGTCGGTGCTGGGGAGGGTCTCCTCGGAATCGAGGCAGTAGGCCGCGCACTGATGAGTCATTTCAGGTGAGTAGGCGCCCAACTCACCCAGAGCTCCCTGTTGCGCATATGTGTATTAAAGTTGTGTTTCCCGAGGTTTCTCCTCATTCCCAGCATAAGGCGCTAGTCGAATTCAGGCGCAGCTGGGAATTTTATCGATCGCCAGTTCACCCATAAGTTAAGGATTCCTATTGTTCCAGTGGATGTGCCCTTCCCTATCCATGCCCTAGATAGCCGCCCTTTGGGGTCTGGGTTGATTAGGGAGGTCACGGCGCCTCTCAGGATGAAAACGCAGGAGGGCCATGAGGAGATAATTCGTTTGTATTTGATTGACTCTCCTGCGTTTCCCGTGGTGTTGGGGCTTCCCTGGTTGACATCTCATGACCCCAACATTTCATGGCAACAGAGGGCTCTCAAGGGATGGTCTGATCAGTGTGTCGGGAGGTGTGTGGGTGTTTCCGTAGGGGCCACGACGGTGGAAAGTCCGAACCAAGTTCCCACCATGCACATTCCACCTGAATATGCCGATTTGGCTCTCGCCTTCTGTAAAAAGAAGGCGACTCAATGACCACCCCATCGACAGGGGGATTGTGCAATAAACCTCCAAGTAGGCGCTGCGCTTCCCCGTAGTCATGTGTATCCTCTGTCTCAGGAGGAGACGGCGGCTATGGAAACATATGTCGCCGAATCGCTGAGACAGGGATACATACGGCCGTCCACTTTCCCTGCATCCTCAAGTTTCTTTTTTGTGAAGAAGAAAGATGGGGGTTTACGCCCGTGTATTGACTACCGTGGTCTCAATCAGATCACCATCAAATACAGCTATCCTCTCCCTCTGATTGCTAGTATGACAGAGTCATTACACAGGGCGCGATTCTTCACAAAATTGGATCTCAGGAGCGCGTACAACCTGGTGCGCATTAGGGAGGGAGATGAGTGGAAGACAGCATTCAGTACCACCTTGGGTCACTATGAGTACCTCGTCATGCCATACGGTTTAATGAATGCTCCTTCAGTCTTCCAATTGTTTGTGGATGAGATTTTCCGGGACTTGCATGGACAGGGTGTAGTGGTGTATATTGATGACATTCTAATATACTCCGCTACCCGCGCAGAGCATGTGTCCCTGGTTCGTCGGGTGCTTGGTAGACTGTTGGAGAATGACCTGTATGCAAAGGCGGAGAAATGTCTGTTCTTCCAGGAGTCCATCTCCTTCCTGGGACACCGGTTGTCCGCGTCAGGGGTGGAGAAGGAGATTGACCGTGTTTCAGCCGTGCGCAATTGGTAGACTCCCTCCACGGTGAAGGAGGTGCAGCGGTTCTTGGGTTTTGCCAATTACTACCGGAGGTTTATCCGGGGCTTTGGGCAGGTAGCAGCTCCCATTACCTCCCAGCTAAAGGGGGGGTCTGGTGCGTCTGCAATGGTCGGCTGAGGCGGACAGGGCTTTTAGGCATCTGAAGGACCTGTTTACCTCAGTTCCGGTGCTGGCACATCCGTATCCCTCTTTGGCGTTCCAAGTTGAGGTGGATGTGTCCGAGGCTGGGATCGGTGCTGTACTGTCTCAGCGCTCGGGTACGCCACCTAAACTCCGCCCCTGTGCTTTCTTTTCTAAGAAGCTCAGTCCAGCGGAGCGCAATTATGATGTGGGGGACAGGGAGCTGTTAGCTGTGGTGCAAGCCCTGAAGGTGTGGAGGCATTGGCTTGAGGGGGCTAAACACCCTTTTCTCATTTTGACTGACCATCGTAACCTGGAGTACATCCGGCGGCGAGGAGGCTGAACCCTCGCCAGGCTAGGTGGGCTATGTTTTTCACCCGATTTGTATTTACGCTCACCTATAGACCAGGGTCACAGAACGCTAAGGCAGACGCCCTGTCCCGACTATATGACACAGAGGAGAGGTCCATTGAGCCTACTCCCATACTTCTGGAGTCTTGTCTGGTGGCACCGGTGGTATGGGAGGTTGATGCGGACATCGAGCGGGCGTTACGTACCGATCCTACTCCCCCACAGTGTCCAGAGGGTCGGAAGTACGTGCCGCTCGAGGTTCGTGATCGATTAATATATTGGGCTCACATGTCACCTTCCTCTGGCCATCCTGGTATTGGTCGGACAGTGCACTGCCTTAGTGGAAAGTACTGGTGGCCCACTTTAGCTAAGGACGTGAGGGTTTATGTTTCCTCCTGCTCGGTGTGCGCCCAGTGTAAGGCGCCTAGACACCTACCCAGAGGGAAATTACAACCCCTACCCGTTCCACAACGACCGTGGTCTCACCTCTCGGTGGATTTTGTCACGGACCTTCCCCCCTCCCAGGGGAACACAACGATCTCGGTCGTTGTGGATTGGTTTTCAAAGGCCTGCCGTCTCATTCCTATGCCAGGTCTCCCTACAGCCCTACAAACTGCTGGCGCCCTGTTTACACACGTCTTCCGGCACTACGGGGTACCTGAGGATATAGTGTCTGATCGGGGTCCCCAGTTCACCTCTAGAGTCTGGAGGGCGTTTATGGAACGTCTGGGGGTCTCGATTAGCCTTACCTCAGGTTTTCACCCCGAGAGTAATGGGCAGGTGGAGAGAGTGAACCAGGATGTGGGTAGGTTTCTGAGGTCCTATTGCAGGACCGGCAGGGGGAGTGGTCGGAATATATCCCCTGGGCAGAGATAGCCCAAAACTCACTCTGCCACTCCTCAACTAACCTTACGCCTTTTCAGTGTGTGCTAGGTTATCAGCCGGTCCTGGCACCTTGGCATCAGAGCCAGATCGAAGCCCCTGCGGTGGACGAGTGGTTTCGGCGCTCAGAAGAAACCTGGAACGCTGCGCATGTCCATCTACAGCAAGCGATCAGGCGGCAAAAGGCGAGCGCCGATCGCCACCGCAGTGAGGCTCCGGTGTATGCACGGGGAGATCGGGTCTGGCTCTCGACCCGAAACCTGCCCCTTCTTCTGCCCTGCCGGAAGCTGGGTCGGCGGTTTGTAGGGCCATTTAAAGTCCTGAGGAGATTGAACGAGGTATGTTATAGGTTACAACTGCCCATTAATTACCGCATTAACCCCTCGTTCCATGTGTCTGTCCTCAGGCCGGTGGTAGCTGGTCCACTCCAGGAGAGTGAGGTACGAGAGGCTCCTCCGCCCCTGTTGGACATCGAGGGGGCTCCGGCGTACTCAGTCCGTTCCATCTTGGATTCGAGGCGTCGGATGGGGGGCCTGCAGTATCTCGTGGAGTGGGAGGGGTACGGTCCGGAGGAACGGTGCTGGGTCCCTAGGAGGGACATCCTAGATCCCTCCATGTTGAGGGATTTCCACCGGAGTCATCCGACTCGCCCTGCTCCGCGTCCTCCTGGCCGTCCCAGAGGCCGGGGTCGGCGCACGGCTGGTACCGCGCGTCAAGGGGGGGGGGTAATGTCACGGATTCAGCCGAGGCTGCTCCTCCTCCTTGCTCGGACAGGCTTCGGCGTTCGTCGTCCCCGGAGTACTAGCTGCTGCCGATCTATGTTTCGGTGTTTGTCTTGTTTGGTCTTTATTGTTTACACCTGTTTCCCATTATGTTTTATTGTGTTCCCTTTATAACCCTCTGTTTCTCATTGTGTATTGTGCGTAATTTTGGTCTTTTCGGCAGTTGCCCATGTGTGCGGGTTGTATCGTTCCTCTCCGTATGAGGTTGCCTTTGTACTTTGGATTTGCACTGTATCCAGTAAAGTATCTGCCAGTAGCTCGGTGTCCTGCTCTCGACTTCGCCTACCGCATACACTTTGACACTATCTCTGTTCTCTGACCTCAGACTCCTCTAGGGAATGCACACACACACTCCTCACTAGAGGATATGAGGAATATTAATCTGCTTTAAGGAACCATCTCTGAAAGAACAACAAATCCCCCAGTAACGCTGTAGAGACCACATCAACCACACTCTCTTCCCCCTGCTCTCCCCCCTCCTGTTCGGAGGCTTTGATCGCTGGGTCTGTGACGTTGGTTTAGCTTGGAGAGATCCAGTACTGTAGTCTGGAGTACCTCCAGAGGACTAGTTCAGTAGAGTGAAGCAGGAACACACACATACATCCTGACACTCCTTCACTACAACGGTTCCAAAATGGTTATTTGGCTGTCCCCAGAGGAGAACCCTTTTTGGTTCTAGGTACAATCCTTTTGGGTTCCATGTAGAGCCCTCTGTGGAAAGGGTTCTGCATGGAACCAAAAAGGGTTCTACTTTGAACCAAAATGGTTCTACCAGGAACCAGAAATTATTATTTAAAGGGTTATCCTATGAGGACAGCCGAAGAACCCTTTTAGGTTCTAGATAGCACCTTTTTTTTAAGAGTGTACCATGTTCTCAGAGAAAACCAGCAGATAATATATTAATAGAATGTAGGATCTCTACTACTACACACATTACTTTGTTTGTTTGTCTGTCTGTATGTCTCCACAGAGCTGACAAGGGTGTTGTACCTACTGTAGTGATGTTACTATTATGTTTGGTTATCCTACACTTTCTGTCAGTGAGAGGAATCCTCCTTTCTCTTCTGGTAACACTCTCTCCCTGTCCTGTTTCTCACTCTCTCTCTCTCTCTCTCTCTCTCTCTCTCTCTCTCTCTCTCGCTCTCTCTCTCTCTCTCTCTCTCTCTCTCGCTCTCTCCCTTCTGGCACTGCTAACTCTAATGGAAAAGAGAGTAATTTGTACAACAGTGAGAAAAGCCACACAAGATAACATTTCCTTTGTCTGTCTATGTGTCTGTCCATCTGTCTATCTACCACAGGAGCTGCGTGTGCGATTTCAACAAAAATGTCAGTTGCCACATAACACTGTGGTCAGTCGGTACAGTATGAAACCCCTCCCTAACAACACATACTTAAACCCTGCCCTGGGGCCCTTCTTTCCTGCTCTTCCCTGTCTGCTGTCTGCAGCATCACCACGACACAACACCTCTGAAACCAGGCTAGCGCTGAAAGGAGACATCAACAAAACTATTATTAGCACACTACATGCTAATAATAGTATGTTACACACATTAAGCTATGATGGCTTGTGGTCTATCACTCATTCCTCTCAAGGTAGATTGATTGGTTGTTCTGGAGCTGGTTGACATAGCAACCTGGATGACATACCATGGATGACCTCTGTGATTGGTAGGTCTTCCTGCATCCTCGTCTCTCGTTGGCTGACAGCCTGGCTTCCTTCCAGGTACTTTCACCAGAACTATGCAGGTTATTCCACCCTTGGTCTGTCTGCAGACTCCTGCTCTCTCTCTCTCTCTCTCTCTCTCTTCATCTCTCTCTCTCTTTCTCGCTCTCTTTCTATGTCTCTATCCATCTCTCTGTACTTTCTGTGAACTCTGGGAAGTCCCTTGAACTCTGTGAGCGTCTCAGCCCACTAACTCCATTCCTCTAACCATCAAATTATGAAAAGAGGGGGGTGATAGAGAGAGAGAGAGAGAGAGAGAGAGAAAGAGAGAGAGAGAGAGAGAGAGAGAGAGAGAGAGAGAGAGAAGAGAGAGAGAGAGAGAGAGAGAGAGAGAGAGAGATAGAGAGAGATAGAGAGAGAGAGAGAGAGAGAGAGAGAGAGAGAGAGAGAGAGAGAGACAGCTAGGAGGAGTGTGAGGGTAAAGAAAGAAGGACAGACACAGAGATTAAGGGAGATAGAGACAGAAATTGCACGGTTTCTAGTGCGTATTTATTTACACTTACTCAAATTCAATCATACCCTCTAAAGCCCCTCTATGCCCTGGCTATATCTCTCTCTCTCTCTCTCTCTCAAACACACACACACACACAGTGTCCTCTGGCTCTGACCAGTGGATAATAGTAGTGGTCCTCTCCCCAGGCTGGGCTGGACCAACCGTTCTGGGGCTGAGTTTATCACCACTCCACCCCAGTCGATGAGAGCTCCAGAGCATATTTATTAACGGATCAGACGAATCCATTGGTGTAAATTACCCCTGGCCTCACAGCCACAGCTCTGAGAGACAGGCCTGAACCCAGGGCCCTGTCGAGGATACACACACACACAAAAACACAGTAACACACACAGCAGTCTTACCAAGGGTGATGTGTGTGAGGCACTAGTCGATGCCTGGAGCTGCATCTGACCTCTCCACCCTCTTAAGGAACTGCTCTGTCGTCCTGAAGAATATGCCCACGCACACACACATTACAGCTTTGTAATGGAGATGTGGTGTTGTGTTGTTAATGATTTCTGCAGACACTCCTGATTCTCCCCACAGCACGATGCTGTTTAACGGAGGAGTAGTCCAGTTTGTTTGTCCTGGTCTGACTATTACTGTCCTCATCCTCTGTCCTATCCTCTGTCACCGTCTCTGTCCCATCTCTAGCCCAATCTCTCTCTCTAGGGTCTGATAATCTGTTCTCTGTAACCTCCTCTCCTCTCTCTACCCATGACTCCACCGTGCTCCCACTGTCTGTAGTGTTTCTACATGTTTGCATTGTACAGTTCTCCAAGTGTGTTGTTGTGCCATGTTTGTTGTTCTTGGGCTGATGCCAGTGGTGAGACATCAAACAGAACTGTTCCTCCAGAGGGGTTGGAGAGTAGTCAGGGTTCCAATAACACAAAACTACATGTGGTGCTTTAGGGCTAGTGGTTTGGCCCGGCATTAATATTATTATGCTTTTGGAGAAGAGATTCCTGCACATGACACTCTGTACTTTCAAATAAACATCCATTAAAGTGCAATGTTTCTGCAGTCTACTTTTTTTTTTATGTTCCTACGCACCTGCAATAAGACAGTGGATGCAGAATTATTCAGACATTTTGTGACATTACATCCTTATTCTAAAATTGATTATTATTTTATTTTTTATCCCTCATCAATCGTCACACAATACACCATTATGACAAAGCAAAAACAGTTTTTATTTATTTTGCAAAATTTGAAAAATACAATTAAACAATGTCCTTATTTACATAAGTATTTAGACCCTTTGCTATGATACTTGAAATTGAGCTCAGGTGCATCCTGTTTCCATTGATCATCATTGAGATGTTTCTACAACTTGATTGGAGTCCACCTGTGGTAAATTCAGTTAATTGGACATGATTTGGAAAGGCACACACCTGTCTATATAAGGTCCCACAGTTGACAGTGCATGTCAGAGCAAAAACCAAGCCATGAGGTCGAAGGAATTGTCTGTAGAGCTCCGAGACAGGATTGTGTCGAGGCACAGATCTGGGGAAGGGTACCAAAACATTTCTCTAGCATTGAAGGTCCCCAAGAACACAGTGGCCTCCATCATTCTCAAATGGAAGAAGTTTGAAACCACCAAGACTCTTCCTAGAGCTGGCCGCCCGGCCAAACTGAGAAATCGGGGGATAAGGACCTTGGTCAGGGAAGTGACCAAGAACCCAATGGTCACTCTGACAGAGCTCCAGAGTTCCTCTGTGGAGATGGGAGAACCTTCCAGAAGGACAACCATCTCTGCAGCACTCCACCAATCAGGCCTTTATGGTAGAGTGGCCAGACGGAAACCACTCCTCAGTAAAAGGCACATGACAGCCCACTTGGAGTTTGCCAAAAGGCACCTAAAGGACTTTCAGACTATGATAAACAAGATTCTCTGGTCTGATGAAACCAAGATTGAACTCTTTGGCCTGAATGACAAGCATCACGTCTGGAGGAAACCTGGCACCATCCCTACGGTGAAGCTTGGTGGTGGCAGCATCATACTGTGGGGATATTTTTCAGTGGCAGGGACTGGGAGACTAGTCAGGATTGAGGGAAAGATGAACGGAGCACAGTACACAGAGATCCTTGATGAAAACCTGCTCCAGAGTGCTCAGGACCTCAGACTGGGGCGAAGGTTCACCTTCCAACAGGACAACGACCCTAAGCACACAGCCAAGACAATAGAGGAGTGGCTTCGGGACAAGTCTTTGAATGTCCTTGAGTGGCCCAGCCAGAGCCTGGACTTGAACCCGATCGAACATCTCTGGAGAGACCTGAAAATAGCTGTGCCGCGACGCTCCCCATCCAATCTGACAGAGCTTGAGAGGATCTGCAGAGAAGAATGGGAGAAACTCCCCAAATACAGGTGTGCCAAGCTTGTAGCGTCATACCCAAGAAGACTCGAGGCTGTAATTGCTGCCAAAGGTGCTTCAACAAAGTACTGAGTAAAGGATCTGATTACTTATGTAAATGTGATATTTCAGTTATTTATTTTTAATATACCCTGCTCAAAAAAATAAAGGGAACACTAAAATAACACATCCTAGATCTGAATGAATGAAATAATCTTATTAAATACTTTTTTCTTTACATAGTTGAATGTGCTGGCAACAAAATCACACAAAAATTATCAATGGAAATCAAATGTATCAACCCATGGAGGTCTGGATTTGGAGTCACCCTCAAAATTAAAGTGGAAAACCACACTACAGGCTGATCCAACTTTGATGTAATGTCCTTAAAACAAGTCAAAATGAGGCTCAGTAGTGTGTGTGGCCTCCACGTGCCTGTATGACCTCCCTACAACGCCTGGGCATGCTCCTGATGAGGTGGCGGATGGTCTCCTGAGGGATCTCCTCCCAGACCTGGACTAAAGCATCCGCCAACTCCTGGACAGTCTGTGGTGCAACGTGGCATTGGTGGATGGAGCGAGACATGATGTCCCAGATGTGCTCAATTGGATTCAGGTCTGGGGAACTGGCGGGCCAGTCCATAGCATCAATGCCTTCCTCTTGCAGGAACTGCTGACACACTCCAGCCACATGAGGTCTAGCATTGTCTTGCATTAGGAGGAACCCAGGGCCAACCGCACCAGCATATGGTCTCACAATGGGTCTGAGGATCTCATCTCGGTACCTAATGGCAGTCAGGCTACCTCTGGCGAGCACATGGAGGGCTGTGCGGCCCCCCAAAGAAATGCCACCCCACACCATGACTGACCAACCGCCAAACCAGGTCATGCTGGAGGATGTTGCAGGCAGCAGAACGTTCTCCACGGCATCTCCAGACTCTGTCATGTCTGTCACGTGCTCAGTGTGAACCTGCTTTCATCTGTGAAGAGCACAGGGCGCCAGTGGCGAATTTGCCAATCTTGGTGTTCTCTGGCAAATGCCAAACATCCTGCACGGTGTTGGGCTGTAAGCACAACCCCCACCTGTGGACGTCGGGCCCTCATACCACCCTCATGGAGTCTGTTTCTGACATGCACATTTGTGGCCTGCTGGAGGTCATTTTGCAGGGCTCTGGCAGTGCTCCTCCTGCTCCTCCTTGCACAAAGGCGGCGGTAGCAGTCCTGCTGCTGGGTTGTTGCCCTCCTACTGCCTCCTCCACGTCTCCTGATGTACTGGCCTGTTTCCTGGTAGCGCCTCCATGCTCTGGACACTACGCTGCCATCCTGGATGAGCTGCACTACCTGTGCCACTTGTGTGGGTTGTAGACTCCGTCTCATGCTACCACTAGAGTGAAAGCACCGCCAGCATTCAAAAGTGACCAAAACATCAGCCAGGAAGCATAGGAACTGAGAAGTGGTCTGTGGTCACCACCTGCAAACCAGTCCTTTATTGGGGGTGTCTTGCTAATTGCCTATAATTTCCACCTGTTGTCTATTCCATTTGCACAACAGCATGTGACATTTATTGTCAATCAGTGTTGCTTCCTAAGTGGACAGTTTGATTTCACAGAAGTGTGATTGACTTGGAGTTACATTGTGTTGTTTAAGTGTTCCCTTTATTTTTTTTAGCAGTGTATTTGCAAACATTTCTAAAAACCTGTTTTTGCTTTGTCATTATGTAGTATTGATGAGGGATTTTTTTTTTTTTTCATTTTAGAATAAGGCTGTAACATAACAAAATGTGGAAAAAGTCAAGGGGTCTGAATACTGAATTTACATGGTTGAGTGATTCATGTAAATCGGGGCAGAGTGATGTGAAATGTAACTTGTGAATAAGTGTATTACACTTATTTCTAGATTAAATCAGTGTTTCATCTAGAAATACATGTTTCACATTGCAATACATGTTCATATAAAGTAATTGCCTTTCACAATGCAATGCTCACATTACTTTTGATATGATTCTCTTGTCTTTTGTTAAAATACATTTTACTATTACTTAACCCAACTGCTCTTAATTAATGATCACTTAAACGTTTGGTAAACCTATAGATTTTACATGTAAACTGGTTTGTCTACTACAGATTTTGAGAACTATATACTGAAAATGTATGCCTGTAAAGTAGAAACATAACAATTATGATATAAACTCGAATGTACTACTTTGATGATGACTATTATGATTTTACTTCACAATAAGTTTTTTTTTCTTCAGATATTGACAAGATCAGAGATGTACTGTATGTTACCAATCAAATCAAATCAAAGTGTATTGGTTGGGTACACAGATTAGCAGATGTTACAGCAGGTGCAGCAAAATGATTGTGTTTCTAGCTCCTACAGTGCAGTAATACAATATCAATACAATACCAATTATCCAGAAAGTCCCAAACAAGAAAGAAATGCATCCCCTATACAGTAAACATGTATCCAAAATGAAGTTGCTGGGGTCTTTTTGATGGGGGTGGGGGTTCACACTTCTTTATTAAAATTGTATTGGCCAATACAGTACTGTAATACATTTTGGTATGTGACCCCAGTGGGAATCAAACCCACAACTCTGGGGTTGCTAGTGCCATGCTCTTATGAACTGAGACACGTACAGGACCACTACAATAAATACGTACAATACAATACTGTAAAATACAATACCATTACTATACAGGTGGATGATCCCCATGAGCGTACTACCCTCCTTCAGGCCATGGATGAGGCATGCAATGACTTCAATCCAGACCTATGTCAGGCTTGGATTCGCCATGCTAAAAGGTTTTTCCCCAGGTGCATGAAAAATTAGGATATTTACTGCGATTTCGATGAGAACCTATGGCCAAATGCTCAAGACAGGCTTGATGCAAACTAGTGCCTGCTAAACATTATGTTTCTTTCATTTGATTACATTGTGAAATATGTTTTCAATGATCACACATGGGATAGAAATTATGAAAATGTGATGTTCAGACAATTTTAATGGGTAGTGCAACTGTATTGCCTAATGTGAAAACAGTGTAATGTACTGTAATTTACAGTACTGTAGCATACTAAATTCAAATGGCAATTTTGAAACATGTATCTTATATTTTTTTGCTATTGGATTAACTGGGTTGTTAAAATAACTAAATTGAGAAGATATCATTATGTTGTGTTTTGGTAATTAAATGTACTCATTATAAACTTATATTTTGGATCAATGGTTGTGTCATGAAAGATGTCTACAAACAAAATGCACAATGAAAGGTTTTGAATGTAAGACTGGCTGGTGTTACCAGTTTGGAGTTTTGTACTATGAGTTTTGAAAATTCACCACATACTTGTGAAAATGGTACCAAAGTGATTAAAATAAATTGTAGGAAAGCTCTGTCAGTATTAACCTCTGTTCCAGAGAGAGCAAGACTCTCTTTTTCTCCCCAATTGGTAGTTACAGTCTTGTCCCATCGCTGCAACTCCCCTACGGACTCGGGAGAGGCGAAGGTCAAGAGCCATGCGTCCTCCGAAACACAACCCTGCCAAGCCGCACTGCTTCTTGACACACTGCTCGCTTAACCCGGAAGCCAGACGCACCAATGTGTCAGAGGAAACACTGTCCAGCTGGCGACCGAAGTCAGCTTGCAGGCGCCCAGCCCACCACAAGGAGTCGCTAGAGCGACGGCACTGGGTCAATTGTGTGCCGCCTCATGGGTCTCCCGGTCACGGCCGGCTGTGACACAGCCTGGGATCAAACCCGGGCGATGCAGTGCCTTAGAACGCTGCGCCACTCGGGAGGCCAGGACCGAGCATGTCTAACAGCGCTCTCTGCTGTAACATGTGATTCCTGGAAACTCTCCTATGGGTGTGGATATGTCTCTTTCTCTCTCTTTTGCTCTCTCTTTCTCTCTCATTCAATCACCACATCTAGGATTGTTTCAGTGTGCCAGCTCTCTGCAGTGACTTCTATTGGCTTGAAATGGTATTACAGAGAGAAACAATACATTTACATTTACATTTTAGTACCTAACTAACAATACAGTGATGTCCATAATAAATAAGTGATTTATTTGTACAGTGCTAACACTCTCTCCATCCCTTTCTTACCTTCTCCCGCTGTTTAGCCTTCATCCTCTCATACTCATTTTCCTCTGCCTGTCTCCGTTGCCGGTCCATCTCCTCTTTTCTCAGCTTAACACACACAACACAAGTAGACAACTTGCTCATACTGTCTGTTAAAGGCTATTTAGAAGGCATCATCAAAAGATGAGCAGAATGTGAGTGTTTTACATGCCATGCACATTGCACAAGTTGGATGGTATATGCAATATCTTGGGACATAATCTAATTAGTAAGTCTCTACTTTAAAATGTGACGATGGAGTACCTGTTTCTGCAGTTTAGCTTGGCGTAACTCCACCAGCTGCCTCTCCCTGGCCTCAGCCAATGACACAGCACCACCTTATAGAGATACATGTATTAGAGGATGATATTATTAATGTGTGCGTGTGTGTGTGGAAAGAAATGACCAACTGCAGACATTTTGTTGGTCCTCACAAGGTCAAATACTATTTCTAGGGAGTGTATGGTTAAGGTTAGAATTAGTGTTAGTGTTAGGGTTAGAATTAGGTTTAGGTTTAGGGTTAGAGTTAGGAGATAGGGTTATGTTTAGGGTTAAGGTTAGGTTTTTGGGTTAAGGTTAGGGTTAGGGTTAAGGTTAAGGTTAGGGTTAGGGTAAGGGTTGGGTTTAGGGTTAGGGGTTAGGGAAAATAGTATTTTCAATGGAACTGAATTGTATGTCCCCACAAGATTAGCTGTACAAGATTGTATGTGTGTGTGTGTGTGTGTGTGTACCTAGCTTCTCTGGGGCGATTTGGACAGGGCCAGGTCTGTTTACTTCCTTCCATCTCTGTAAGTCCTCCTCTTCTTTCTGAACCACTGCAGGGTTAGACAGGAGGGTGAGTATATTACAATATTTTATTACTACTACTATTACCAGTAACAAGACTAGAGGGAGGGATGGAGGGAAGGAAGGAGGGGTAATAGGTAATAGAGGTATAGATGGAGGGGTGGAGGGAGGGATAGATGGAGAGATATCATAACCAGTGGCGGCTGGTGAAAAATATTCTCGGTGGGGCTGTGCCATACTTTTTTTTTCCTGTAACCATCGCGATATATTTTAACACAAACTGCAGGACAGCAGTGCTCAGTGAAACATTCAGTAATTATTTAATGCCAATATTAAAAAGTTGAGGCATTCTTACACAAAAACATATTACACAAACCCAAGCCTTTCATTTGCATTTAAAGTGAACTTTTCACCATTGGTAGTAAACAGGCAACGCAACAGGCATGCTGTCAGAACAGAGTGGAAAGTGGACAATAACATGAAATTATTATAAAGTTTATAGGAAATCTTACACTGTATAAAAGGATGTATAATATAGAAATGGATATCAAGTGGATGAACTCAAACCTTTGACTGGAAGAATAGCATACAGTATTTTATGATCATACTAAATGTGACTAATTGTTAATGTGCTCCAGAACTGCAACAATTAATTGATACAAAACAACATATATACAGTAATATTAGCAAAGACACTATTAAGACTTTCTAGAGTACCATATATAACTGGATTTTTTATGCTAAGGTCAACTATATACAAAGAAACATGCGGCCAGAGCTGCTCTGTGTGTGTGTGTCTGTCATCTTATTTGTACAGGAATTTTGCCCGTCTGTCCTTCTGAGTGGCAAACCTCTCAATGACCCTTTGATTAAAGTCAGGAATGTCCCTGACAAGTTTCTTCTCCATGGAGAGCATGGCCAGAGCGTTCAGGCGATCCTGTGTCATGCTGTTTCTCAGGAAGGTCTTGATCCTTTTCAGTGTAGAGAAGCACCTTTCTGACTCAGCAGTTGTCATGGGTGTGGTGATGAGGATCTTGAGGAGGCTGGCAGTCTCTGTGAAAGTGCTCTGAAGGTTGTTCTCCATGAAGAACTGGTACAGGGGCACTGCACCACTACAAGCCTTGAACTCACTGTTCTCATAGATGAGGGACAGTTCGGTTTTGAGCTTGGCCTTGTTCAACATGGGGTACGCCTCCACGGTTGTTTCAAGCGCTGTATCGGGGAACTTCACACTGTGTTGTGGGAACAACTCTCCGTGCAATAGTGTTGCGCTGATGAGGTGCTGGGTGAAGGAGAACCTCTCTTTGGCATGACTTAGGATGGTATCACATACCTGTAAAAGATACATCATCAGCTTTAATTTGCAATTAAGCTATTTTGATGCAAGTGATCCTGACTGACACATGCCTATGTCCAACTCAAGTATATGATTACCAAGGTGCTGATTGTTCAGGGTTTTGGCTACATACTACCAGGCCTGAAAAAAGTTCTAGGGGGAAACACTGACAATTACATCACAACTTACCTCTATAGCCAACCTCTGTTGTTCTCCTGGTCCCAGCATCCTCCGTCGCTTGATGGGCTGTTGCTGCTCGTCAGATGCGCTGTCCCCACACAAAGAGGGAATTGAGGCCCTGGGTCCAAAAAATAAAGTTTAATTTGATAACTTGCAATCAGACTTCTTAACTCACTGTAATTCCCCCTCAACACACAACCAGTGACTTTTATATATATATATATATATATATATATATATATATATATATATATATATATATATATATATATAGACAGACAGACAGACAGACAGACAGATAGTGTGTATATACACACAAACTATGTCTAGTAACTGCTTTTAACCTGTGATGTACATAATTAACTGATGTTATTACGTTTTAAAGCCTTTTTCTATTACATTTGTGAGAGGGATGCAACATCATTTTGTTCTGCTGTGCACTTAGCAATAAAGTTAATCTTCAATAACAACTAGGCCTCTTCTAGAAATTGACCTGGTGGACACCTGAATAATTATTACAAACTGTGTAGTACTTTCCTGCATTATTATCAACGTCTGATTGTGTCTTCTCTTTCCTTTTAAAATACTAAAACAAATATAATTGTGACGGCTCTATGATAATCACTCACTTTGATGACCAGACACATTTAGGCTTTTAAACTGTTGTAAGTGAACTATTCATCTTTCTAACAACATCTTTATCAGCCAATAGTAAATATAGTTATTTACCTGATTGTTAGCATGCTGTCTGTGAACCTCTGGACAAGTGCTTTAATGAAGACAGGGTCGATGTTCCTCTTCTGCAGCTGGCTGAAAAGCATGTCCACATTTGGCATGATCTTGTGGAACAGTGCCAGGAAAAAACAGAAAGCCTCGTCTTCGAGCATCCTCACAAAGCCCCCCGCCTCTCTGACAGTCGGGGCATCAAAGTTCCCAGAGTCTCTGATGGTCTGGAAACACGTTAGGAGGTCATCCCTGTACTCGTACACAGTGTTTACAGCGCGACTGTGGAAGTTCCACCGTGTTGTAGAGGCTCTGGGGAGTCTATGCGCAACCACTTCGTCAAGCACGGTGGTTCGCTTGGGAGACCTGGAGAAGAAAGCAGAAAATCCTGCAAGGTCGGAAAAGAAAGTGCCGATCCTGGGGATGCGTGAAGTAGCCTGCTGCATGATGAGGTTCAGCTGATGTGCATAGCAGTGGACGTAGTGCGCATTTTCGTACACATCCACTATTTTACGCTGCACTCCGCCGGTGGCTCCCCTCATCACACTTGCTCCGTCGTAAGCCTGGGCAATAAGTTTGGCCTTTTGTCCATGTGAGAGTATGGTGCTGAGCCTCTCCAGCAGCGCTGTAGCGATGGTGTCGGCGGTTGCGTTCTCGATCAAAATGAACTCGAAAAAACGCTCTTGGACGTTACTTTTAGCATCGATGTAGCGTATCACAAGCACCAACTGGCAGTGGGTGGAAACGTCAGTCGTCTCGTCAGCTTGAATGGCGATAAAATCAGCACTCTTTACTTCCTCCAGGATGTAATCCTTAAGCACTGACAGCATACAGTCCAACAGCTCGTTCTGTATCGTCTTTGACGTGCCCTTAAAAACGGTAGCTGTCTTCAGGTGCTCCTCCAGCACACTGTCGAGGGAGGCAACAAAATCCACTAAGCCCCGGAAAATGCCGGGGTTGTCCGAGGAGTCAGTCTCCTCGTGCCCACGCAAGGCCAACTCAAAAGCCCCACAGAACTTCACACAATCGATAATTTTGGATAGAATGTGCCTGTTTTTATCCACCTCCTCATTGTGTTTCCTCACCGCAATCCTGTGGCCGTCATCCAGCTGCGTAGCAATGTTCACCCTTCCTAATACAGCTAGCTTTACAGAGTTGTCCATGTGTGCCCTGGTGTTCTCATGTTTCTTTACCTTCTCTGACAGGTGCTTCATATCCCTCACTCCGGTACCTGTCCATGCTGAATCTGACCCCGTCGTTTTAAAAAGCAAGCACGGAAAGCAAAATAAAGCATTAGCATCAGTGCACCCAGCTAGCCAAGCCTTCCTGGTGTACCAGCTACGGGAGAAGCCGCGCATATACTGCTTCCCTTTCTCGCTAGCCTGCTGTCTGATTGAGAGGTCAGGTTGATCTGGGCCCAGCTCTTTCACCCGAACTTTCTCTGACAAAGTTCTCCTCTCAAACGGATCTTGGAGGAGAGATTTCACCGAGTTAGGGTTGGGTCTTGGAGGAGTAACGTTTGCGCTCGCCATTATCGTCTAGTAAAAATGGCGCCACTGGAGCCCGGTCCTTATTTTATCAGGGGCGAGCTTGGGGCGATAAAATAATCGCCCTCCTTGGATTCGAATTAAAATCGCTGATTAGCTACATTTTATGTCATACATTCATATCTTAAATTAGCAATTGGCTTAACTGCTACGTAGACCCGCCTCCTCGGGGCACTTTCTGTATCGCCCAGAGCTGACGAGGCGTTTGACAGGCAGAGGAAAGGTTGCGAATATGATTTTCTATCATATCTTACACATATTACTGTGTGCATTCCATATTTCAAACACACAAATATTGACATACTGATGTTTTTATTATTATTATTATTATTTTTATTTATTTTTTATTTTATTTTTTTAAATAATTTTATTTAAGGGGGCGGCGCCCTAGCGCCCTCTATCGGCCAGCCGCCACTGATCATAACAATGCTATAATGAGATTTACTCATGTGTAGTTTACTCCGTCAACATTCAATGGGTGGTATCATGGTGAACCCATCTGAACTGAGTGAGAGAGAGGAGAGAGGGAAATGTAAATGCCTCCCCCTACTTAAACATTTAATAAGCCTCATAATTTTCTGTGCCAAGGGGGTTTACCAGACTAGAGGTGTGGTACTGAAACTCATTAATGCATGCACACACTATTCTTGTACACCCAAAAATAACAAAAACGTTTGTCCGTGTGCACATGCGTGCATCTATCCCTTCCCGGTCACGGGAACCAGAAATACTGGAATATTATGACCGGAACAGAGGATGAAACGAAACTGAAACTTACAGTATGCGGGAATATAATGTTGTATACCTATTTAATATAATAATTTATATTCCATAATTTTACATAAGACTACCCTCGCCTGACACATTTTTCGCCCTTTTTTGATACTGCAGTTGAAGAAGATAATATTATATCCATAATATCCCGAATGACTATTGAATGTCCCCTCGAAACATTTTAAAACATAGTTATCTTACTGAATAAGTAAATAATGAAGATACATGTATTTTGGCTAGCCTGCTCACTATCGAGGCTGAGTTGGATCCTGCTGTGTTTGTGGGTCGGTGTTTGCGTTGTCAGGTGGGTTAGCGTTGGCATCAGGGTTGGCATCACCCGGTCCGTGCCATGAATTATTTTCCGACTGTCTATTTGTTCTCTGATTAGCACCTGAATTGGTATAATTGATTATATTATTCATATAATACCCCTGGTCGTCCATGCCAGCCTATATCCTACTGACTTGTCTTGTCAGTAAACACCGGTGTATTTATTGGACGTCCCCTGTGGCAAACCGGTGTATTGGAAACTTCTCTATCCAAAAACGAGCATCACCCATAGACAGCCCAACCCGCTATGAAAGTTTATCATTATTTTTTATTTTTTATTTTACAACGGAAGCATAATCGTAAAAAATATGACAATTGGGTAATATATATATTACTGAAGCCTAATTAAAACTTTTGAAAATCAATGTTTGGCAAGATAAAAATTCCCTAGGAGCAAATAAAAATGTATTAGGCTACTGCCATCTATGCGAATTATCCCACTATGTCACCTGTATATTTTATAACATTTAACTTGTTTGTTTTTATGTGGTTCATTGATTTATTTACATTTAGCAGATTTCCACAATCTTGCGCAAGGTAGATCATCTGTTCATTCTGTATTACGAAATGGGTTTTCAATTGACTCTGGTTGTCCCCTCAGACGCTCCATAGTTGTGTCCTTCAAGTGACAGCGGCAGCATGGCGAATGCTGGAAGCAGGGTATCTGTTGAAGGCGAAACTATGCGATACACTGAATACAATTCTCAATCTCAAATCAGGAGCGAAACAGAAATCGACAAAAG